>NC_135617.1:58485192-58794615 GCF_053574225.1 Canis aureus
ACGTAAGTGATTTGGGGTTTTGTGGGACTAATGGTGTAGCACGGTGCCTGGCATGCTAAGCATTGTGTGAGTATTGGCTATACTTCCAACATTGTGAGAAGACAGATCTCGGCTGAAGTCAGACACCAGGAGAGATGATGATAGGAGGCAGCAGAGGGGTGGCAAGTCTCCGGTTATGCCGAGACCAAGGACAGAAGGAATGGCAAACACGGTGGACTCAGGACTGAAGACTGCTCGGCATCTCCACACTGCCATTTAATTCCAGGTGGCCTTGAGCAAAAACTAAAATGCTTGGTTTTCTCTTCTGTCTTGTTGAGGTTGTAATGCCTGACTTGCTTTCCACACAAAGCCGTTTGAAGATTAGACAGGCCAGGCCTGACCACTCGTAGCAGACACTGTTGCTGCCTACCTAAGCAGCAACTCACCCAACTCCTCGGTAACAAAATCCCAACTTTGTTCAGGTTTCTACCTCTTCCACCCAGCCACACATTTAGGGCACATGCTCTGATGGGCCGAAGCTCATGAGGGGGCTCCATTTCTCCTGGTGGTGACTGATAGAAGGGCATGTAACATAATTTTGACCATTGAGAAGTGAGGCGAGATCCTCTGGAGTTTGGAAGGGGGAAAGGATTCTTGATTTTAAAAAGAGCCATAAGGAAGAAATGGTATCTTTTCCCCCTCGATGTGGCCACGACTGGATATGATACTGGTCCTACTGCTGCAGGCATCTTGCTACCATAAGGGGCCATACTTGAGTCTAAGGCCAGCTCTCTGAAGATAGCAGTGAAGTGGGATGGAAACATCTGGGTATTTGATAACCTCACCGAGCCTTTTAATTAAGCAATTCTAAGATGCTCCATCTCTGACATTGCCATGTGAAATAACAAACGTATTATTTGCTTGAGGCAGTAGGAGCAGGGTATTGTGCTGCTTGCCACTGAGGGCACCTAATATCCCCCAGATGACAAAGCACTGTACAGTACAGTTTTATGTTTCTCCAGAACCATCACTTGTATCGAAACCTCCAAATTCTCTGTGTAACTGGGAGAATAATAACAACATTTCCAGAAAAGCCTCAATGGGCTATAGCCCTTGGACAAGGAATAGACTCTCAGTGTAACCGAGTCTACCTCAGCTTCACACTTTATTCCCCTTGAATGATGTTCAGGGCTGTGCCTCCCCACTGATTCTCCTGTTCAACAAATGATAAGTGTCCTAAATAAATAGCATACAATAAAGGAGCAAATCGTGCCCCTTCTCCAAATCCATGTGTACTTTCCCTTGTCATCCAGATTTCCAAAGCCTACATCCACTGTGCGTCAGAATACAGGCAAACCAACTGTGGGAAATAATTTGCAAGTCACAAGTCCATGCTTCTATTTTATTTTAAGTGAAATGGAGAGATGCTGGCTGCACCAATGTTCCATTTTCTAAATAGAATGCTTTATTTGGCCAGGCCAGATATGACCTAATGATGGAGATTTAATTGCATCTGAAAGGAAGATAAATTAAAATATAAGTAGTAAAATTGCATATTCTTACTAAACTGAACATGTGACAGGATTTTTTTTCCTTTAATAGCTGTTCATTCTTACTATTCTCTCTCATTTGATGACAAATGGCAAATGTCTTCAAAATTGTTTAAAATTCTGTGGAGTTGTGTTTGTTTTAAATTTTGTACTATGCAGGCCGGCAACAGTTCCTGGTGAAGAATCAGGATAACATCAGAGGTGATGTCTTGATGGGACGTGTAGCTCTCAGTAATGACAAAGCCCTTATTCATTCCTGGAACATAGTAAGTGCTCAACAAATGTGTTTTGAAGAACTAAAGCATACTATCCTGTTTATTATAAGCCGAAGACACTGAGCATCAGCTTAAAGTGGCAGTTTAATATTATATTAACAGGCTTGAGATACAAAGTGTAGTAAATTACTAGAGCAAATGTTGTATTCATTGAAATACCTCTGCCTTTTCAAAAATATATGGCAATGATCATCAATGTCCATGGTGAGCTGCTGGGATTCACAGACTCTAAGCACCTTAAAAGGAAGCATTACTATAAAGAGCATGAAACTTGGAGTTCACCAAACTGGAATCCTGTTCCTGGTTGCATAGCCACAGGCCAGAGATTCAATGTAGTACATTGTAGCTATGAGGACTAAGATAATGCAAGAAAAGTACTCACTGAGGTGTCTGGCATATTAATCCTTGTCAGAGTCACCGAAAATATAATGAATGAGTGAATGAATGAATGAATGAATGAATGAACTATGTAGGCGATAGCTTTCAAGTCCAATCTGTAATACTATAGCCAAGTTCTATATGACCAATTCATGGATGTTACATAAGGGAAACTCGCCCAATCAGAATCTTTGATTAGCCAAGGTATGCTTTTATGATTGTGCTTAGCTTATCGTTTCTTTTTTTTTTTTTTAAGATTTTATTTATTTATTCATGAGAGACACGCACACAGAGAGAGGCAGAGAGAGAAGCAGGGAGCCCGACGTGGGGCTCAATCCCAGGTCTCCAGGATCAGGCCCTGAGCTGAAGACAGCGCCAAACCGCTGAGCCACCGGGCTGCCCGGCTTATCGTTTCATAATTATTTGTTTATAAATTTCTCTATAGCCAGAACGTAAAGGTCACACAAGCATGAACGATATACATCTTTTTATCTCCAGTATTCAGCTTGGCATGGGCACATACTAAGCATTTAATAAACATAAAATGAGAAAGTGAGTGAATAAAGAATTTTGCCTTGGGCTAGGCCTCTTTTCTGTAAAATATTGCATGATTGACAGAGAATCCATTGGAAAGTCAAAATGAAGCCACTACAGAGAGCCCTCTATGAAGTCTAAAAACTATAGGCTCCCATTGCTGGCTGTGCTGCCAGATGAAAACCACATCGTGTGGCAATTTACATTGTGTTCTTCTAACATCAGGAGATTCAAGACAGCCTGGCTCCTGCCATCTCATGAACAACTCTGCCTCAACACACTGGCTACTGTTCTCTCTATTGAATTGCAACTTTTTTTTTTTTTCCCTGGGTATCGATAAACAGCTGCAGAGTCAAATTAGTACTGTTTACTGTCAAATTAAGACGGAAACCGATCCTTTCTGTTCTTTGTTTACAGCGCCTGTACTGCTTGTCCCAAACCCCCGAATAACTAAATGTGAACGGACTGCCTCTGAAGGCGGATGCTGCCCCAGATCAAACAGAAGGCAGATTTTGTTTGTCTTCTAAAATAAACTATCTTTTCAGGTTCATGGGCTCGGAATAACAGCTATCATATTTCGCCAGCTGTTTTTTATTCCTTTGCTAATTTTACAGCTTGGTCTTTGAGAAGGAGGGCTCCGTCTTTGTTCCATTCCTATGGTGCTGGTTCAGTGCCAGGGGAACAGAATATTCATAGAAATTTAGGAAGCCAAGAGAGAGAGAGGAGAGTGTGTTAGTGATTTGGATGCATGGATAATAGTGTTCTGAAAAGTCATCATGAAATAAACAGCGTTTATTGTCAAGACCTAAATACTGTAGAAATTCCTAATAATAGAGTTTTTAAAACCTTGGTCCTATTAGTTACCATTTATTTCATTTCCAGGCTCTTCACCACTGCATATTCAATAAGCAAACTTTCTACCTATTCTTCCAAGTTCTTTTCTTATGTTGAACTAGATGGTGCCACTTAGAAACCGTCCGCAGAATGACATCACTTTGATTGATTCCACCGCTTTTGAAGCACGTTCTGAAGCCAGCCAAATGCATTGTCCTGCTTATACTCTTCTGTCTTGTTCCTCAGCCTGTTATGAGGAAGAATCTTGCAACCTGTCTCACTGAAATTCAGACATGCTGCTTCTGTTGCTTTTTCCGGTGTCTCAGGCAACCCTGGTAACAAAGCGAATGAAGTTGTGCTTCCAGAAAGAGTTCCCAGGGAACCATTGCTGGCTTCTGAGGGAGATTCTTTATCTTATGCTCATAAACCAAGTTCCTAATAGCTTGACCTAGAATATCACCCAAGACCCCCATCGTGTTGATTGCTCTGCAGTTAGTAAAACCTATCCTCTTACCCTTTGGGAAACTAGAACCAATCATTGGCCAGGTTTGTTTACCATTCATTTCACAAAAAGTAATTTTACGTACATTGTATAATTTAACCTTCACAATGATTTTATAAGGAAAATGCCGTACCCCACTTGGTAACTAAACCATCACAAAGGGAGGTTAAAGATCTGGGACAGGAGTCGAAACCTCTTTGCCATCCCTAGTCTAGACCTACCTGCCATCATGCTCCGTCGTCTCTTCCTTGGGATTCAGAGCCTCAGACCTGGCTTCTGAGTTATCTCTAATGTGACTACACTCTTGCATTTAAAATTTCCGCTCTTCTCCAGTGTGAAGCTCTAGCCAAACTAGGCTACTCCCTGAACCTAAATCTGTACAGTCCTGCCTCCATGTGCATGCCATTCCCTAGTCCTCATCACGTAGCCAGGTTCCGGTTAAAATATCACAGCTTTTGCAAATCTTTCTCATGTGAGACCCATATGTTCTCTCTCTCACACACACATAGAAATGCACATCCAGAGCTGTTGCTACGGCTGGTCGATCATTTGGCAGTGAATAGAAAGAGCACCTTGCTGGGAGAGCCTGGGCTTTGTAATCCTTAAAGCCAGTGAGCTCAAGACTCCAGCCAAGGAAAGAACTTTGAGAGCCCTCCGGTGCTGGGGCAGACCTTCTAGGAACACCAGGCTGAGCAGACACTGGACATCAAATACTTTCCTTCTCTCACTGGGGCTACACCCGGGGACACAAATCCTTCCACACTTTTAGTGCTCCCCTAGCAAAATGGCCATCTTCTGCCAAAATCAAGTGTGGAGGGTGGGGAAGACTGCAGTTTGATTCTTCGATGCCGGCAATCTCTTCAATCTGTGAGAAGCTGTGGCTTCTTGTCCAATCCACCATTCATTCCATCATTCCTTCCATAGGAAAATATGAACGCTTACCCTGGAAAACACTAGAGAGAATAAAAGTGAATAAGAACTGGTCCCTAACCTCAGAGTATAATTTGGTGTGAGCAATAACCTTAAAGATCACAAAACAAGGCAGCAGTACATAAAGGTCTAGTCAAGCATATGGAAAGGAAAACAACACAAAATAAAACACCACCCCAAGTTCAGTAGAAGGGAAGATCTTCCCACTGGCTTTAGAGACAAGCTGGAAATCAAAGAATTAGAAGGATTTGAGGAGTAAAGGTAAATGTGAAGGTGGGAGTTGCAAGATGCGTTCAGGCAATGGCCAGCGGGTCCAGGCTATCGCACATGTTCCATGCATATCATGGGGAGCTGACAAAGTAAGACTGTGAACACCCAGCTAATGCATTTGTATGTTTTGTGTTCTTCTGGATAGATTATGGTGAGAGCCACTACGAAAGGTTTACACAATTTCAGGAAGGTTAATCTGTCCTGTCATGTGAAATGGAAGAATGTGGGAAGAATCTTATATGCCTCTTGCTCTAACTTCATCACATTTGGAAATCCTTCTGAATATTCTCTTCCTTCTCACTTCTTGTTCACCTACCTCACCACAAATTATAAGGAAGCCCGGAGTGGAAGCCCAACATGCTTTTTTTTTTTTTTTTTTTGCTTCTTGCTGTATTTTTTTTTAAAGAATATATCTGTGCTAGTTCTACTTATGAAAGAAAGAAAAAAAATGGCCAAGGTTGAGTCAGACAGGCTTTTAAAGCTTAGAAGGAACTTCAAGCTGAGGACCTGTATCTGATATAGCACAAAGTTCATTGTCATCATCACCATGATTGTCATCACCACCACTAACAACTATTGAACTCAAACTCTTCACTAGTTTTTGCTACGGACTTATTTAATCTTTATAATACTGTGAGCTAGAGAAAAGTGGTTGACCTTTATCCTGGTCAACACAACAATGTTGATTCTAGATTGCCTTTGGTGTATGCATAGTCCAGGCACAGGATAGAATTTCCAGCCTACATCCTGGGAACCAGCTCAGGGTTCAAGCTGGGTATAATATGGAGTTCTGGTCTGGTTTTATCTTTGGACCTGATCAATATTCAGATCTCCATAGCTTTCTTTTATTCTTCAAATATTTCTTGAGCATCTTCTATGTGCCCAGTACTTTGGTGAATAAGACAGACAAGTTTCCTACTCTCATGGATAATTTTTGCTTGGAATGACAGAGGTAGAAACCTTAACCCTTACTCATGATATTAAGGAAACTTGGGTCTAAGACTTGGCTTAGATGCTAATTATTCTGGGACCTTGGCCAAGCCTCCAAGCTTCCCTGAGTCCCAGTTTCCTTGTGTTTATAAAGATAGGATTCACCTGGAGGGGCTCAGCTTTTCATCAGAGTCTATGATTTCCAAAGTTTTACAAAGTGAAGTTGTTCTACAATCAGATAGCTTTCCATCTCCATATATCAGCCTTTCTGTTGTCTAGGGCTGAATAGTTTCAGCTTCATGGAGCAACTTGCCCTATTGCAAGCCCTTCCCCACTGAAGTTCATTGGAACCATTCTCATCTAAGGACACCTGTGTCCCACAAGGGTCTGCTAGGTCCAACCTGACTCTTTGCTCAACACCACTCTGAATTTCAACTCAATCTTTTTTAACTTGACAATGTTTCTTTGTTTACTTTACCTGGTAAGTGAATCATTGACCTTATAAAAAGCTCATTTCTGAGATGGAGTGGGATCCAGGAAAGGGCAATGCCAGTCATTGTTCCTGACCTTCTCCGTTAGTTGAAATATACTCAGTGAGAGGTGATGTCATTCCCCGAGGCAGACACAAGACATATGGGGATAAACAGAGTTGCTATTCTCCTCTCATTGGAAGACCATGCCAATGGAGTTATGCTAGGTTCTTCAGAAAGAGGAACTCAAGAATTCAATATGAGTATCATTATATAGACACCACAAAGCCTCTTTGAATGTAGGACTCTGTTGACCTCGAGTGTACTGTTAAATTGGAAACAGGATTAAGTAAGGCAGTTACAAATCACAAAGCATTAGGGCTGTCACCCATTTTCACCCTCCTCCCCTTCCAAATGGGCATGCAACTTCTTTTGTTCAATGACGTTTGGCAGCTGCCAACCCAAAGCCATTTTGATTTTTGCTATTCATCTGTGGTTTCAGCCACGCATTAGAGGTATATCTTTTTCCTTTTTCTCCCTAAATAAAAAAATTCATAAAGAAACCAAGGAGTTGATGTGAAGAGTGGGATTCTTTCATGAGGAAGCAAGTGGGGAAAGCATGAAGTATACAAAAAAGTTGTTTAACACCATGGGCTGGCCATTATGTCCTCTGAGCCTCAGGAAGTGGGAATGATGACTGCTTCCAGAGAGCTAGAGGGACTTCAACAAGATACTGTACAGAAAACACATAGCACTCTTTCCCTCCCATATTCGCTTATTCATTCAACAATGAGTGAGCACCCATTCTGTTCTACAGAGGACGACTTTTAACTCCCTCAAAAACAGAGAACACAGACTTAGCTACCAATCCTATTAAAACATGGAAGAATGTGTTTCAGAACACATTCTGATATAATAATATCAGATATACTAATATCTGATATAATAATATCACATATAATAATAACTCTTTCTGAGTAATCCTTTTCTCTTTATCTTGCATCTTTTCACCCAGCCCAAACTTCAGTGTGGAGAAAAACCTCTGCCCAATTCAACTCCCTTCTTCCTAATCTTTTCTTGAATCCAGGAAATCAGATTGAGAAGAAATGTCTGGAGAAAAAAAAACAGCCTTGAGAAAAAATGGATGACTTTTGAGATGCCTGGGTGGCTCAGTGGTTGAGCGTCTACCTTGGGCCCAGGGCATGATCCCAGGGTCCTGGGATTGAGTCCTGCATCAGGCTCCCCACAGGGATCCTGCTTATCCTCTGCCTATGTCTCTGTCTCTGTCTCTCTCTCTCTGAGTCTCTCATGAATGAATAAATAAAATCTTTTAAAAAAAAAAAAAAGGATGGATGACTTTTGATTGATTTGGTTCCTGGTAAGAACTTGAAGTATAAAATTCATTCACTCCCACAAAGGCCTACTATGTACCTATTAGGATGCACTCACTGCTAGTGGTGTGGGACCTGGGAGAGGGCTGAGTTCAAGTCTCCGGTTTATCCAGTCTACCACTACTTGGCTCCCCAACAGTGGCCAACTCCATTGCCTCTCTGGGCTCCTCCTCTGCTAAGGGGGCCTGGAAGAGGGGATGACTCATGACGTCTCTCCCAGCACAAACATTTTACAATGCTGATGGGCACAGGGAAAGAAACCAAAATGTTGCTCCTGCAAAAACGAAAGCTCTTTGCCTGTTCTGTTCTTTATTTGACCACAATTACTTAAATTATTTAGAACATATTTCCATGTTGAAGTCTAATTGTGGAATTCTTTTTTCTTCTTTTCATTTTTGCTGTTGTTGCCTTTGAATCCAACTTGTTTTGTTCATTTCCTTGGGTGGAAACTTTTAGCGCTGAGTGCATTTTTATGAGTGTCTTTAAAGGAGAGATTTAGATACAGTTCCTCTGCCTTCATATGGAAGTTCCCTGAAATTTATAGGGAAAAAAAAAAAAGAAAAAAGAAAAGTATCTAGTCACTTTGAATCTAGGTCAAACTGAATTTTAATATCCAAAGAATGTAATCAGAAGGCTGGAGTCTACATTACTCCTTTAAGATACCAGATTTGGCAAGTGTTCTATTTTGTTATGAAGGACCCTACCCATCTCGAGACTAATGCGGTACATATTAGCATTCAAGACCTCAGGAAATCTCACTTTGGATTAAATTTAACTCTATATATCCTAGAGTTTTTAGATAAAGGAATTTCTGCTTCATATATTCTGTGGACCACATCAGATTCATTTCTCTAGCTTAGGGTGATTCAACAGTTAACAAATGGTCTAACGCATTCCAAAAGTAAACATAACATCTTATTAATTCAGACCTCTCCAATGTAGAATCTATGCACCCTGAGGGCACAGGCAAATCTAAGCAATTTAGTGGTGTAAATGACAATTAAGGAATTTTAGCTTTCTTAAAAAGACATTGTTTTAAGTGCGCTAAAAAATTTTTTGCATTGAAAATAAGATGCTAAATATAAATGATCCTAAATTAATCTCCAAAGCTGTCCCAACAGCCTCTCTTTGCACAATATATTTTTAGTCACTATTTGTGGCACTGTTGATAAGAGAAATTATTTTTTAAAACATTCCACAATTCCAGTTTTTTCCCTTTGGGGTATACTTGTGCCACAACTTGATAGAAACTAATAACATTATTACTATAGAATATACTGTGCTGGAAGATGTGATGTGTTTGATCACAGCGTGAAATTGGCTTTATGTGATTCACCCCAGGGTAACAGTGAAAACATCTAGGGGGGACACGAATATTTGAGGTGAGTTTGAGTTAACATAGAAGGAAAGCTTGTCATCAAAGGATGGAGGGCATCATCGATTGGGGGGCAAGTAGGATCCACACAGGCAAACTCATTCGCTGAGATCTCTCAGTTTAGCAAGAAGGAAAGCAAGACTTAGAAAGAAAGCATGACTCTTTACTCTCGTCTCAGGCTTTTCTACTAGCCTGGTCTTTACTCTGTGAAAGCAGCTTTCCTCCCTACAGGTCCTTCTGCTCTTCCACAAACGCTCAGAGGCTGACCTAGTGCCTTAACCTCAAGCAGCCGCAGAATCACTTGTTGAAGGTACACTGGGAGCCTGCCTACAAAATTGTTCAATTTCCCCCCAAACCATGTCCTTAGCCTCTAGGATTTGCTTTTGTTCCAAACCCTCTGACTCAGTGTTAGTCTCATATAGACACAATTATTGGGCTGGTGGGGCGGGGGGGGGGGGTGGAGGGTGATGGTGCAGAGAGGGGATATATATTTATCCTGCCACATTATTTTGACTGACCCTTCTGCCCATTTCCACCTCCTGCTCATTGGTAAACCAAGGGTAAGTGAGTATTTTAGGGAAAATGTCCTGGGAGATCACCAGAGCAATCTGAATTTTCTTCAAGTGGAACTGAGAGCCACAGGCCACAGTAACTTGACTCTTGAAATGTTCACCACTGATCTTGGCAGCTGTTTTCTTTCTGGTTTGTGATTTTCAATAAGATCCCAAACAACCAAAGGAGGAAAAAAAAAAAAAAAAAAAAAAAAAGAACAAGCAAAGAGAGAAAAATCCCGAACCTTCCAAAACCAGCCATTTATCATAGTCATTCACACAGCGACCTCAAGGGAGGTCACTGCTGCTTAAGAGTTGGCGCCGGTGCTGTGGTGAGCACCAAAAGGCATTTTTGGCCTAACAAACCAATTAGCCAATGATCATATCCACTTCCTTGCTCCTTCCTGAATTTCTTAAACATGTGTTTCTTGGAATCCACCTCTTTTGCCACATAGACCCAAGCGACAAATCATCAACCCCAAAGATCCAGTGCTTCACAACAAACCACTGGCATATGTTGCAACTGCCAGAGGGCAAAAGGGAGTGATAAACCAGACTACCAAATTTGGTAAAAAAAAAAAAAAAAAAAAAAAAGAGAGAGAGAGAGAAAGAAAGAAGAAAGAGAGAGAGAAAAGAAAGAAAACTATTTGTATTGGCTAAGTAGTATATTCCAAAGTGCAGTGATGGCCCTCATCTATTTGCAAAATGTGTTTTGAGCTCTGTTACAGTTACGAAGATTGTTGAGAGGGAGTGTGTATCATCAGGGCTGGGCCAGTAACCAGGGAAGCAGTAGCTTGATGAAGTTTCTGCAGTCCACACACCGATCCTCAGCCTGGCATATCCAGCAGTTAGATTTGGCCCATACATACCCAGAAATGAAAGATAATTTCTTTTAAGCAGGTGTTTGACAACCAAACACATAAGGGGCTGATGTATAAACCAGAGGCTAAGCTATTCCGTAACGAGGCTGACCCTCTTCTGAAGCTGGCATGCTCTTTTGCCTCCCATGCCTGTCTGGAATGCTCTTCCCCCAGAGACCTGGGAATCTGAAGGAGGCTAGTCACAGAGCATTGACTCAACAAATGCAGAAAGATGGCCTTGAAGAACCTTTCAACTCCACCAAAATGTCCCTCTTTCCTGACTGGACCTGGATGACTCCTGCTTCCTTCTGTCTTTCTACCATTCCAAGCTGTCCCCTGTGTTTTTATTCTTTCTGGAAGTTCCTGGAGCCAGTGTTTGAAGCCATGTTGGTCTCTCTCCACTGCCTTTGTCCTCAGTCATGTCAGAGAAGTCCCTGCTATCTTCCAATATTCTGGATTTCCTCTCTTCCTTCAGCCATTTATTTTTTTTCTTAACTGAGAAAGTGAAGGGTAGGTAGGGCTTTTGTAACAATGGCAGAGGACAGAGGGTCTGTGCATACTTAGAGGTGACAAGATGCTATCTAACCATAACTGTTGAGAGGACAGAGAATCCTGAGAACAAGCTTTTTTTTTTTTTTTCCACACAAATACCAATAGCAACCACACAAATAACAACCACACAAATAAATAGCAAAACAACCACACAAATAACAATACAAATAACAACCACACAACCACACAAATAACAATAACCACACAAATAACAACCACACAAATAACAATAGCAAAAAGTCCACCTTGAAGGTGCTAATCTTTCTAAAATACTTCTGCTGGTTGCCTACCTTAGTTACTAAAATCTAATAAACATAACTGACCTTTTAGATTATTGGCTTTGATGACCATAGAACACTACAGCTGTAGTTGGTATAAAATATTGTACTGAAATTTGGTTTTCGTTGCTGTTTTCCCATCTGTTTTCCTTAATGCAGATCTGTTTTCTTGTGATTTCTTCTCAATGCTGAGCTGAGGTAATATAAGTTCCAGTTCTGCAAAGGTTAGTAGTTAAGCTCCATTCAATTAGAAATTTGCAAGCACAGGGTGCCTGGGTGGTTCAGTGGTTGAGCATCTGCCTTTGGTTCAGGTCATGATCCCAGGGTCCTGGGATCTATTCCCGCATCAGGCTCCTCGCAGGGAGCCTGCTTCTCCCTCTGCCTATGTCTCTGCCTCTCTCTGTGTGTCTCTCATGAATAAATACATTTTTAAAAATCTTAAAAAAAGAAATTTGCAGTCATAATGATTCATAGCTCATGATAATTTTTACCTTGGGGAACTGTGGCAATCATATAACCTAATCGCTTCATCCTGTGAATGAGAAAATGAAGGCCAGGAGGGAAATGAGCTGTTTTGGGACACTCAGTGAATTAGTAGCAGAGTCATTATCACATCTTCTACCTACAAATAAAATGGTCTTTCCACCTAGTGGGAGTAGAAGTTAACCAATAACCAGAAAAGTTGTCACATTGATGGAGGAGAAGGACACGGGGGTGTCTTCATGCCTCTCTATGTTTGGGTTGAGACCTCAAATACAAATATTACCAATTCAAAAAGTAGTAGAGACACCTTTCCTTTACCCCTCACAAACCCTGGTCTTGGAGACTTTCTGGGCCTCTCTTTCCAGAACTGCGGGCAATGAGGATGTTGCATGGGATTTTTGTTTAGTAATAGAGCTTTGTCTACCCTGAGCACATCTTTAGACTCTCTGTGAAGAGAACAAAGAACAAAAGAAGGGAAAGGCCAACATCACCTTGCAGACAGGGCCCACAGAAGTCTGGCTGGACTCAGGAGGGGAGCCTGCAGAGCAGAAGGCACGTAGAAACTGGTTTTGGAGTCTTGACTGAGGCTGGGTTGGGCAGCAAGTCCTGAGGCATCATAGCTAAGAAAACAGGGGGAGAATAAGAAGATCTGAGGAGAAAAAGCCTACAAAGACACCCAGACACCTAGAAAGACACCTTCTTATGGCTGCCATGACTGAAACTGACAGGGACAAAGGTGTCTCTCCCCACCTTACCCCAGCACTGCAGACATTCAGACAAGAAGGGGGCAGGGGTCCAAAGACTAACTCCATGTCCAGGACAGCTGCAGATTATGTGGGCCTGAAGCCAATACCATTCCATTCAGGCTAATACAATTAGAACTAGCCTGAAGCTAATTACACTTAAAGTTAAGAAAATACGAAGTACGCTACAAAGAATGAATTCTGTCAGAATTATGTGTTTAAAATGTGAATTTTTATTTACAATGAAGCAAAGAAACTGCAAGATATTACAAAATTCTTAAAAAGCCATCAAATACCAAAATATTATAAAAGCCAAGATGATGCCTGTAGTATCTTTATCAATTAACTTTCTGACACACCTCCCTACTACTGGGTTTTTTTTTGTTTGCTTTTTTTTTTTTTTTTTTTTTTTTGAGGCATCGTTTCTGTAGCTGATGATTATTAAGTATTATTTTCTTTATGTGGGCAGGAAAGGCAATTTAGTCTTTCTTCCAGCATGATTGATCAAAATTTGCTTTTTCGGGTTTTTATGGTATTTTGCAGTAATAGTTTTCATTAGGCACTGGTGAGATGCCTAATCTTCCACTTAAAATTTTGGACATGTAATGTTGAGAAGAACTTTCCACAACATGGTTTCTGGCTCCACACATCAATATCTGGCTTCTCCTCTGCTGTCTCATACTGCCAGTGCCAGGTGCCATAGGACACAGTCACAGTGAGAGATGACTCTGGGCCTGCATCTTTGTGCCATGATGTGGGACAAGTCTACCCCTTAGGTAACAGGAATATTCCCGCCATTCCTACATCAGGAGGGTTTGCAATAACCTAACTATGCATGGAAATGGCAACAACCTAATTGCCCTTTATTTGGATCCCCCAGGATGCCCATGGCCACTCCAATGTCACTCAACAGGAAGGAAGGTACTGGAGGTAAGACGGGGACAGAAAAACCAGCACTTAACTGACTGCCTTAAAATAACTTACTTTTGCCAATTTTATAAAGACATATGAGCCCTGGGGCCTCTTCCATGCAAATCAGGGAAGGAGGTCCTGAAACCTAAGCCCTCATCAGCTTCATAGTAAATCCAGGCCTTAAATCTGGAAATGCCAGACCTGTTGATAAAGCTCAATCCGCCCTTCATCTCCCCCAGTAGGCTGGCTCACCTGATGTCTGGACTGAGGAGCTGGTCTTCTTAAGTCTGTAGCTAGGGGATGGTCAGGAGGAGGGGGTCCCAGATAATCCTTAAAACGAATCCATATGTGGCTGGATTTGCCTGATGAGCAGGGAGGAGGGTGAGGAGCCAAGACCAGCAAACATCTATATTCCGGGATTGATTAGCATCATGAGGAAAGAAAAGCAAGGAGCAGCCTAGTGTGTAGTGTGGGGAGCAAGGAGGGGACAGAGGACAGCGTGGAGTCACATGTGCAATTCAAGTGCGTGCACACACACACACACACACATAATTGCCAGTCTCAAACATGGGTTGGGGCACTGTGGATAGAGGGGCTGCTACGTGAAGCTGGTGGAGAGGATTTCCAAAGGATATGGTAAGTCATGGGGCGCTCACATCATCATCTGACCCAGATGATGGAATGTGTGACACAGAGTAGGGTAACGGCCCCCTCACATCTAAGCAGATACAGCATGACAGCATGGCCCTGGCACTGTGAGGACCAGCCCCCATCTCAGAGGAGAAGGCCCTGAATGTGGTGGGCTGTATTCCTGCAGTGGGTTCGGGCACAGAGTGAGGCAGCTCAGGGGGGCCATGCATAGAGAGGACATCGTCAGGAGGGCCTCGAGGGGGGAAGGAGGGGAGAGAGGACACCACGTAGCAACCACTACTGGCGCACATGGCATGTGCTCCCCGGATTCCCCAAATGACGGGGCAGGGCTCCGCAGGGGGCTGAGGCCTGCATGAGCAGGTGGGGGCAGAAACCAGCCGGGGTGGCCTTGTCGTCACTGAACCTTTGACATGGGAGTTCCATTTCCTAGATGTTGGCACCTCAGCCCGCTTTACAGGAAACCCATCTAAGCGACATCAGTGATGTGATTTTGAAGGTTAGGGAAGGATATGGAGACCCTCCCTGGACCCCTCCGTTGAGGGTGAGAGGGTCCGATGAGAAGAAGATTCGGATTATTTATCCCTTCACTCGTTTAGTGGTTGTCGAGCTTCTGCTACGAGGCAGAGATTTCCAGCTGAGCGGCTGCCGAGGCAACCGGGGGGCCTGACTGCATTGCTGCATCTCCAGGGGGCCGCTGGCCCACCGCGGCGGCCAGACGAAGGCTCTGGACTCTGGGGCCGAGCTGACCTGGGTTTCCACTGACAGCTGCCCTCTCCCAGCCTTGAAAACGTGCGCAGATACCCGGTCACTTAGACACCTGAGCGCCGCCGGTGCTGGGGTCCCCGCCTGTAGATTGGGAGCACCGTCCGTGCTTGCTTCTGGGAAGTGTGAGGAGGAAGGCGGAGGTTCCACGGAAGCGGTCAGGGTCGTCCTGGTGCACGAAGGGCAAGGCGAGGGTGAGCTCTCCACAGGCTGCTCGTAGCCTTGCACTCTCATTGTCTGCAGTCAGGCCTTGGGACGGCGGGAAAGGGAGCACAGCCTTCCACGCTGTGGCCTCAGATGGCAGCAGCTGACGGGAGCTGCGCAACCTGGCAGCCCGCCCCCCGCTCAGCAGACAAGGAAGCTGACAAATGTCACGAGGGGATAGACAGCTGCACACAGGAGCACACAGATGACACCTTCTGGAGACTCAGAGGAAAACTAGAGAAGGAGGCTTTGGAAGGGCGGCTGAGACTCCCAGAGTCACTGGGGGGGGGGCTGGGGCTGGAACCAGGGAGCTTTGCTCAACTGTGTTTCTCCTTCCAGGCTGGAGGCCCCGGAAATGCGGGCTGCAGCACAAGAGCACAAGTTACCTCTTCTTACTGGGCCGGGGTAGGGACGAGGCACTGACTGGGTCCTGAAGGTTGAATAGGAGTTTTCCAGGTAGGACCCTGGTTTTGGGAGCCAGCAAAGTCCTATACGGGAAGAAATGGAGATGAAGTTGGAATGTTAAGCTGCAGCCAAATTGCAGAAGCCTCCTGAGCACCGAATGATCTAAGGCTCCGAGGCACGATGGGAGAACGTTATGAAATGGTCCTTTATGCCTGGGTTGATCTTTTCTATCAAAATGCGTTGTTGGGGATCCCTGGGTGTCTCAGTGGTTTAGCATCCACCTTTAGCCCAGGGCCTGATCCTGGAGTCCTGGGATCGAGTTCCACGTCGGGCTCCCTGCATGGAGCCTCCTTCTCCCTTTGCCTGTGTGTCTCTGCCCCCTCCCCACCCCCCCCCCCCGTGTGTGTGTGTGTGTGTCTCTCGTGAATAAATAAAATCTTAAAAAAAAAAAACGTGTTGTCAGTTAGAAGGGAAACAAAATGAAACTGTGACCTGTGCTCTTTGCCTCTTGGTTTTTAGGAGAAAGCAGTCCTGGGGAGAGGAACAGCCCTCGCTGGAAGCACAGCCCTGGGGCTCTCCTCCCTCACCAGCCCCCTACCCAGCAGGCTTATTCCTCAGCCTTCCCCCTCCTCGCTTCCCCAGACTTGCCTTATGCCCTAGGCCACATCTGAAATACCTTCTTTCTCCTGCCCTCCTCTTCCCGGGCCGTCCCTCCTGATCCAGAGCCCTTGCTGCATCTTCCAATGGCCTCCCCTAATCAGGCCAGTCCTCACCCCAAATAACAAGGATGGTCACCCATGCTGAGCCCCCACCCATGCTGAGCCCACCTTGTGAGCGCTGCACTCCCGAGTGTGCTCATTCCACCAAAAGTAAGGCACACCTGCCACACCCCCGGGGACCAGCCATGGATGCCGCAGTGCTTGGGATATACAGGTCCCTGCTCTCCCAGGGCTCCGCAGTGCTTCATGTTGTCGCAGGGACCCTGGGTGGGGGCAGTCCTGTCCATCACAGAGGGGATAACTGAGGCTCAGCCAGCTAGAGCATCTTCTCCAAGGCCATACAACTAGAATACGGGGGAGCAAGCTTGCAGCACCGGTCAGCGGGTGCACCGTCTCCAGCACTATGACCCAGAGTCACCTCTGACAGCATCTATGGTGGCACCGTGTCTGATCTTAAGCACCTACAGTGTCTTCTTATTGTTTGGTGTGTGGTAAACTTCACTGGGTAAGTGAGATCATTGAAGGCAGGGGCCCAGGCTGTGTCATGATCTCTCCACGGCACCTGGTACCACGCTGAGCCCAAAATACTTGGGGAGTGAGGCAAGGCAGGCCTTATCTGGCTCCCCAAAGCCTGTCTCATTTTTTGACCCATAAATTCAGCAGCAGAGGAAGGCCCACGGGGCTCCTGGATACTGAAATGCCTCTAGGCTGCTCTGCTTGTCTCTGGTCCCCACCACCTTCTAATCCTCCTCCAGGCCTTCCAGCTCTGTAGGAGGGCTAGCTAATCCCTTGATAACCAGAATCTTCTGAAAGTACTATTTAATCAGGCCATGTATTCCAAAGATACTGTGGCATTCCTTTTTTTTTTTTTTTTTAATCTTTCAAGTAAATGATGAATAACAAATCATACAGTGCTGGTTCCCCGGCAGCATTGTTCTAATAAGGAGGGTCCTCAGGCAGCATAGCTATCACCTGGAAACTGGTTAGAAATGCAAACTAGTATCTTGTTGAGACTTTTTGCATCTGTGTTCATCAGGACTATTGGTCTATAATTCTCCTTCTTGATGGGATCTTTGTCTGGTTTTGGGCAAATCGAACTCCAATTAAAAAAATATACAAAAAATAAATAAATAAATGAATGGACCAAGAAAAAAAATGCAAACTGAAGGAACACTCTGGGGTGGGACCCAGCAATCTGTGTTTTAACAAGCCCTCCAGGGGCTCTGGGCAGCATGAAGTTGAGAACACTGTCCTAGGTCTTTTCATGTATAAACTAACTCCCTGAATTCCCATTCCAATCCTCTGAGATAAACTCTATTGGTAACTCCACTTTGAAGTTAACACTCCACTTTGGAGTTGGGGGAACTGAGGTACAGAGAGGTTAGGTAAACTGCTCAAAGTCACACAGCTAGTGAGGTTGGTGGGGGGAGAGGCTTGACCTCGGGGAGTTTGGGGAGCTCATGGTGGCATCTGCTTTACCACGAGAAGAAATGTCTATAGATAAGAGGCTGGTGGGCACAAGGCAGGGCTAACTCAGACTTTGGTGGGCAAGGGGCATGCCAGTTTTCCTGGCAGTCATGTGGACCTATGAACTGTTGCTGGCAAAGTGACCAAGTAGATCTGCAGGTAGCGTTGTAGAAGAAGACAAAGCACTTTTAAAATCATCTTCTGCCAAGTCCTGATTATGCCATAATGTGCTTCCCTCAGGCCCCAACAGTGATTTCCCAGCAACACCTCCATAAGTGGGGTGATAAGGAGCTTAGTAGAACGTTGCCACAGCCCCTGACCATGGAACGACAGCGACTGCCTTAGACCAGGGGTCTAGGGTCCCCTAACTAGGGGATCATTCTATCTCAAGGGAAATGTCTGAGAGGGCAAAAGAGCATCCAGGAAACACCCATCCTCCCCCGCTGACCCACTAAAGGCTCTTGTGCCCAGCTGGGCTTCTCCATCTGGGGTCCTGGGAGAGAGCTGCGGATGGCCACCGTGAAATGGTAGCACATTCCTGTGGCTGATACCATGCAATTTTCTTTCAAAGTCTGCTTAAAGATTTTACTAGCTCTGAGGGTTGGGGTGGGAGTGGAGAAGAGACAGGGAGATAAACAGACAAAAAGAGACAGAATGACAGAATGAAGATATGAAACTGACTGCAATAAACCAAACAGAGCTGGTATAAAGATCTTTCATCTTTCTTCTGTGCTGGTCCATCCCATGGCCTCTAAGGAATGAGGATTAACAGTCCCTAAGAACCCACACTGTGCCGGGGACACTCCATGTGTCGCTTCACCCAGTCCCCACCACACCTACAAGGCCAATTTTATTTACCCACAGAACATGTAAAAGACAGAACTAGGTTGCAGACTTCCTTCTGCTTATCACCAGCCCAACACTTCTTGCTATATAACTTTCGCTCAATGAGTCTCAATTCGTTTGCCTGCAAAGTAAATCTCCAGGTGTACAAATTACTGGCACTTGAAAATAAACTATGAAATGCTCCTGTCATCTTTCCTCTCATCCCAGTACTATTTTCTCTTTTCTCATTTCATTGACACATGACCTCTCAAGGTAGCACCGATGGGACTGTTCATTTATTTCTAAGGACATGACACAGCCCTGTTTTTGGGGATGCAAATGTTGGTTCTCTGACCCCATCGAACACCCACTTGAAACAACCTGCCTTACCTGAACCGTAAGGCCTCATAGTTCTTCCCTGAAGAAATATTCATCAATTTTAAAAGTTTCAAAATAAATGCTCAAGTTCAGAATGGTATCTTGAGCCTCCTTTTATCTCTATACTTCCTCCCAAATCTCATTGAAATAACACGAAATAAATGCAAAAGAATAAATCCATAACAAACACAAAAGGATCCCAACAGCAATCTAGAAGATTTTACAAATGCCTAGAACTCAAAGAAGATGAGATCATGTTAGTGGGTAAAGCTGAGTGGAATTATCTACACCCCAGAAACACATACAGGAAGAGAACTAGCCTGGAGGAGGCACCCTTCCCAGCAAAGCACTGGAGATACTCCCAAATCAGAGCCACAGCTAGAAAGAATAGGGGTGGTCTATAAAGTCACTATTTATTTGTTTTTATTATTTATTTATTTATTTATTTATTTATTTATTTATTTATTTATTTATTTATTTTAGAGAGGGAAGGGAAGGGACAGAGGAAGAGAGAAAATCTTAAACAGACTCCTTGCCCAGCAGGGACCCCAATGCAGGGCTCAATCCCATGACCCTGAGATCATGATCTGAACTGAAATTAAGAGTCAGACATTTAACCTACTAAGCCACCCAGGCACTATTGGAGTCACTATTTAAAGGCCTTTCTGAGTTTTACAGCCCTCAACTCTCCTCCATAGATAACAACTGGCTGCGATGGCATTTGCTTGTGTTAAAAAAAAAAAAAAAGAAAAAAGAAAAATCCATCTGGCCTTGGCTTCTGGAATGTTCTCTACCCAAGGTCTCCTTGTTCAGGATGGCAATTTGGTCACATTCCTTGGTTCTGCAGTATGTAATATTTTCATAATCACAGTATTTTATATGCTGTGTATCTCTTTTCAGGTTCTCAAACCAGCCTACAGATGCAACTTGGAAGACCTAGAATATAAATCTTAAAAACCCTGAAAAGGTAAAGTGAATAGTACAGTTCTGACAAGGAAGTGGGGGAGGTGGGGTGGGGAAGGAAGTGCAGGTGTCCTCTTGGCTGATGTTACAGTCTTTCATCCGACAAATAGCAAGCGAGTGCCTCCTTGTGTCAGGGTGATCCCCAGCCCTGGAAGGCAGCAAGGAGCCAAAGGGACAGAGATTCTCACCCCTGTGGCACTTCTGTTCCAGTGGCAAGACAATAAGTACTGCCTAAAAGTTGATGAATCACAAAACAAAAATTTAAGTATATTACTTCAAACTATGAAAGGAACCATGAGATTAGGAAGATAATAGTATTATGCAAAAATACAGAGAAAAGGACAGATAGTGTAAATGTGCTAAAATCCCTGTAATAGCAGAGAGGGAACAAGTTCAAGACCCAGGTGTATAAAGGAATTATCTAAGCATCTGGTAGGAATCACTGAAACTAAGTACTGACACAGTTAGGGCCTTATATCCAGGGCATGGGGCCAGAGCTGGGGCCCAAGGAATGGACATTGGTAGTTCTGTGGCGGGGAGGCATGTTTCTGTTCATGTGTGTATAAGTAAATATTACACATAAATGAATAAAATGATCAAAACTCAACTTTACAAACCCTGGGAGAAACTTAAATAGATATTCTCATTCCTGTTTTATATGCGAAGAAACAGAAGCCAGCCTGCATCAGTACTCATGATTAGAAACCAGGTCCCCTGATCCCTGGCTCGAAACTTCCCCTACTTCCTCAAGGTTTTTCCCTTCAGATACAGACCCACTGGGGTTGGGATTCTTGATTTCTTGACTCAATGCAGGCTCCTTGGGGTTGCTCACTGCTCATCTTTGAAGATAAGGAGAATATGACCACCACCGCATGGGCCGTGGAAGGAGGGTGCAGGCTAACCGCCTCACACAGGCCTGGTGACAACAGACTCTCAAAAAATATCAGCTTCCTTTCTTTATATTTCTTTTCTTTTTTTTTTTTCTAACCCATCTAACATTTGGAACATTAATACCATTTGCCAATCATTTTTTCTTCTAATTTTATGTGATTTAGCATTAGTTCTGACTAAAGGAATCTGGCAATTCATTCAAATATGCAGGCTTGCCATATCAGAAGGCTCGTCATGATTTGAGAGGTAGAGAATGTTACCATTAAAGCATTTGAGAAAGATATGATGCTGCTGACACATCCAATGAATGTTCCACATTGGGTGAGTCAAGGGGTGCTTGGTGTGAGGGGATACTGGGCAGACTTTTCCCTTTACCCCCCAAAATATCCTGTCTCACTCACCATACTCAGGTGTCACCCTCTGAATCATTCTTTTGGACCTTGAAGAATTTCAGATTTCTCTGGTCCCCTGTGAATGTGTCTCAGACCACATCCCCCTAGAAGGAGTGGCTGTTCAGCTGGGAGTACAGTCTCTTGGGACTAGACTAGGGAAAGGATGGAGTAGAATAAAGACGGAGGGAAGAAGAGCAGGACTGAAGGGGTGGCACCGAGGATAATGCCACCAGGACCCCCAGGTATCTTCTGCACATTATAATCAGTGCTTCCTCCTGAAGGATGCTGAATAGCATATAAGGGCTCACAGGATCAAGCGCTACCAATGAGCGAGGTAGACACTGTGCTATACTTCACAGACATGATTAGCTCATTTGATCTTCACAACAACTCTATGAAGGTGTCACTATTATTATTTTCAGTCTACAGATGGAGAAACTGAGGCACAGAGAGGCTAAGTGTCATATGCAAACCATGTAGCTGTGTGACACAGCCAGGAGCAGAGCCCAGACAGCTTGACTCCAACACCATGCTCTGCACCTTCACACTAGAAACACTCAGTCCACACCCCATAACACACACACACACACACACACACACACACACACCCCGGGAGGACTTTCGGGGAAGTCTTGCTTTCAAGAACCACTAGTTGCCGAGTTCTCCCTTTTAGAGCCTGTGAGATGAGAACATGTTTGTTGTAGGTACAAGTGCTTAGCTGACACTAACTTAGTAGACTTACCCTCTTTGACTCCAGAGTCCAGAAGGAGAACTAAAGGGTGAGCCTCACAGGAGCCACACAGTAATTCAACCTAAGAAGTATAATAAGACAAAGGAATCAAGTACAAGTTGATATGAGCCTCTGTCAGTGGAGGTGGAGGGCTTGGGCAGCACCAGGCCAGGGATGGTCCATGCCCTGGGGACAGGGTTGGAAGAGCCCAGAATCAAAGCCTCTTTCGGCCTTGGCAGTCAATTCAGACACACTTCTCCAACCTGCCATCACAAAGCTGTGCATCACACCAGCAGGAGATGCATGAAAATAGGATCCAGCCTCTGAAGAGTTTACAATGTGATTCTCATATTTTCTAATACCATCTTTGGAGAGTTTCTGGGAGGAATTTAATAAAGGACAGTGAAGATTCATTCCTTTCATCTCCTAAGGCTAAGTCCATTCTGACCTGCCCATTCATTCTTTCTGTTCTCTGTCTGCTTCCAGAGAGTGCTATGGGGATTCAAGTATATATATATATAAAATATGTTCTATGTCTTTGCCTCCGCAGAGGAAATGCTCTGTCTTACTGTAAATAATAATTAGCAGGTCAGTGAAGGTTGTTAAATGTCCCCGATGCTTTTCTCACTTCCTTCCAGACTCTCATAATTACTACCGCTCTGAACCCAGCGGGCAGAGATGCATATTTCTCTGTCCAGGAAATGACAATAGTGAGATACCCTCTTCTCACTATAGTGAAAGTCTGCGTGACTGTGGATCAGCCCTGTCCTGAACTCATATTAGACTCATTCATGTCCCTGCATGGAAATAGCCACAAGGGAAGTCAGCAATTGACTGCCTACAGGTCATGGCCCAGGGTTCTAGATGGCTCTACTACCATCTGCATGACCTTAGACCAGCCAGGGAAACTCCTGGGCTTTTGTTTCTTCATCTGTAAAACTGATAACACAATACTTACTTTGACTAAAAAATATCATTGCTATAAGAATTCATGCTCTCATTCAATATTTCATATTGAATTTAAATATTTATGGATCATGAGTCAGGGTCAGGTACTATTGTAGTACCCAGGGCAAGATGGGGGGTGGTATAGTCATAAACAAAACAGATAAAAGTCTCTCTCTCTAGAGCTTCATGGCGGGGGTCGGGGGAGCAGGTAAATAAGTGAATAAACTAAACCTACAGAATTTCTGATGGTGATAAGTGTCTTGGCAAAAAGTAAATCATGAAGGGAAGTGAGGAGTGCCAGAGAGAGATCAGCAAGGGCATCTCTTAGAGGCTGCTGTTGAGACGTCGACCCAAAGGATGTAAAGAAGTAACCCCAGAGCATATTTGGGGGAAGAGCATTCCAGGTAGAGGGATGGCAAATGCAAAGGTTCTGAGCCAAAGGTGAGTCTGTACATTCAAATACAGCAAGGCCAGAACTATGGAGGGGATGAGGATGGGGGGTATAGGAACCCTGAGGTCCTAGGGAAGTGGGACTAGATGGGCCAGGACCTTGTAAGGCCTTTGACTTTGACTGTGAGTAGGATGGAAGCCACTGGAGGGTTTTCAGCAGAGGTATGCCATAATCTGCCTTGAGTCTTAAAAAGAATCTCTCCTGCTGCTCAATTCTCAAAAGAGAATTGAATGAAATAATACTTCCTGAGATGTTTTGCAAAGCACAAAGTACAATATGAAAATGAAGTACAGTAAGGAACTGAGCCCCCAGGCCCCCCTGGGAACAAATTGTTCTGGAGACCCAGTGTGGATTAAATATGACCACACATTTACTCCCCCTTTCCCCATGGAGTGGCAAAGTTTATGTCCCTCCCCTTGCATCTTTTTTTTTTTTTTTAAGATTTTATTTATTTATTCGTGAGAGACACACAGAGAGAGGCAGTGACATAGGCAGAGGAAGAAGCAGGCTCCCTGCAGGGAGCCTGATGTGGGACTCAATCCCCAGGACCCCAGGATCATGACCTGAGCCAAAGGCAGGAGCTCAGCCACTGAGGCACCCAGACGTCCCCCTCCCCCTCCCCTTGCATCTTACTGGTTCTGCAACTCCTTATCAAATAGGATATGGTGGGAGTGAAGCCTGGCCTGGTCTGAGGCCAGCTTTTTGAAGGACTGGTAATGTAGAGCAAGGAAAGGGCTCCATCTTCCAGGCTGTTCTCTTTTACTAACTTATCTGAGCACAATTCTCTGTAGTGACCTGTATAACCTTACCAAGGCCAGGAAGCCCCAACAAGCCAGTCCTATGAGAGATCAAAGCACAATGGAAAAGCTTTGTTCAGCTCCACCACTTACTAGCCATATGATATTGGGTGAGCTGCTTCGGCTCTCCAAGTCTTATTCAAGATAGTAAGTTCCACTCTCCATGTTTGTTATGAAACATAAATTAAATGACATGCGCTGAGTACCCAGCATGGTGTCTGGCACTCATATTGTGGTGCCCGATTTCAGACATAGCCCTAACGCAGAGCAGGAGACTGCCTCTATGGATGGATCAGAGCCTTTCTTTCTCCTTGTAACTTGACCTACTTGATGGGAATGTCCCAGCCCTAGACTCTTCCCTCTGGGGACAGGATGGCAAAAGTAGGAAACCATTCAGGAAAGGAGTCTACTAAGATGGGGATAGCTCATGGGAGGGGCTGTGGAGGGAGCCTTGTTTGGAAGACAGCCCAAGTTTGCTGATTCCTGATTTGGGAACCCTCTGCTGGGCAAGGGCTTCCCTGGGGATGGGGAAGAAGAGTGGTCTGCCAGAGGGAATGCTTGAAGGAGGGACACAACCCTAGAAGCCAGCAATGAGATGCCTCCCATCCCACACTTACCCCTTCAGGTCCCTGAGGGCTGTGAGGGCCCTAATACTTGTTTTGGAGAGAATTTTACTCAGTGCTCGGAGGAAAGAGGAAAAAAAAAAAAGCCAGTAAATCAATAACAGATTTTTCTTCCCATCAGTTGGTTTAAAGTATGGAGCCAATGTCAACCAATCTAGAATTTCTAAGTTGTAAATAAAAAATTGAATGGTAAGATTTTTATCTTAGCTGCTTCATAAAAGCCACTATTCAAAGTCTTGGTTTATCACGCTCCTCATATAGTCTAAGCTAAGGTATGGTTGCCACACCTCATGCCAGTCCAGGAAATTCAGTGGGAAAGTCTTCATTTCTACCTGACTTGGACTACAATGCTTAGATATGGCACTCCTACTAGATCCTCCTGTTTCTCCTCCAACTTGTTTTCCTCAACAGATTTCCTGCACCCTGAACAAATCATGCAGAAACAGATCAATGAAGGACATTGAACGGTCTCATTGTTCAGGATTAAATAGTCAATCAACATGCGCAGAACTGTACTGGGTACTATGGAGAATAACCATAATTACAACAATAATAATAATGACAGTTACTATTGATTGCACCTGCTATATGTCAGGCACTGAGCTAGCCACTTTTCGTATCTTATTCTTGATTCTTCCAAAAAATAGACAAAGTGGCTGTTCCATTACCTCCATTTTATATCCTAGCTGAGACTTCTAGAAGCTATGTAAGTTGCTCAAAGTTGCACAATTAGTGAGAATAAAGAGTCATATGATCATTCTCTTGCTCCGAGGAAACACCAGCTCTCATCCATTACCCAAGAATGTTTTGCAAAAAAAAAAAAAAAAAAAGAATGTTCTCTCACTTCTAGCCATCTGGGGAATTTCACTCAACCAATAAATATGTATAAAGTACTTAGTATGTGTACTGGCAAATAGAACACTGGCAACAGAGGAAAAAATATGTAAAACAATTATTTATTCAATTTTGTGGAACATAGTAGAAGGTCAGAGAAAGAGGACAGCATAGGCCAAAGAGGACAGGAAAAGTTTCACAGAGAGAGTGAGTCTTGAGGTGGGTCTTGAAAGATGAAAAAAAATCATTCCAAGGGCATTCCTAGTCAGGGGAACAGAATAGTTAAAGGCACTGAAGCACAAATAAGCATGAGGAAGCATGTTGGAAGAGAGTGAAAATAAGTCTTAAGTGGAAGAATGAAACTAATCCCATACCCTACAGGAATTGGGCAGGAGGATGGCATTTGTCTAGGAATTTAATTAAACTATTGCAAATGATAATTCCAGTGCTTCAAATTTCTTATTCTCAAAAGGTTTGAGGCTACTTTTAAAAGTCAGAGATGAATGAAAAAACAAACAAACAATACTACTCTGTTTTAATACTTGAAACATGAACTCTACTATGAGAGAAGCAACCTACCAAACGATGGTATGGTTAAAAAAGTGTTTCTGTCTTTCCTTATGGGTTGAAACTGGAGTTTTTTCTGAAAAGTAATTTGTCTTCAGAAGATTTCTGTGTGTGTGTGTGCATATATGTGTATCTGTTTCCATAATACTCCAGAAAACTGGAAAAAGAAGAAAGTCTAACTAGCCCTTACCTGGGGACCAGAATTATCGTGTCCACATTCCCAGTGGATTAGTCTGAAGGTCTTGGAATGTCAAAGGTTTCCATGGAAGAAAAGGGAACCCTCTTACACTGTTGGTGGGAATGTGAACTGGTGCAGCCACTCTGGAAAACTGTGTGGAGGTTCCTTAAAGAGTTAAAAATAGACCTGCCCTACGACCCAGCAATTGCACTGCTGGGGATTTACCCCAAAGATGCAGATGCAATGAAACGCCGGGACACCTGTACCCCGATGTTTCTAGCAGCAATGTCCACAGTAGCCAAACTGTGGAAGGAGCCTCGGTGTCCATGGAAAGATGAATGGATAAAGAAGATGTGGTTTATGTATACAATGGAATATTACTCAGCTATTAGAAATGACAAATACCCACCATTTGCTTCAACATGGATGGAACTGGAGGGTATTATGCTGAGTGAAATGAGTCAATCAGAGAAGGACAAACATTATATGTTCTCATTCATTTGGGGAATATGAATAATAGTGAAAAGGAATAGAAGGGAAGGGAGAAGAAATGGGTGGGAAATATCAGAAAGGGAGACAGAACATGAACATTCCTAACTCTGGGAAACGAACTAGGGGTGGTGGAAGGGGAGGTGGGTGGGGGGTGGGGGTGAATGGGTGACGGGCACTGAGGAGGGCACTTGACGGGATGAGCACTGGGTGTTGTTCTGTATGTTGGCAAATTGAACACAAATAAAAAATAAATTTATTATTATTAAAAAAAAGGTTTCCATGGAATACCCTGTCATCTTATACTCTCTCCAGTAACTTCCCAAGATGGCAGATTATTCCAGATGGAACGATTCCAATTTAGGGGAGAACTCCTGTTGGGTAAGGGATGGATCCTATGGTTAGAGAAACTACTATGGAGAAAGGCACTTCCCAAAACAGATTTACACAATAAAAGCAGAAAGAAGGAGGTGCTCTTGCAAAAAGACTGAGACCCAAGGACAGAGATGGGGGTCAAGATCCGGAACTGAGAATATTTTCAAGGCAACCATCCTAAGGTGGTTGGACCTCCTGTACACTTGTACTGGGGATAATTAACATTTAGTTATAGTTTTAAATAGTTTCCTTTCATGCAGAGCCTGTTAGCTGTCCTCCTTGTGCCCCCCTTTGATTGTACAAATTTGTTTCTCGAAACTAACTGCTCCACGTGAGGCCTCACTTTCGAGCTCCCTTTGCATACAAATAGGGGCATGTGGGATGTCACTTGAAATCTTCCAGGGCCTGCAACTTGCCCCTGGCATGGAATGATCTTATTCCTTCAAATCCTTGCTCGCTTCTGCACAGAGAGTCCATTGGGAAATAGTATTTCAGTCACCAGGATAATAATAATACACTGAAATTAACAACTTATAGTTTGTGTGTGTGATCCCATTGGATACTAACCAGGGCACTAGGATGTGGTGATGACATCTACTATTGTCCCCATTTCAGAAACGAGGAAATTGAGATTCATGTCTTTAAAAAAACTCCTAAGTGGCAGAGCCATAGCTAATCCATAAGAGAGTTTGTGCTGATCGAATGCTCTGTATGAGAGAGTTTGTAGGTCATTCCTCATGAAATTGCTTTGCCTTGCTCCTTGCCACTGCTACTCTCATGGTACCAGCTTCATTACCTTTGAGTTATTCCCTGATGAAATTCTCCCATTTTCACACTCAAATAGGTGAAGGCCCAGAGAGGCCTCCCTGGGGCCTGTGGCTCCACTTAGAATCTCAAATCACAATGACAGTGGGATGTGTAAAGAACAGTTCAAACTGAAGTCAAAATGTTATGGCAGTTGGCTAGGTCTCCAAGTACAAGAGTGTTTGCTCAGGTTGCCTGTCCAGCTCTAGAAAATGGAGCCATGAAACACTATCTCCAGCCATACATTAACATTCAGGCAGTCAGTAAATAACCTTTTTAAAAATTATGACTCTCCTCAAGAGCATTTTAGATATTTTTCACCCCATCTCCCCATGAAAATTTAATGCCACAGATATACTGTATATCCACTTATGGACTGTGGCCCTTTGAAGGGCAGTAAACCAGTTCTCAGGTTTTTATCATGCCCCTCCCCCAAGAGTCAGTTCACCCCTGGGGGGCACTGTCACCTGCATTGAGAATGCATGGTTTAGAGTACTGACTGTGTGTGAAGAATATCAAAGTGAGGAAAACAGAATTGATCCCTGCCCTCAAAGGCTTACCATCCAACATGAAGTAGGCTTTGTCTTGCATCATCAACAATCCTAGTAAAAGAGAGAAACCAGAGGCTCTGGGTTAATTTCTGTCTAAACCACTAAAGTTGATTTTAAGACCCTTCTCAATCCAGGAGTTTAGTAGCATTAGATCGGGTTTCAGTTCTGAGCCATCATCAGTGGGGGCTCTACATATAAAAAAATTGGCAAAGACTTGCGGTCTGTGTGGAAATATGGTTGGGAGGCATTCACCACACATTTATGGCATGAAGAATAATTTCTGCTAAAAAAAACTGTTTATAATGAAACACAAGACAGAATGGAACAAATTCCTCCAAAAAATTAAAAATGTTTTTTTTCAATCACTTCTATTGAAAATCCATTCAGCGGGATTTAAATAGCCGACCCTACTCAAGATAATGTTTCACTTTCTTTAACAAGGGAAAGAATTCGAAGCTGAAAAGCCAACTGCTACTTCATTACTTTAATGGAAATCCCCTTGAATTCTATGATCCACTCAATCACAGGCTCATAGACTGAGTCACCAAAAGGTACGCACCCGAAGAAAGGGACTGAATGTGAAAGACATTCCATTTCACTTTAGTGCCTGAGAACACATTATTGTACTGCTTCTGGTGGGCGTGGGGGAGAAAACTAAACATGTGCCTTGTTCCTTCACTCAGCAAATATTTATTAAGTGCTGCTTTGTGCCAGGTACCATGTTAGGTATTTTTTTTAAAGAAGTCCATGAGGGAAAGAAGTGACACTTCTCTACCATCTATAGCATGCCTGGTCTTATACTTCATTTGTGAGGCATTTGAAATGCAGTATTGGGAAGCTATTACATGGGGAGCAGGAAGGAGACTTGAGGGCTGGATGCACCTCTGTGTCCAACCGTGTGAACATCTGTCAGTTATCTAACGTCTCTGGGACTTGATTTCTCCACCTGTAAAACTTAGAGGTTGATGCTAAACAGTGGTTCTCAATATGGCTCTCTTCTGGGGGCTGGGGCCTGGAGGCTTCAGGGATATATAGATGCTTGAGTCCTGTCCAGGACCCATTGTATCAGAATCTCTGGAAGGGGGGCTTGGGGGTAGGTTGTTCTTTATTTTTGTTTTAAGCTTCCCCCAGTGATTCTTCCAGTTTTGTGCTAAAGACTAAAGACAAAGAGGGAAGCACCTAAAAACAAGATGGCAGCACTGACTTCCTGACCATGAGAAATTCTCAATGAAAAGAAGAGGCCAAGGTTTTCCTCCATGACTTCTAGTTTCTGCTTTGGCACATTTATGCTTTCCTTCCTCCTTCTCCCATTCCCATCTGTTTCCTTTCTCTCCTGACCCACTTGCTATAACCCAGTGTCCGCTGTACTTTTCTTCTGCTTTTGGCAAAATATATAGTAGCATTCATTTGCAGCTTAAAAAGAATTCATTTCAAGAGTTTCTGGTCTCAGGAAGAATGACCTGTAACAGTAAGATGAAGGCCTGTAACTCTGAGAAACTGATCACAGGCCTCAGGAAAATAGCTGAGGATACTTTTAAGAGTCAGGAACAAGGCTTACATGAAACCCTGTAGAATAGGGGTTGGCCTTCCCTGGTCATGTGGAAGAGTCATATGCCCTTGATCCCCAGTAAAAAATTAGATAAAATTTCCCCATGATTTAACCCAAAAAGATAAGAAATTTCGAATGAATTGAGAAGTCTTCTGGTCAAACACTTCCATCCAAGGCTCAGGCTCCCAGGTCCGTAAGAGGAACTTGTGGATGTTCCCCTTAAAAAATGGAAATTCCATTACATTAAAACATTCTTTTACAGATGTCCAAACACTAAAAATCCCAGGTTTCTCTGTAAGGTCTAGTTTCATCTGCCAGGAGAAACTGAGCTATCTAACTTGAACACAATAACATGAATATAGAAGGTATTCAATGAGTATTCCCTTTTCCCTTTTATGAAAGAAGTATGTTTTACATTGTTCAAGTTAGAATGGGGGCATTTTTGCTCAGCACCCTTCTTTCAGTCCCAAACTAAAAACCTTTCAAGGGACAAAAAGTGTTCCCACCCAACTCTTATTCTTCATCACTTAGCAGAGTGTTTGGTACTGGAATAAGTGACTAGATGAATGAACAACTGTCTCAATGGAAGTTTCTCCTATAATTTTTTTTCTTATATAAACCATCCCACTTTGCTTATAGCCCAAGCTTCATTATTTACCAGCACAAGAAGATCTGGACTACTTCAGGATTAAGTAACCCTCTGACCACGCCTAAATGTACACCATTTGTACATGACCAGATGACAGCCTCAGTACCTATGATGTTGTTGCCCACAGTGGGCATGACATCCTATGACTTTCTCCTCTGGGTGTCCCATCAGGCCCTGTAAAAGGGCCCTGGTGTCTCAGTTGAGAGTAGATTATTATTCATTCAGATCATATTCAATAAACTATTTAAAACATTTTTTGAAATAATCATATATTCACTGGAAGCTGCAAAAATGTGTGGAAGAGGTCTCATGTGTTCTTCACCAAATTCATCCAATTCACCAAACTACTATGCAGTTTGGCTGGAAAACTTGTTATCAAGTCTGTTCACGTAAAGGAATGGGAACTAGAGTGACCAACGTACCTGGTTTGCCCAGAACTGAGAGGGTTCCCAGAACTTAGGATTTTCCATCTTAAAATCAGTCCCAGGCAAATTGGGACAACTTAGTCACCCTAAAAATATTCCTACTAAATTGCTAAGCAAGCAACGTTTGGGGAGGTATATCCCCACTGCGCCTTTTGTGCCTCCTCTAGGATTGGTTTCCATCACCACCATGAAGCTCTCTGGCTATTTCATTTCTCCTTCTTGCAGACTCTTGCCACCTACTGCTTGTATCTGCCTTTCTTCCCAGAGCTCTGTATGAGAATGATCCCCTCCTGTTTCCCTGAATCCCCTGTTAGCTATCAAAATTTGCATTTTCTCAAGTCACACTGCTGGTCTCAACAAGGTATTGGGAGAAAAGTCTTTCATTCCAGGGCAGTGAAAAGACTCTTGTCCAGTGCTCCTGGATAGGAAGCAGAGGAGCACCCTCTCCTGCCACCAGTTGGCTGAGTGACTTTGTCAATCATCTTCAAGCTCTGGGCATCTGACTCCAAAAGTGAGGGTATTGGTTGAAAATAAGTTTTCTCACCAAATCATACTATTGAGATTATTCTTTATGGAGGGGATGGTCCTACACACTGTGGGATGTTTAGCAGAATCCCTGGCCTCTACCCACTGGATTCCAGGAGCACCCATAAGCTGTGACAACCAAACATGTCTCCAGACATTACCAGATGTCTCCGGGGGTAAAATCACCCTTCGTTGAGAACTGGTTTAAAATACTTCTGAAGTCACTTCCGGTTCTGAAAACATTTGATTTAAAGTAGCTCCCAGTAAATTATGAGTGATTAATAGTTTCCCCTCAACTTCCCAAGAATATTTGTATTTCAAAGTATTACCTATTTGGAAAAAAAAAAAAAAGTCCTGAAGCATCTTCACTGAAATAATAAAAGCAGTTCTATATTGTGGTGGTAGACATTTACTTCCTCCTCCCCTTCCCCTTCCTTTCTCTCCCACCCCCTCCTGCTCTTCTTCTTCTTCCTCTTCATTTTGGAGGCTTAATATCATGGTTATCTACTACCTAAGTACTTTTATTTAACTGAATGTTTTTCAGTCCAAATGAAATTGGTCAGTAGGTTTTCAAGCCAGCAGGAGGGAGCCTGGGTTTAAACAGGAGAGATCACAGTAAAAACAGGGCCTTACCAACTCACATCATGTTGAGCCATTAGATCTTTTCATATAGTTGTATTGACTTTGAAATTTTTACGCTGTATTTATCCAAATCAGATTGTTTGGCAAACAAAGGGTGTTTCTGAAGTACTTTTTATACCAAAAGTATCCCTCCATTTCAGGTACCTCAGCTGGATTTAACAAAACCTCATCAACTCTCACCTCCCAGAAGCACAGTCAACCCCAAACTATCAAACTCTGACACTGGGCCTGTCTGGCTGAGAGGGAGTCCTAGAGGAAGGACTTTTTAGAAAAATCTAAAAATCTAAAATCTGAGCTCCCAAGACCTTATGGATTATCCACTTTATACAAATATGCCAAATTTTGATTGCACTATATTAAATTGTTGATAGCTGGTCATTCTGACCTATAATACCTACAATTTCATATGCTTTCCCCCTAATAATATTCAGAAACAATCAAGTAGATGGAGTGTCACACCATCAGCACTGGTCCTTCTGCTGTGTGCTTTGATATAGGACGTAGGTGGAAGAGAGAGAGAGGAGGGGAAGTTAAGGCTTACAGGGAGAAAAGGTGGGAACTCTGGCCTCTACGGTAGTTGGGGACCCTTGGAGAGGACGGTCATCCCACAGCTGACTTGTTCCATGATGTCACCGAGAGGAAAAGGCTGCAGATTGCGGCTCTGCCCCATGCAGAGTGTAAGCTACTTGAGGGCAGGAGCCATCTGCTATAGTTGCCACCTCTGCATGTCTCGCGCTGTGCCTTTCACACTGCAGTGCACACAGCAGAGACCCAACAGTCACTGCTGCATGATTAAGTGAGTGGGAATATCTGTCTATTCTATGGTCAAATGATTCATTCTGACCTTCATTCATTCCTCCAACGTATATTTATTACTGAGTATTTGCAGAGAAAAATGTTAGATAATGTGGCTGGTTCAATAATTTTGTCCCAGCTCTCAAGATATTTTGAGCCTATGCAAATAGAGCCTAAAGAAGTGGTTTCAACACTAGAATCCAAGTGCAGTGTGGTTCCATGTGAACGACTATCACTGAAATAAGCAAGCCGGGGGAATTCCCTCGAAGCTACGTTCATGACCCCAGTCTCTCTGCAAATGACAGTACCCAGTTAAAGTGAAGGAAAAAGTCTAGTTGGAAGAAAAAAATGTGTTTACTTCATTAATGACTAAGTCTTCTCATGCTCAACAACTCATTTTTGGATTCACGAAAACCACGAGTTTGCCCCTATTGTCAAAAATACATACACATTAGCAGGCAAATGCTCCCAAAATATTCCAATGTGCCAAAGTCAAACTACAATAAAGATTCTAAATCTTTTGGATTACTTTTGGGGTCCTTTTCCCCTTTTAGAGCACTTATGGTTTAGGAGCATAATTGACTTGGATTGGATCATCCTCTTGGTGGAAAGCCAATTAGATTCATTTCAAATGATTAGAGCTACCAGTTCTGATTGAGGTCAGTAGAATAAATAAATCATTACTCAAGGGGAGGCTGTTCTTCCATTTTCTATAGGAATTTCAACAAATTTCTCAAAGGCTGAAAACCTCATATGTTTTGATCATTTTCCTGTCTTGTCCTGACATTTGCATTCCTACTAGCTTCTTCTAACACAGCTTTGACTGGTGTTCAATGACTGCCAGCAATTTGGCAGGACCATTCGTAGGAGGCACAGCTACGTATCAGCAGCATGTGGTCCTGCTCCCTGGAACTCGCTGACTCTCTTGGCTGCCATGGTGGAAACCCTCTAACTTTAGCCTGGTTCCACTCTCTTCCCAAGAGAACCTGGCCTATCATCCTGCTTTTGTAACCTCATCTTTAGGCATCCGAGATGTCCGGAGAAAAAGAAGACTACTGGAGGACAGAAGGAACATCAGGACAGGGCAAAGGTCAACAGCAATCAGAGGACCTGAGTCCACATCCTACCTTTCTGCATCCTATGGTACCTAAGGTCAGCACGCTCCCGCACTGTCCATCCACAAATTACAGAGCTAACTGAGATGATCCTGACGTTGCTTCAAGTTTTAGTTCCCCGTAATTCTGTGGCCAATTAGGAAAAAAATATGTCTCTTTTCTTCTGCCCTCCCTACTTCCCTGCCTTCTCTCTTTCGATCTCCCTCTCTCTCTCTTCCATAGGGCTTGCTAAAAGCTGGCAAATGCTTCCCAGCAGCCAAATAGAAGTCATTACCAGAAGCACTGCAGCTAAACAGAGGGAAATGTTTAGGTAAGCATTATAATGGGCATGGAAATAAAGAGACCACAATTCAAAGCATAAGTCATCATAGATGAGAATGCACATGTTTGGGGCTAGGTTTATGAGAAATGAACGGGATGATGCTGTGCTGGCGAATCCCTGGCCTTGTGTTTTCTTAATGCCAGGAGTGATTTATTTTCTGGTAAACAGTTTTGCTCAAGTAGGGCATCCAATTACTACAAACCTTGTTTGGTATAAAAACTAACTGCATAGAAAAATATTGCCTTTGCAAGGTTTAACTGGTTGTTAATCCAAACATGTGGCAGAGCCCAAATTCCAGGGCTGAAAATATCCTCCCGATTCTCAGCAGCATCTGAACGTCCAGAGTAGATCATAATCATCACTCTCAATGAGGCGTGACTCAGAGGTAGCGTATGGAAAGAGGACATTTCCAGAAAAACCATGGTATGGAAACCGAGCCCGCTGGGGGAGGCGAGGCCTCCCTTAGGTAGAAGTTCTGCTCAGCTCTTTGAAGTATGAGGTTGGGCTGCTTTGGGAAGATGAAAAAAAAAAAAAAAGAGTTTTTAAAATCCTCCTTTCCACACAAATCTCTTCACATACAGCTCTGTTCCCTAGGATGTTTCATCACCTTAAAAAATATATTTAAAACAGACACAAGTAAGAGTATCCTTTCTAAGTGAAGCAAAGCTCTAGGCTTTTATTTTTTTTAACAACGACAAAAAAAATCAAATTGCCTTCTTCAAATTCTCTGGGTTTGCCTCTCAGCATCCATGAGACTTAATTGTCATACTTTAAATATTTTGTTTTTAAGTAAAGAAAGCTTGAAAGAGAGAGAGATAGAGGAGGAGGAGGAAAAATGAGAGCGAGAGAGGGGAAGGGGGGAGGGAGGGAGAGAGAGAAATCTGGTCATTAAGAAAATTTAGCTTCTGTGTCAAAAAATGTTTTAAAAAGAGAAAGAGGGGTGATAAGTCTAATACCCAGATCTTCCTGCTTCCCACATCTCTTTTCCGAGGGGCTTCCCCCTGTGCTTAATATTTTCCATCACCTCCATGAGGTACCCCGTGACCACGTATACCCAGGGCTGCAGATGCTCCCCCGGCCTGCATGTCCTGGAGGATTGGTTTCAAGTATTCGCCCTATTTCAAGGTGGCAGTTGGCAGTCAGAAGGATCCTAAACAACTCTGGAGCCATTTGAGTGGAAAGGAACGTGAAGTGTCAGCTTACCCGAGCACGCAGACAAGCGGCTTGGCCACGAGGCCCAGGCTCCTGGCTCCTTGCACCGGGCTCTCGGCCGCAGGCCGCTCATGCCACTGGGAGCCACGGACCAGGGGACTTGGCCCGAGGACACCCTCCGCTGCTAGCAGCCAGATAACTGACCCCTTCCACCGAGCTGGTCCACACACATCAGTAGTTGCAGAATTCCAAAGATGGGGATTTTAGAATTTTCCTTGGTGGTTCATTCCAGTGTCTCCTAACCCTTCCACCAGGTCCTGCTTCTTCTCTCTCCTGATGCAATCCCAGCCTCTGGGTTTTTTTGGTTTTGTTTTTGTTTTTTTCTGTCTTCACTAGAAATGAAAAACAGCTGGACACCATCTTCTGCCTAATAACCCTCCATAAATTGGGAGACCGTTATTAAACCAACTGGTCCTCGTCTTCACCAGGTTAAGTGACGCCACCAATGGCCTCAGCCTTCCCCCATCCCTGCCGATTTCCAGTGCTTAATTTCACGACTCATCGTGTCACTCAGATGGTCAAGGCCCAAACTAGAAATCGTATGAGGATTTGACTGATACTAAGAGTGTGTGTGTGTGTGTGTGTGTGTGTGTGTAGGAGGGCAGTTTAGCTCAGAGTTCCAAGTTAATTTGTTACACTTTTTTGTTGTTGTGAAAGGCATCAAGAAGAGTTTGTATAACATACATGCATGGTTTAAAAAACAATGAAATGAGAGCTGAGCTCATGCACCCAGCGCCGGTTATTTTTTCTGTTAGCGCTAACCTGGTGTTTGATTTCGCTCATTTGAGAGGAGGCAGAGGGTCATGTCGTCACTGATCACATTTTAAATTACATTTACATTTCCATCACACAGGCTACATTTTCAACCAGCAGTGTGCTCTTCTAACTCTCACACGTGTGTGTTATAGAGCGTTTTTCAAATCTGACAATATTTAGCTGAGGCATCAAAAGTTTTCTAAGATGACCCACTCTAAAAAAGCTAAACCCAGATCAAAAAAACAAACAAACAAAAAAACAAAAAACAAAAAACCTTCAAATGGGGAATGTTTTCAGTGAGCCAAGTTGACTAACAGTCTAGTTCTCTATTATTGAAATATTTACGTCTGAACTTAAAATACGGTGTTTTTTTCATCAGGAAATGTCAGGAAACAGGCCACTGAATTGTTTCTACCAAACAGTATTTGGTGGTATCGTTTCCACCATCCAAACAAACTGCCAAGAATCAGATGTGCCTCGCACTAAAGATTCAAGCTCCTATAGATTTCTTATCGTGAATTTTCTACTTATCAGTCAGAAAGATGGCTTTTCATGAAAGCATTTGAAATTAAGCAACATTAACAGACCATGGTCATTTTGTATATCTTAGGGGGGAAAGTGTGCTACCGAGGTAACATTTTATCATTCATCCTAGGCCCTTCATTTATGGTCAACCTGAATCTCTGCTTGAGTCAAAGGCCTGAAATTTTCCTGGACATGAAGCCACAACTTTCAGTTAGGCTCACAGAGAGGGAGATGCAGGTGCTTGTTCTCAGGAGGCAGCTATCACTACCTCTCTCCTCCCCAGGTGGCCTGTCTTCTTAACACAGAGGGAGCCTCAGTTTACCAGCTCATCTCTCCTTCTTCCAGAGTTCTCTGTTGCTAACATTTCATGTCCTAGAAAAGCATCAGAAATAAGAGCTGTATTTTCACCACCCTCGTATCTATTTTTCCTCAAACAGACCGAGGTATTTTTTGGCTTGTTTTTTTTTTTTTTTTTTTTTTTGTCTTGTTTTGTTTACCTCTCCTGCCAGCTGATTGCCTCTTGTGCTTGGGACGGTACCTAACTTGTTTTGTGCTTACAGGTCCTCCTCTCAAGAGGTGATCAAGGTCTGTGACTTGGTAACAAATTTATTTTTGTTTCTTTCAAGATTCCAGATCTAAAACTCAAAGTCGCTTTTGAACACAGACTTCAGTTGGCTCCATCACACATGCCCAAGAAGCTGTGCAGGGAGGTTGGCTTCTTACATCTAGTCCCTTTATCCAATACCAAATCTTTCCCTTGGCTTCATGTAACAATATCTTTAAACCGTCTCCATCCATGCCTCCTGAGAATTTATAAAGACTATTCACTTGCCTTTTTTCCCCCGTAGCTGTTGCCCACATTTTAGTCTAGTTCCCTTTGTTAAAATTGAGGATCTCTAAATTTCTCTTTAGTAGCAACCTCACTGTGGACACTTCTTACAGGGATGTCTTTCTGGAGACCTGTCAGAACCAAGGCCAGACTATTTCCTATCAGTACAGCTGTTCCAGGCCCCAAAACAAGGCTGGAACCACCTAGCAGGCTCTGTGTAGGATCCAAGGCAGAGATGGGCTACCTGTCTTGAAAAAGAGAATCTTGGCCATTGGGGCCACCCACTTGATACCATCCTGGAGCTTGGAACTGGCCTTTTTAAGAGGGAAAAAGGGGTAGGGGGGGAGAGAAAAAATAACATAGCAAAACTGATCTCAGCACTACCCATGGAGTCATTAATGTGGTTTCTAGCAAACTGCTCATAAAATTCATGGCAGCAGCTAATTGCTACCATGTTCTTCCTCATATACTCTCATATTAAATTTGAAAGAAAGAAAGAAAAGCCCTTTCAAAGCCATATTAATCCATGCAGAGCAATGGAATGCGTGATCTAAAGTGAGCCTTTCACATCACCACAGCTATGTGGGCTGGCTGTCAAACGGTGGATTTCATGTCACTCACAGTACAATGAACAATGCCTTTGCCAGCTGCTGCCTCTGCCTGGGCCCAGCTCCCTTGAACCCCTATAGCACTAACCGGCACGGAGTGCTGTGTGAGCGCACACATGTGAGCATCGGCACACGTGCGTGAGTATGCATATCGGCCTCCAAACTATCTCGAGGGAATTCAAAGTAAATCTTGGCATGTATCTTTTTGCCTCCACCCCCCACACACATTTACTTTAAGGTTCTCAGCAGAAGAGTGGTGGCTAATGGCCAAGCTCTGGCTGCCGCCTTACCCTCATGAAGATGTTTTACTGCATATGCCATGCAATGTGCTAAGAAGACCAGCTTTGCCTCAAGGCAGCTCTTGCAAGGATTTAAAGAACCACAAACTCAACAAGCCCATCATACTTCCTGAAATTCTCACTAGTGGAAGGCTCCTATTGGAATTAATTATTCCAAGCACTCATCAGAACTGGGCTGCTCCTCAGCTGGTCTGCACTGTTGTGGCACATCAATTGCTATGGTCAGCTTCCGCTTTGATTGGCGGTGGTGTCCATTCTGATTTGGTGTGGCATCCTTTCAATTGGTCTTGACATCCCTCCTAATTATTAAGGTCAGTGTCAAACGGATTGTTACATATTGTAAATGTATTAAATGCAATGAATATAGCCAAGAAACCAACATGTTCAGATAATGTATCAGAATAACTGGGTGACAGCTAGCCAAAGGCATGGCTGGGTCTGCAGTGAGCAGTTCAGCTGAGAGTTTCTTGCTGTTGTATGAGAACAGGATCCCCTCCCAGGTATATCAGAGATGTCATTGCAAAATAGCTACAGATCAGTGTTTATTTTTCCAATCCTGCCTGAGCAGGAAAGCTGAAGAGAACTAATGTCAATCTTCCTCCTGGGGAAAGACTGAGATCACAGCATCTTACGGGGACTACTTATCTCTCCTTCTTGCCCCAGCCTCACATTCTGTAAGACCTGAACATTTTCCATGACAGCCCCAAACCCGTTCTGACCCCAACTCAGCCTTAATCAAGCCAGGCAATAAATTAGAAGCCCCATACCAACCAATAGGCATGTTTAGAATTTGTTTGGAATCAGTCGTGTAAACTGATGGCTTGTACGAATGAGATGAGATTTCTGGGTCCCCCCTCACAAGCCTTTAACATTAGCCGCATTCTCTCAGCCATCAGTCCTCCACATCCCATTAATTCCAAGGGGATGAATGCCCTACTCTGAACCACATCCTACTCACATGAGTCTCTGCTCTCACATAACATTAATGATACCCTGTGACTTCTAGAAGTAACTCAGTGCTTCCTCTCTTCTTCAGATGGCTTCTCTGATCTTCTCATCTCTCTGCCACTTCCAACAGAAAGAGTTCTGAAGTCATGGGGTCTCAGGACAAAGTTAGATCTCAGACCCAGGCAATTAAGCTACAGCTGGGAGGAGATGCCAATGGTGTGAACATGGCCAGTGTTCTCTTTCTCCTGGGTTCTTCTTTTTGTGTGAATCCTTTTTGTGTGCATCCTCATTATCCTCATTATCAGAGTGGTGAGAGTAAAGCCATAGATAGGTCCATGGGTAAGAGGCCTAAGAGACCTGACTTTAGGTCTTGGATTGGGGGACGAAAATGAGGTCATTACTGTTTTTATTTGTTCTAACCCAGTGCCTCAGGGATGATACCAGATAAGAATATGGGGTCAAAGTCTTAGTTAGAAATAAAGCATGTTCCCTTTGCCACTCTACCTCAGGAGCTTGAGACAATAATAAGCAGCAGGTCAAGTACTAGAGTTTCATGATCTTAGACAAATTCATTTCAATGGACATGTAGCTCTAGCCAGGCCTCTTTCCTTAGGTTCAGGGGACCACTCATCATCTTCTTCCCTACTGGCTGGGGTTCTGCTTCTGACAGACTGGAGTTCTTGGATGCACAAGCCACCCACCCTCCGGACAAAAATCTTGCCCTTTCCAAATACTCTTGCCACTGAGCCCCACCCACCATATTGGCACCCTTGGATATTTTCATCAACAGGCATTCAACTCAAATTCGGGCAGGGACATCATGAGACATTCAGCCATCCTCCTTGAGGGCCAGTCCTCGAAGTGGTTTCACACATCCTGACATGCTCCCCTCTTTGGCTGCCCTATCTTTGAAGGTTGAGATTGCCTTGCAACCATGACAGTACAAGCACTTGATGTATGTTCAAAAGTGGAGTTGTCCATGAATCATGAACATTACTATGTATCTGTGATTATGTCAGAGGAAAGTAGCAAAACATGAGAAAATTATTATGCAAATTAAATCTTCAGTGGATTGGAGTCCAAGCAATAGTGCTTATGAGAGTCTTTGCTGTCTTCCCTGAAGATTTTAGATTGTCTGCTTTCAAGAAAGAAGATTTCTCATAAATAATACAACCCAAGTGATCCAAGGTCTACAACCTTCTACAAACTCCTGTCTAATATTCACATAAAATAATCCAGGCCTCTATCCTTTATCACTGTGGGGAATTCAGCAACTTTCAAGTATTTCTCAGGATTTCTATAAGGTATTTACAAGTTATTGGAACTTTCCTATACCCATCGGCCCTAAACCCCTGTTCCCAGTTTTCCCCTAATCATCTCTGATTTCAATCTGTGTTCTTATCTACACCACTGTTCCCAAGTGTAGATCAGCCTCCTTCTGTTACCCAAAACAAACCCAACACTTGTCTTGTGTGGAACAGACTTTGACAGTTTGGAGCTAACATAGGAGGATTACAACAGAAGACAGGATACCATTAAAGCTGGATATTGTTGAATATAATTGGATAGTAGATACCAGTATTAATGAAGTTGATTGTCTAAGCCCTTCAAGAGGGCTTGAATGGCCATGACATGCCTTCTTGTCTTTCACAAATCAGAGTTCCTCTCTTACTACATTTCTTTGCCAAGCTTCTGCTTGCCACCTCCTCCTCTTCCCCAATGGCAAGCCCTTGGGCTAATCCAAAGGACACTGAAATTTTCATAAAAACTATGCAAAGTTATTTTATGTCTGTCTTTAATTCAAATGCATTCATATAAATAAAACATGGTGTGTAATCAAAGCCTCATTAAAACGTTTTCTGGAAAAAAAAAAAAGAGCAGCTCCATTCCTAATAGAAGGTCTGTCTTCCTTCTAGGAAGTAGCATGACTATAACTTTGAAAAGCAGCGCCTTTCTCTCTTTGGTTCCACCCTGATAGGTTAATCCGAGGATTTATTCTAATCACTGTGGAAGGCTTTTAGTGTTCTTAGTTTTCTTAAACATTTCCAGGTGGAATTTAAAGGTGTCCTTGTAGCTGGAAGAGAAAGGGGAGACTGCACTTACAAACTGAGATGGACTTTTGTTTGATGCAGAAAGGAACAGAAGTTAAGATGATAGGGACTCTTCTGTCTCAGGTGTCCCCAAGTCTCAGTGGAATGAGTCTTCAAACTGGAATTCAAAAGAAGAGGATTCTTTTGTAGAAAGGGGGGCTGCGTAACATAAGTCAAGGAGATAGCTCTCTTAGAATTCAGAAGCCTGCTGCTGAAAGATTACTGGAGAACACGTGTGTGAGAGGACCAGGCCAGGAGGAAGGGTGGGGGAGGTTGTGGTCAGCTGCAGCGTGTGGAGGATGCCACCCAGATGTAGATGATGGGACATGCCAAGAGCAGAGTGTCTGGCCAACACTAGAACTTGAAGGTATTATTTCATGGCCTTGTGGGTCGGGCAGGAAACCTATCTCATGGGGGTGGGAAGATCTTAAAAAGAAATGGGGAGGCAGTTATTACTGTGATGGAAAATTCTCTATTGATCTCAAGTGGAAGAAAAGAGGGAAATGCCTCAAGGAGGCCAAATGGTTTATTTGGAGGGGGTTATTTATTTTCAAATATAAAATAAAACGAACAAATCAGTACAGGGTACTGATTCATGTACCTCTTTTTAATAGTGAGGGGGCCTAGTGTAACTAAAGAAAATTAAAAGTTGGTCTGGCATGAAATAATGTTTGAGAATTTTATTATCCATTTGAAGACACGGAATCACAGGGGAAACAGTGTACTGTCTTAAGTCTGTTGCAAATGTCTGCAATCTGACTATGACTAATTCAGATCTCAAGAAATCCCCTCTTTTAACTCCATACAACACAGTCTTCTTGTGGTTTCAGCCCCCTCCCAAAATAACATTAGAACCACCCACATCAGAGGGTAAAGTAAGCAGTACAGGGAGGAGGTATTAACAGAAGGCATGGGATCACCTTAGAGATACTTGAGTATCCTTGTGAGCACTTGGTGGCTTGTTAAACTCCACTTTAGTTACTAGTTGGCTTGACACTTGGGTTCTTATTTTCAGATGAATCCTAAACCATACAGATTCTATCTTTGACCAAAAGGATGACACAAAAGATCACTGAGAGGATGACCCTACTTAATAGATAAGGAAAGCAAGCCAGCTGATGTGCCACTCAATGCAAAAAGGCAGGAGGCTAAAGCACAGCCAGTTCCTGGGGCAGCTCTGATTCCACATGCAAGAGGTTTACATGGAAGCCCAAACATCCCTTCATTGGACAGTAGTCAAGCGACTACGTTTTAAAAAATAAAAGCAATGCAATTGAAATAAACCAGTATTCTTGCAGAGGATACTCTCAGAAGTGTATTCAGGAGATAGGGACAAAGATGAACAGCAAATCAAACCTCTGTATGACGTGAAATGTACAAGTTAGACAAAGCTGGAAGAAGAGAGTCAGGGAGGTCAGTGTCCTGATACGGTAACTAGCTGTTCTGGCTTCCCAGGACATGGAACTTTGAGTGCTGAATCTGGGAGACTTCTGAATAAACCCGAATAGTCACCCTGATCCATGGTGAGTGACGCAAGGAACAATCCAAGAGTCACAAGAGACCTTTTGGTGGCAGGCATGGACTAACTACACAGAGAGGTCTAGTGGCTGGTTTCAATGCTGGATATTTGAAGGATGGTATAATGAAAGCCGAGCTTCCTGATTCCTGCTTTGATTTTGTTCTGTCTGGAAAGAAGAATGATCTTTAGGCCAAGAAGAATAAAATCAAAATTGGTTAAGGCTCTACCAAAGCTGAAGATGAATGTAGAGCTAATAAGAGTTGATCCAGCTGCTGTAAATGAAATCAAGAGTGCTAGTCCAGGAACTTTTAACCCAAGAGAAATAGTGGTAAAACTACCAAACCCATGTGGACAATATTTAAAGAAAAGGTTCAAACTTGAGTGTGGTTGATATGTTCCAGGGAAGCCTGTTGAAGATGCAGATTCTGAGGTCCCGCCTTCAGATAGTCTTATTTGTTATGTCTCAAAGATGGGTACCGGCATTTTCAATTAACACCCCAAGTTATTCTCATAAAAGTGAACCTTTATGGTTCCCGCTCTTTGGGAAACACATTTTTACAGAACATTGATGAACAACCAATTGGTGAGCAAACAATTGGTCAACACCAATTGGTGAATAAACAAACAAACAAAAAAAGAGATCAGAGATTAAAAAGGAACAATAGATAAATGGATGTGTATATGTGTGGGTGCACCTATACAAATTTTAATTTTCAAATAAGATACATCTAACATGGATTTCACAAAATACAAAAATACAGCCTAAGGAGCCATTTGCCAGGTCCTATCAGATGCAGGCTGATGCCTCTCAGGGAGGATAACGTAGCTGGTGGTGGCAAAGGCCAAGTGTGGTCCTCCAGACACTCTCTATAGACCTTTGGACTGAGCGCTATTCTGAACCATCTCTTTGGAGTCAATGGCTCCACCCAAAAGAATGAGCTTCAAGGTAAAAATCAAAGCTACCCTGGCAAACAGACACATAATATATGTCACTTGGGGATATTTTTGTCACCAGCGGGCTAGACAGTTGCAGGTATGCAAATCAGAGTCCTGGAAACACCGCTAAAAATGCCTCAGCTAAAACCTCCCTGCCACCCAGACAGCCTATATTCTAATAATGGCATTTCCTTCCTATCTGGTTGCTAATTCTCTGAGATGCAAACAGAGAAGAAATGAGAAAGAGAAGACCTGCCAACTAGCTCTGTAGAAAAATTCCTGCCCGATTAAGATTTTTATCTCTTCTTAACTTCGGTTTCTGAAATAATAACTAACATGTGCATAGCGCTTTATTCCTTAACAAAGCCCTTTCATGTGTATTACTATCTCATTTCGTCCTCCCACCAGCCCTGAGAAGTCGGTAGAACAAATGATTTAATGACATCTGGGCCCTACAGGCTAAAAGGGTGGCAAATAATCAGAGCTGGGGCTCGAACTCAGTCTCCTGACTGCAAACCTGAAACCGTTATTCCTCTGAACCGGACAAATCGTCTCCTTAAATCCTTCGTGGAAACAGAGGCAGTGCAAATTACTTAACGAGCTAATTCCTCCATTGAAGGAAGGAATGGCTCAGACGGTTGTGGCCGCTCTCCTGATCGCTGTAATATTTGTGTTTGCTTTTTCTTAAAATTAACTCCATTATGTTCCTGAGCAGTGGATGCCAACACATATCTGCAGAGAATTACAATCTGCGCTGGAAGGAAGCTCCCTCTTGGACGTCCTGCAAGACCCAGCAAGGAACCTGATGGAAATTGAGCCTGTCATTAATGAGACAGGGCAATTTGGCTCCGAGAAAACAATCTCCTAAAACAACTGTGTCAGCAACCTCATTGTACTCCCCCCCGCCCCCCCCCCCCCCAAACAGAGCAGGGACAGGTTCCCAGAGGGCAGAGGCCATGTGATTATACCTTGATCTGCGCCGTGGGGCCCAGCACGGTGTCGTGCGCAAAGTGGGTGCCCAGAAACGTCTGTGGAATGAACAGCTCAGGCCGGCTACATGCTTAGTAAGATAGAAAGAGGTGCAGAGAACAGAGCCAAAAAATAATTCAAATCTCGGACTCTTATCCCAGCTCCAGCCCTGCCAGGAGAGCACTGTGTTCTTCTCTCTCATGGATGAAGGCCTGTAACGAAGAAGAGGACAAGCCAAGGGTCTTATTTCTCAATAATTCATACAAAATCCGCCAGAGGCGGGTGGGCAAGCAAAGCAGTCAAATCAACGTAGGTGCGTTACCAACAGAGGGGAGGCAGTCCAAATTCCAAACCCAGAATACTAGCCAGGAGGAGAAGCAGTTTAGATCACTTCCCTTTGTAAAATGATCCTCCCGACTAAACAAGGCTGACTGTATGTTTAAGGGTTAAAGGCATTACCAGCTGGCAAATGACCTTCTTGAGAGAGAAAGGGGAAGCCAGAGAGGCCAACGCTTCAGAAGTACCTTGTTTAATAAAAATAATCTCCCCCTCGCGTTTCTGACACCACCGGGCAGTCACACCGTCCCGCCTCGGGTCACCAGTTGTGGCTCTGTGAAGTTGCAGGAAATTATAGAAATCCATCACGGCTGAGTTTTCCAAACTGGTTATTACTCGCTGCTTTTTATCTTCCAAACAGCCCCTAAATTTAATTGCTTTGTTGTAATGAATTAACCTCTGAGGTCTACAGTAGCATTTATACTGTGTTCAAAGGGAAAGTTGCAGGTTCTCAGCCCCTTCCCGGAATAGGCTCTCTCAGACCAAAGCGTCCTTGCTCAGTCTTCGGTGTCTCTGGCCGATACTTGTCACCAGCGGGCACCCGGATGTCCAGGCGAGGAGAGACACAAAGAGGCTCCTCTGACCAGAAGCAGTCAATGCAGGCCCTCCAAACTGATCTCAAGAAGGCGATGACCATGGGGACTGTCACTCTGTTAATAGGTGTTAAAAGCACTGGTTTTAGAGGAGGTCAGACAGGGTCTTACTCTCCCGCCTTGTTTATCTGTCTCCTCTGGACCATTCCTACCAGCGAGCAAACAGGCTTTACCATCTCTCATCTGCAAAAAGTGCCTTCTTGGCCACCATTTCTTGGCTATTCCTTAAACACAAATTTCTTAAAAGGATTTAAGAGCATCCCCCTCCATCTCTACTCAAATGTTTCTTGTCAGTTACCATCAACCTTCCATCGAGTCAGATTTAACAGACCCTTGTGAGTTCATCTTTGTCACCTTTGTAGTGGCATCTGATAACAGGGGATTGCTCCCACCTTCTAGAAACAGTTTCCTCCTAGATTCTGTGAAGCCCACACTCCCCTGGTTTTCTCCTGCCCCTGTAGCCCTTCCTTCTCATCCCCCTTTGTTGGTTCCTCTTCTCCTACTTACTCATCAGTAATGAGCCGTCTTCTCATTTTTATTGATCCACCTTCTCTAGAAATTCTCATCTGCCCCTGTGACCTTAGATGCCATCTACATATCAATGACTTTAAAATATATTTATGACTTCTTTTCTGAACTTCAGACTAGCATACTCATAGCTTATCTGGCCCAAATCCAAATTCTGGAGTAGTCACCATCTCAGAAAAGGAGTCCTGCTTTTCTCTTGCTTTCAACCCACTGGCTAGTCCTGTTGGTCCTGCCTCCAAAGCACATCTCAAATAAATACACTTCTCTTCATCTTTATTCCCAGAACTTAGCTCAAGCCACTGACTTAGCAAAGAGGCTCTCAACACTTGTTGAGGCTTCCACCTGGCTCCCTTTCCTTCCATTTGTCACACAGTAGCCATTGACCCTCAAGGCAGGCTCACACTCTTCTCTCCACCTACTCCAAGTTTCTTGGCCTGCTCTCTGTTCCTCAAATACACCAAGCACATTCCCACCTCAGGGCCTTTGCACTTGCTCTTTTCTGTGCCTAGAACGCTCTTTCTTCTGATCTCCGTATGGCTGGTTCCTTCTCATCATTCTGATGGTAGCTTAAATATCACTTCTGCAAAGAGGCCTTCTTTGCTCTTCCAATCTAAAAATCCAGAGACTTTGAACTCTAGCTCCCCCACTTCCCAACAGTAGGAAAAAGATAAAGGATGAGAGTAGAAGGAAGGAGTATGAGTGGTGTGGAACAACAGTATGGCCTTAGATTCAAGCTCTGGCTCTAACACTATCTGCTGAAACCAGCTCAGAGACAATTGTGGTAATCTAGGAGAAAGGCTGTGCCCCTTGGACCAGGCGTATGGAGAGAAGCTGATGGGTTTGAGAAATATTCTCTGAGGTATAATTGAGAATACTTGATGATATTTGTATGTGGAGGAGGCAGTAGGGATTGAAGATAGCTCCCACATTTCTGACATGGGAACTTGAGTGAGGAGTAATGTCTTACTGAGGTGGAGAAGACTGCCCAAGAACAAAAGTTGGAAAGGATGCCTTTAAGTTTTTTTTTGGACACGATAAGTTTGAGATGCCTGAGAGATGCCTAAATAAAGAATTGGATAGGCCCTCAATGTGTGGTTGGAGTGCAGAAGAGAGGTCGGGGTATTTCCAGAGCTGCAGTAGAAGCCTTGAGACTGGAGGAGGTCAGCATGAGTAGTGTTTAAAATCATGAAAATGGAGCAAGTTATCTAGGGGAAGAATATACAATGTGAAAAGGACAGATAAAAGCCTGAGGCACACCAGCTTTTGGAGACAGTATGAAAGATCTAAGTACAACAAAAGGGACTGAGCAAATGGGAATGGCCAGAGAGAATAGGGAATGCAGGCATCTAGGAAAAGGCAAGAAAGAGAGTCCTGAGGATCAAGGAGTAACCAATTATGTCAAACGTTGCAGAGATGATCAGGAAAGATGTGCCCTTTGAATTTTGCATTGTGGAGGCCATTTGTGGCTTTAGCAATAGCAAATTTGGGCTGGTGGTGAGAGAAGACAGATTAAGGTTGGTTGATGAGGAAGTGCAGGCAGATCATATAGACGATGCTTTTAAGAAGCTCGACTGTGAGGGTGCCTGGGTGGCTGCTTAACTGACTAGTTAAGCATCTGTCTTCAGTCAGGTCATGATCCCAGGGTCCTAAGATCAAATCCTGTATCAGGCTCCCTGCTCAGCAGGGAGCTTGCTTCTCCCTCTCCCTCTGCCTGCCACTCCCCCTGCTTGTGTGCTTTCTCTCTCTCTCTCCCTCTCTCTCTCTCTCTCTCTGTCAAACACATAAAAATAATCTAAAAAGAAGAAGAAGAAGAAGAAGAAGAAGAAGAAGAAGAAGAAGAAGAAGCAGCTTGATTACGAAGGTAAATGAGACAGGGTGGTAGTATCAAAGGAGGGTTTTGGTATCAAAGGAGAGCCATTTATACAAGTGGGAAGCTAACAGAAGGATCCAGACAAGGGGGAAAAGTTGAAAATATAGGAGAGAAACTTATTTAAAGATTTTATTTATTTATTCATGAGAGACACAGAGAGAGAGGCAGAGGGAGAAGCAGATTCCCCGCAGGGAGTCTAATATGGAACTCAATCCCAGGACCCTGGGATCATGACCTGATCTAAAGGCAGACGCTCAACCACTAAGCTATTTCTTCAGGTGCCTGAGAAATGAGATTTTTAGAAGAGTGATGTCCCTAAGTCCCTGGGGACTGTTGAGTCTATGGCATAATGGAAGCTTCATATGTAATTTTCAATTTCCTGGTAGCCACGTTAGAAAGAGTAAAAGGGAAAGAAGTAAAATTAATTTCAATAATGTATTTCATTTCCTACAACATATTCAAAATATCATTTCAACATGCAATTATTAATAAGATATTTTACATTCCTTTTTTATACTAAGTATTTTATACTTAGAGCACATTTCAATCCAGACTAGATGCATTTCAAACACTCAGTAGTCAACTTGCATTTGATGGCTACCATATTGGATAATGCAGGTCTAGAGCATAAGTAGAGGGTTTAATTGGCCTTTGATAGAGTGAAGAACACTTTCCCCATTGAAAGAGAAAAAAGGGGGCAGTCCAGGTGGCTCAGTGGTTTACGCCACCTTCGGCTCAGGGTATGATCCTTGGAGACCTGGGATCGAGTCCCACGTCAGGCTCCCTGCATGGAGCCTGCTTCTCCCTCTGCCTGTGTCTCTGCCTCTCTCTCTCTCTCTCTCTCTCTCTGTCTCTCATGAATAAATAAATAAAATCTTTAAAAAAAAAGAAAAAGGGAAAGGACTCAGAGTATAGATGCAGGAAGATTTAAAGATTTGGTGCTGAATGGATAAGGGAGAATGGAAGGAATATTAAAGACCATTTAGTATAACCATTTCTGCATTACTTAATCTTTCCATCAACGTACATCTTCTCCCTGGAAATTTCCTTCTACTTCCATACTACTTTGGGAAGCCACTAGGCTGCTTGAGCCTTGGAAAGTAGGTAGTTTTCACCTTGAAAAGCCTCCCATAATATCTAAACAAATCCCGTTTTAAACACTGTAAGGACTTCCTTTATACATTCTCTTCTCATATGTTTGGAGGGATAAAGCAGCGTCCAGTGATAAAGCAAGGATGAGCTCTGTGTCCCAAGCCCAGCCTTGCCAATGACCCTTCTGCATGCTGGGCAGTTCACTTCATAGTCAGGGTCGGAGCAGCAAGCATACAAAAGAAAAAGAAACACTGCAAAATAAATGCCCATTTACACAATCAATAATAATAATAGCAACAATGACAACAGTACACATGGGACCAACCACAGCCTCCTAGTGTTGGCAGCTGATGACCCCTCAAACCTATTTTTCACTCATATAAGCTCCAGCAAAACACCAAGTGTGACTCTGCCTAAGCTTTTTCCTCCTTTCCCTGCAAACCCACATGGACTTTGAGGTAAATCTAATCCACATGTTTCTGATTCATTTACACTTAACTCATCAAAATGTTGTTTTCTAACAGCTATTTGATGGCCAAGAAGTCTTTCTTAAAGCTCTTTTCTTAGAAAAAGGATGTTGTGGTTTGCCAAGAGAAAAAAGAACTGAGCCCCAAAAGGTTTGAATTCGGCATGAAACTAAGAAATCGTGAAGTTTGGACCAAACTTGTCCCAATGCTTTCTCATTATTCCTAACAACCTTTCTCCCCTAGGTGATTTTTCAACTCTCTCTTCACTGATGGACAGGGTGGGAAAGCCTTGGGCTGGGCAGTCGCTGGTCCAGGATCGAATTTTAAACAAGGCAAACTAGTAAAGAGGATGATCTTGGAAAGGACAGCTTTCCGGCAATTCATTCTCCCTCCCTTGAAATTCCCTTTACCTCCGTGCTTTACAGTAAGCCTCTTGTCAGCAAAATGGCAGCTCCTTGACTCACGCAGGGCACTTCCCCTGTTCATGAGCTGCTCCCCCTAGGGTGGGGCTATTCATGGTACTTGGAGCCATCACTTCTTTCTTCATTTTCCCCTTCTCAATGAAAGCTCTATGTCAAAGGGTACATGAAAACAAAACTCCCAGAGCATGAAGAATTTCATGGCCCTGCAAAGAAACAGAAGATACATTAGGGTCAGATGTTAGGCTGATAAACTCACCAACTCCCTTTAACTTAAGACTTTAATTAAAATGACCCCTGTGAGGGGGATTAAAAATAAACACTCATTCATGGTTTCACTTTGGAATCCCATAAAATCTACATGAATATACTACTTCTGGCTTATTGTAGCTTCCTAAGACGGTCTGCCCAGATGGATTTTATTCTTGCCATTTGGAATGAAGGCAAATCTTTAGCAGCCCTCACAGGCATAGAGACTCTGATCTTCCTCCATGTTTGTTTCCCTTTGGGCAGCTTCCAGACATGGGCCATTGAATGCAGGGTACAATGGCGAGATGAGTTTATGAATTCTCTCTGCTGCAGGAGCAAACTGTGTAGTCTGGCAGCAGTAACTGGGACACAATAAATGGCCAAAAATATATGTGTTGAATTAGTCTATATCAACAAGACTCAGTGGGCCTGTGGACCAAGTAGAATAGAGAAGAGGAACGATATTCATAGTTTGCAAAGTAAAAGAAGACATTGGAAGGGTACAAAGGGGAATGGAATGAGGAGGAATGCAGAGGGAATGGTTCCTAGTAAAGTCATTTTGCAGGTAACTTCAACCATTCAGTGAGTAAGGAATGACCATCTCTAGAAAGTTTCCTCAAGGTGACAATGGATAAGACAGGATAACTGAGACTTCGTGAAATGCACCAATATAGGACTATTTTGTTATTATCCATTTTGGTGTGTATAAGTGGAATCTTCCCAAGGAACTGACACTCTTACTGGAAAGAAGTTAGAATTGTGGAAGACATGAGGGATTGACTTTGGACTGGAAGTAAGGTTTTCTTGTTTCTTTTGGAAGCTAGGCATTCACTGGCCCCAGATGCTAAGACATAGATACACCGGATTCATTCCAGTGGTGGAAGTCAGCTGTCCCTGAGACAATGGAAGGAGCTAGTGGCAATGACCATGTAGAGAGGTGGCTCATTTCTAGGCAGCCAGGATGCAGGGCAGCAGCTATGAAGCCTTACAGGTTCAAGAAGGTACATCTGAGTTTTTAGTAATGCTAGTAAAGACCAAGAACACAGTTCCACGTTCCCGTGAACTTGAGGTGAGCAGCGCCCCATCCTGTTGGTGCAGTTGGGTCGTCAACAGCAGATACCCAGATGAGATAGCAGAAAGGCCATCTCAGAGTGTTCTGCACTGAGCCAGAAGCAAGATGAGAAGATAAAACTTGAGGGTTTGTTCAGAGCGCAGCCAACTGCCAGACTCTCAGAAGCAACTGAGGGATGTTTGGAGGTGGTTTGTGTCCAACAAATATACAGGCATGGACTTATGCTTTAACAATTTGGACATTAAGGAAGCAGAACTTGGGGGGCACCTGGGTGGCTCAGTGGTTGAGCATCTGTCTTTGGCTCAGGTCATGATCCCAGGGTCCTGGGATCGAGTCCCACGTCAGGCTCCCTGCATGGAGCCTGCTTCTCCCTCTGCCTGTGTCTCTGGCTCTCTCTCTCTGTATCTCTCATGAATAAATAAATAAAATTAAAAAAAAAAAAGAAAGCACAACTCTGTTATTTAAAAGACCTGAGAACACATATAGGTGACACAAAGAATGCCTTCCTGAGGGACCCCAGCCAACTCCTTACTTACCATGTCAGTGCCTCAGGCTTTGGATGGATTCCTCCACATTTACAACCATCTTCTCTGCCTTCTCCTGTCTTCATAGAATCTTTTTTCTGAAGTGAAAGAGTATGAACCAGAGGTCAATATGCATTAAAAATGTAAAGAAGGCAAAGATCATGTAATCCAAGTTTTACTCCTGGATATCCATGGAACCTCCAGCCTGGTGGGGGTGGCCCTTCCCTGAACTGAACAACAGTCTGAGCTCTTATTCCATATCCAAGAGGTTTCCAGCTGCGTGGCTTGGTCCTCCTTCTGGGATGCTCCTCAGGTACCCCCTCTCACTCTGACCAGCCTTGACCACCTTCTCCCTACTCATCCTGAAGGACAGCTCTTCAATCTCACCCCTTACTCCAGGGATAGAACACCTCTCCACATCCCTCTCAACAACAACCCCAAAAATTCAGTTGCTGCTCACTAACTGATAGGCTCATTACCTATGTGATGGGAAAATATTATTTGTTATTTGTCATTTCTGCCTCCCCCAGGTCTCCTATAGAGAGTGAATCCTAGAAACTAGAGGATCTTTAGTAAACTGAGCCCCATGCTATCATTCTCAGAATAATGGACTTTCATGTACTGATGGCAACATGATGAAGGACAACATTTTCTAAACTTTTCTCACTCCGACTCATAATAGGAAATGCACTGTACACTACAACTCCTCCACCACACACACTTTTTATTTCACTTTTTAAATTTTTTATTTCATTTCAAAAAAATATTAGGTCTCACCCACTAAATTGATTTCACAACCTACTCTTGGTTTATAACCAACCCACAGTTTGAAAAATACTGAAAAAGTGAGTTGGGGCAGGTGTGTGGGCAGATGTGTGTGTGAGAGGGAGATTGAGGCAGAGAGAGAGAGAGAGAGAGAGAGAGAGAGAGGTGGGGGGAAGAGGTGAAAGAAAGGGAAACAGAAGTAGATCTGGGAGGGTTAGGAGAAAAGGAGGAATATAGAGCTTAATAGTAACTTTGGGGCAGATCATAGAGGTTGAATGAGGATTTTTATTGCCTCCTCTCTATTTTCCAGTAAAATCTGCATTCTCAGTGATGCTCTGGATCGACTTGGTAGGGCTACATACAAAACACCCTAACCTAGTTCAAAATTGGTAGAGAATAAAGCCAGAGGCTGCCCCGGGAAAGCAGGAGCATACAGACTGGGTGTATTTTAATATCTATGTATCTATGTAGATAGATACAACTATCTATGTTTCATGGAATCCTCTGCATTGGACAGGCAACAGAATTTAGAGAAGAATGGTAGCTATATGGGATGGAAAGAAGGAAAGTTAGGGAGCCGGGAGGCCGAGGTCCTACTCTAGGATGGCCTCTACTTAGCACAGACCCACAAATGCCAATTCCTCATTCTGGGCCTCATCACCATCTGGAAAAGAGAAGAACTGGAAGATTTGTAAGGTCCTGTCCACTTCTAAGTTTTGAAGATTCCTGCATTGTATTCTTTATCTGTAAGACATTACAATCTTTGAGATCTTTATTGACCCAACAGAGTTCCCTTTGTTTACCTGCTTTGCATTTTGTACCAAACTAAGCCTCAGTCTTGGAAGATCATCTCTGATAGGTTTATAAGTGTGTATGCCTCTTCCCCACCTATACACATCCCCTTGTACACACACACACGCGCGCGCACACACACACACACACACACACTTCTAATGTGTTGGTCGTCTGGTCTGTCCCTCTGTGTCTATCTCACCCTGCTCTCTGATGCCAGAGACTGATGCCTGTATAAACCCAAGCAAGAGATCTCCTTTCTGGCTCTGATAACCTTTCCTCACTTCTCCCCTTCTCTAGGCCTCGGGGTGGAAATGGCTCTGCTGCTTCTGGCTCCTGTGCCTGTCTCTCTCTTGAGACATCTCTACCTATCACCTCTACCTGTGTAAAAATGCCTAACACTCATTGATATTTTCTTTACCTCACCAGATTTCGAAGATGAAGGCAGAAATCTTTTTTGAATCCTTCATTGCTGATGTCTCTATAGGGACAGATGACACGCTCCAATTAGTGTCAGTTTATAAGAGTTTCTTAGTTGCTTTAGAAGCCAAAGCTTATAAACTTTTAAACACACATTTTTATGGGACATAAACATTTTTTCTTCAATAATATTAATAATGATTTTTGGTTTTCAATACTATTAATAAATATAGATTGGGCAAAATAAATGAAAGTAAAATTAGTGATAAAAGTATTAGGGGAAATATCAGTTCTTAAGATGGGACAAAAGCTTAAATAATAAAATCTATGAATAAATCCTCATGAATTTTTATAAATCTACGTATCCCTTATGGTCATATGATTCACCTAATCAGGGCATTACATCGAGCCTCTTTGTAAAAAAATATACGTACATACTTATGCACTCACACACATATATATGAACACATACACATAGACACACACACACACAAAAGCCCGTTCACAATGAAGACATATAGGGCAGCCCTGGTAGCTCAGTGGTTTAGCACAATGAAGACATATAGTAATTTATGCTATACATATGTTTCTATGTTACAGAAGTTTTATTTAGGATAATGGTGTTAAACAAGGGACCAGTAATTGGACATTTAATTAATTAGGGTCATGCATACATTTCTTTTTTTTTTATAGTTTTTGTTTTGTACATTTCTAGTGATTGTTAGAATCATATATTTGGAATAGTGATGATTCCTTAGTTTAAAACAAATTATACATTTATTTCTCAAGTGTATGTACATGTCTCAAATATCTCATTAAGACAAAGAATCTTATTCAAGTTAAGAAGTTCCTAATAGAAATGTAAACATAACTCTGAATAATGAATGTGCTACCAGATTATGAAAAGCATATGGCTTGGGGCCTCTGTTCCCCTTTCCTCTTTCTTAGGAATTACTCACAGCACTTAGCTCAGAGCTGAGCACCTAACAGGTAATTGAAAAATAGGCTTGACTATTGAACAAGCTAAGTGAAGCCCAGTTAACTATAGTTCTTTCATGTACACACACGCACACACACGCACACACACACACACACATTCAAACACACACATCTGTAGTCAGATTAATGCCTTATTTATCTTACATTATTGTTAGTACATTTCCCAAATAAATAAAGCTCACCCCTTCAAAGTTATATATTTTAACTGAGATCACAAAATTTTCTTAAAGAAAATACACACTATTCTAACTTCTTAAATAAAAAATTCTCAACATAATGTAAACTGTAAGCAATGAATCATGATGGTTCTAATTATAAGCATCAGTCATTTTACTAGGCTCTCAGATTCTGTTTAGGAACTTTTAGTCATCATCAGGGTATTTATTATTTTTAAACTGTATTCTGAACACTTGAGGCAATGAGACCTCACCCCCTCCTACAACGCCTTAGGTCTGGTGGCAACTTTTGCCCCCAGAATAAAACCTGAGAGTTGATCCTTGAAGACAATAGGCATTCTGCTGGGAAGGATCCAGATGTGGGTTTGAGTATGAGGCCATATTAAAATAAATCATCTGGTAACTGTAGCCATCATCTACATTAGATTCTTAGAGAAACAAAAAAGCAACTCCATCCAGGAGTAAAATATACTGAAAGGCAATATCCCTAAACCAAAGCCCCCTTTATTTTGCCCCTCTGGGTTCTCCAGCCTGCTTCTTCCTCTGTGGGGAAGCCCATGCTCTGTCTACATAAACAAAGCAGGTGGTCTGTCCTCTTCATGGAAGAGACCCATTAGGCACACAGTTCTGAACAAAAGCAGAGGAACTCTATAAGCAAGGATCATCCAACACCGAAGAAAAGCTGATTCCATAAAAGAGAAGAATCGAGTGAAAAGAGAGAGCAGCCATAATTCAGAGAATGGAAGTGACATTTTTAAGAAGTATAATTAGTATTTGCAGAGTTTGAAGAAGATGATGCATTCAGAAGCCAAGAGCAGGCTACTGCAAGAAAGAAGTATTTAGGGGCACCTGGGTAGCTCAGTAGGTTAGGTGTCAGACTCTTGGTTTGGGCTCAAGTGATGATCTCATGGTCTTAGGATCAAGCCCCAGGTTGGGTTCTGTGCTGAGCATAGAGTCTGCTTCAGATTCTCTCTCCCTCTCCCTCCTGTTCACTTTCTCTTTCTCTCTGTCTCTAAAATAAATAAAATCTTTTATAAAAAGGAACATTTAAAGGACAGGAAAGAATTTCAGGAAATTAAAAAATGATAATTTAAAAAATAAAACCATCATATCAACAATAGAATAAAGAAGACTAAAGACCAAAATAGATGTCTGGAATTTATGACTGATCTGTGAACATCTATAAATTGATCTAGAAGCAACCTATAAACAGCTCATAATGTAAGGCAACAAGATAAAGGGATGGAAAATGTGATAGGTGAGTTAGGGGACATAGAAAAAATCTGCGAGATCAAGTATATGTTGAATAAGAATTTTAGGAGAAAACAGGGACAAAGGAGAGGAGAAAACAATTTTTTTAAAAAAGGGAGTGATGAACTCCCCCTGGGCTGAAGAATTATAGGAATCTCCAGATTGGAAGGGGCCCATGAAGTCTCAAAAGAATGTCCAAAAGGATCCCAACTAGGGGTAGGGGAGATTTCAGAATTTTAAAAAATAAAGAGAAAAGCTTTAAAGCTTCTGGAAGAAAAGATAGTTTTTATAAAGGAAGTGGAGACAGACTGGCATCAGACTACTTGTTGGTTCCAGTAGGTGCTAGAAGTCAGGCAAGCAGTGCAAACACACGTGGAGACAAGAGAGAGGAAATGCACCTGTGTGTCATGCAAGGAGGCTGGGGGCAGCTCTGATGGCTTCCTGCCTAATATTGTTGTTACCTTCTTTTTTACTAACAAAACCCCAACTCTTTTTTTTTAAAGACTTTATTTGACAGAGAGAGAGAGAGCATAAGCAGGGAGAACAGCAGGCAGAGGGAGAGGGAGAAGCAGGCCTTCCGCTGAGTAGGGTGCTCCATGTGGGGCTCATTCCCAAGACCCTGGTATCATGACCTGAGCCAAAGGTATATGCTTAAACGACTGAGTCACTGAGCCATCTAGGTGCCCCAGAATCCCAACTCTTGGGGAGGAGGATCTCAAGGAACCTAGCTAAATTCTTGTCACCAGACTCCTGTGAAACTAGGAGTGGCCATCTGACCCAGTTCTGGACAATGAGAGTAAGCAGAAGTTGGTCCCTGGAACTTCCTGGGTAGCTTTTTCTAAGGAACAGACTCACTAGCCTGACTTTTCTGTTCATTTGTTTCTTTTCCTTTTCCCCCTGCCTGCTTCTCAGAATGTGAACTTGAAATGCCTTAAAGCTCACACCCATGCTGTGACCCAAAAGACCAATGCTCACATGATAAAGGTGCTGCTAGAGGAGGGCAGAAGGAACCTGGGTCCCTGATGAAAAATAAAATCACAAAATAATTCAAAGAAAGGTGGCAAATTTACAAAATAATTTTGGAGGAGGAATGGTCATTTTAAGTGGGGCATAAAATGTATAAGCCACACAAAGGAAGATTAATGAATTTGACAAATTAAAATTTTAAAATTTTAAAATAGTCCCACAAAAGTCAAATAATTAAAGATAAACTGAAAAAATCCATAATTGCCACTCATGTCATGAAAAGCTAATTCCCTCAATATAATAAACTCCCTAAAAATTGCTACTGGAGAAAAAAAAGACTGACTCAAAGAGAAAAACAGGCTAAAGGTAATAACAGTTCACAGGATAAGGACTACAATCACCCTTCTATGAGAAGATATTTATCTCATAATAAAGGTTAAAACTATGGTGAAATACTGTATATAACATATATTATATTATATATTAATATTACTTATATTAAATATTATATATATGTATTCTTGCCTGATCTTGTATCTTTATAGAATTTTCTAAACAGATAAATGGGAAAATTGCCCTTGGAAAGAGTTTGGATGATGATCAGGAGATAGATGGAACGTTTACTTTTCACCATATAACTCTTTCTTTATTTTGAAATAGAGAGAGTACATGTGAGTGGGAGGTGGGTGAGGTGCAGAAGGAGAGGGAGAGAGAGAATATTTAAGCAGACTCCCTGATGAGGGTGGAACCCCATGTGGGGTTCAATCTTAAGACCCCAAGGTCATAATCTGAGCCAAAGTTAAGAGTCAGGCACTCAACCAACCAAACCACCCAGGCATCCCATAACTCCTCTTTTTAATTAAACATCATATTTTGAGGTAATTGTAGGTTCACAGGCAGTTGTAAGAAATAATACAGAGAGAGTCCTTGTGCCTTTTACCCAGTTTCCTCCTGTGGTAACAATTTGCGAAACTATAGTCCAATATCACAACTAGTATATTGATACTGATACGTTTTCAACACCACGGGATCCCTCATGTTCCCTTTCATGGCTACATCCACTTTCTTCTCACCTGTAACTCCTCCTTAACCCCTAGCAACCACTGATGGACATCGCAGGAATGTTGTACAAATGAAATTACACAGTACATAGCTTTTTTGCATTGGATCTTATCACTAGACATAATTCATTAGAGATTCATCCAGGTTGCTGCATGCATCAACAATTTGTTGCTCTTTATTGATGAATAAGTTCCATGGTATAAGTATAAACCACAATTTATTCACTCATTGAAGGATATAAGGGTTATTTTCAGTTTGGGGCTATTTTGAATAAAGTTCCTATAAACATTCATGGACAGTTTTTTTGTGTGACCATAAGTTTTTCTTTCTCTGGGGTAAGTTCTCAAGTGTATAACTAATGGATGGTATAGAAATCACATGTTTAGTTTTTAAAGAAATGGCCAAACTCATGGCTGCACCATTTTACATTCCCACCTGCAATGGAAAAGTGATGTAGATTCTCCACTTCCTCTCTAGCACTCGGTGTTGTCACAGTTTTTTCTTTAGCCATTCTGATATACATTTAGTAATACCTTGTCTCTTAATTCACATTTCCCTCATGGCTAATGATTGTTGAACAACTTTTCACGTATTTATCTGCCATTTGTATATCTTCATTGGTGAGATGTCTCTTCATGTTTTTTGTATGTGTTTTAATTGGATTTTTTTCACTGTTGAGTTTTGGGAGTTCTTTATATATTCCAGATACTAAGCCTTTTGTCACATACAGAGTTTGCAAATATTTTTCCTTGTCTGTCCTTTCTCTTTTTATCCATTTAATAGGGTCTTTTGTTGAGTGCAAGTTTTGAATTTAATAAAGTTCAATTTATCATTTTTCCTTTTATGAGTCATGCCTTTGGTGTCATGTCTAAAAACTCTTTCCCTAGTCCAAGATCCTGATGGTTTACTTCTAGATTTAATTTTCGGAAAGTTTTATAATTTTATTTTTTACATTTAAGTCCATTTTCCATTTGAGATTTTAAAAAATAAAGTATGAGGTTTAGGTCAAGTTTCTTTTTTTTGGCAGGGCTACAGATGTCCAATTATTCTTGCACCATTTGTTAAAAAATCTACCCTTATTCCATTGAATTGCCTTTGCACCTTTGTCAAAAATCATATATTTATGTGGATCTATCTATGGGTTTCCTCTTATCTACCATTGATGTATGTGCCTGTCATTCCACCGATACTACACAGTCTGGGTTATTGTGCAATAAGATAAGTCTTTACATCAAAAAGACTGATTCCTCCTTATTTATTTTTTTAAAATTGTTTTAGCTATTCTAGCTTCTTTGTCTTTCTCAATAAATTTTACACTTGATCTTGACCAGGAGGCCAAGAAATGATTTCAGATAAATTACAGACTAATTTTATCTATACCTTTAAAAAACTGTCCTAGGATTTAATAGGGATTAAGTTAAACTTAAGTATCAATTTGGGAAGAATCACGTTTACTTGGCTGTCTTTTAACACATGAACATGGTATGTTTCTCCATTTATTTAGATCAACTTTGATTTCTTTAATTAGTATTCTGTATTTTTTAGTATTCAAATCCTGGACATGTTTTATTAGGTTTACAGCAAAGTATTTCATTTAAAGTGAGTGTTTATAAATTGTATTGTATTTTTTGTTTTGATGTCCATTTAATCATTGCTGATAAATAGAAATATTGATTTTTGTAAGTTAATGTATCCTGCAACCTTATTGAAATCAATTATTAATTCTAGAAGGATTTGTTTTTAGATTCCTGAGCATTCTCTACATGAACAATCATGTCATGGGAAAATAAGGACAGTTTTATTACTTCTCTTCTAATCTGTATAACTTTAATTTCATTTTCTTCCCTTATTGCAGTGGCTAGTACTTCTAGCACCAGTTGAATAAGAGGGGTAAGAAAGGACATTCTTGCCTTGTTCCCACTATTGGGGGAAAGCAGTCAGTCTTTTATTATTAAGTATAATATTAACTGCAGGGTTTTTGAAGATGCTCTTTATTAATTTGGATAAGTTCCTATTTTTCTGAGCATTTTATCATGAATAGGTGTTGAATTTTGTTAAATGCTTTTTCTGAATCAATTGATATGATCATGTGATTTTTTTCTTTAGACTGGTTAATATAATGAATTATAATGATTATTTTCTGACTATTGAAACAGCTTTGTATCCCTGGAAGGTACAAATGATAAGAATATTAATGCAAATCACTTGTAGTATCTTTGAGTCTCACCCAAACCATTCTTTCTCTGAGCTCTACTGCACTTCCTTACCTGCTAGAGAGGTTGACAAGACTGGCTTTAGAGGACACTAATCCAGGCAAAGATCACAGGCCATGATGCTGGCAAGTATCACAGGGCAGCCAGCATGCCAAAGAAGAGAGTACTGTGGATACATCAGACTGAGTGAGGAGATATATGAATTGTGCCAAGCTTGCTGCCTTGGGGCCCACCGAGGTATTAGCCTTCAGTTGGCCAGTAATTTCTTTTTCTTTCTTTCTTTCTTTCTTTCTTTCTTTCTTTCTTTCTTTCTTTCTTTCTTTCTTTCTTTCTTTCTTCTTTTCTTCTTCTTTCTTTCTTTCTTTCTTTTTCTTTCTTTCTTTCTTTCTTTCTTTCTTTCTTTCTTTCTTTCTTTCTTTCTTTTTTAAGTAACTTCTTTTTTAAAAAGAAGATTTTATTTATTCATTTGAGAGAAAGAGAGAGAGCACGAGTTGGGGGAGTGGCAGAGGGACAAGCAGACTCCCCACCGAGTGGGGAGCCCAATGTGGGGCTCAATCCCAAAACCCTGAGACCATGATGAGAGCCTAAGTCAGATGTTTAACCAACTGAGCCACCCAGGTGCCCCTGGCCAGACATTTCTTTGGAGAACAATATAACTGATTAATTCTGGCTAACTTTGCCCATAAACATACAAAGAATGAGGGGAGAATGCATCCAGCTATTGTAGGAATGCAGTCCTCATGCACATAAACTCATATCCGCTTACTTTGCCTTGTTGTATTCTAGGAATTGATTCTACATTTTTGGTGGTGTGGAATAAATTGCCTTCAACAAATCCCAGATCTTGTCACATTAATCTAGTGCACAGTTATAAAAATACCCATAGACCTCTAACATTGCTCATAGGCTGGAAAAACACATCTGAGAGAGATGAAGCTTGGATAGGATTCCTTTAGCCTAAAGTCCATATAATATTTAAGCTACCTGGAAGAAACCGGCAAAATCTGGTGTGTGGGGGCTCTCCCTGTGCCTAAGAACCCTAGGGAGGCCAGATAATCCAAAGCAAATGTCTGTTTAGAAGCAAAGGCCACTGATAAATTTAATTCTCTCATCTGAATCATCTGGTGAGGAATTTATATATGTCTAGTGAGAGTGGAAAAATGTTACCAAGCATTTTAGATGGAAAGGGCTCCATATTCTATTTTTCTTTCCTAGATTGGCGTTTCTCAATTTTTTTCATTCTATCTCCCCCAGGGAGGCTTTTTATACACTTTTTTCCTAATTGTTTCCATGCCCACACAAAATTTGGATACTACAGATATATTGTGTATCTGTTTATATTGATGGAAAAGGTTGAGCTTTGGAGGGCCATAAATGATTATAATATCTAATTCCACCCACAATCAGTTTTTGCCCCCCTTGGCAGCAATATTTCCCCAGTTAAGAATACATGGCCTAGATAAATGAGTGTCTAAATTCTTCATGAAAGCAGGAGAAAGAAATACCCTAAAACCACTTCTAAGTTTGCTCTCATGTCCTGTCCTGAGAATTGCTATAATAATTATTCTCCTTTATGTGGGCACAACTATTGGTATACTTCATTCCAGGATCAAGTAGAAAGAGATTTACTACAATCAAGGAAGTCAGTTTCAGGAAGTCTGGAAAGGCCTGGAAAGTCATAATTAGGCAGCTATCTTCTTATCTGCATTCTCTTCTAGGAACATGAGTTCCCACCAGAGTAGGTTCTAAGTAAAGGCTCTCACTGGCTCCCACCCAGTGCTGGGTGTCTCCTCCACAAATCCAAATGCCTAAAGTCCTCATCCACACATCCTTCTGGTGTCCTTTCACTGTTATGACAAGAAAGAGGATTAATAGAGGGTGAATTATGGCAACATTTTTTGCAATATTCAATGGCCTGACTCTGATGCCATTCTTTTTTAAGATTTTATTTATGAGAGAGAGAGAGAGAGAGAGAGAGAGAGAGAGAAAGAGAGAGAGAGAAAGCAGAGACATAGGCAGAGGGAGAAGCAGGCACCATGAAGGGAGCCTGATGGGGGACTCGATCCCAGGACCCCAAGATCATGCTCTGGGCCAAAGGTGGGCGCTAAACCACTGAGCCACCCAGGGATCCCCTCTGATGCCATTCTTAAGTGTACCAGCTTAATCCAAGACATTATATAAAATCTAGTGTTACATCTTAGGCTTGGAGTCTAACAGATTTTGGTCCATGAACCATGACATACTTTTCAAGGGCATTCATCGCAACATATTAAAAAAAGGTGTGTATCCAATTTGCCCACATCATAGCCTTCTTTGATTCATTTTCATTGGACTTTGGCAGCCATAGTCACATCAGGTAGCAGGGAAAGTGAAGTTGCTTGGTGGAAGCTGAGCATGCTAAGGTACCAGGTATGCCAGGGAAAGCTACTGCTGAGTTTGAGGGAGGCTCTAACATTATTTCCATAAACTGGTTTAATGAAGAATCTAAAGTCATTAGAAGATAAACATGAGATAGTTTCCTTTATGGAATATCTGCCACCTGCTGAGAAGTAGCCAAACTTTCCATCACCTTGATTATCAGAGCAGCCTCGCTTCAGGTCTGTGAGAGTCAGTGCTGCCAATTTCAAGCCTCAACTCTGTATCAAAGAGGACATTCTTCTCTTTCCACATTCCTGATTCCAGGGTAGCCTACAGGGGAGTCTGGCTGGGGCTGGCGAATGAGACACAGTCAGCTCCCACACATGCCTCCATCCTCTTCTCCATTTTTGTGTTGGGGTAGAGAGCAGAGGGATGGAAGGTATGTATCTTCTTAAGTGGTTGCCTATAGTGAGCTTTCAGGCTCCTCCAGACTTCACCTTGCTCGGTCATAATTGCTGATTTGGCTCAGTATCTGTGAACTCAGAAGGATCCGGTAGCAATTCCAACAGCCTTATGGATGAGGAGCTCAATTTAGAGGTGTTCCCCTTGGCATATGTGGACTCTTGGGAGACTAGGCCATCTGTTTCACTTATCTTCTAGCCAATGGATTCACCCACTTCTCTGATGCTCCAAAACTTTGGTCTCTGTCAAGACCATGGCCCTAAATCCCATTTGTCCTTCCTAACCCCAAATCTGGGGTTTATGACATGTACATGATCCATTTTCCACAATTCTTAGGAACTATAGAGGGAGCCCTTGTCTCTGTCTGGTGGCACACTGTGCAATCTCTGTCCAGAGATTTTTCTGCCTCTTTGGTAGCCCTGGTTTGGGTTCTCACAACTGGTGACTCAGTGTCACAACCAGGGAATAAAATTTCCAACTTCTTCTACTTGCTGAACTTACTTTCAAGGGTCTACATGAAAAGTTACAAGTGATTCTCTTGAGGTCTCATCCTGTGACTTCAGAAAGCAGAAGTCCCCTCGGACGAAAAAGGGAGGAGGATGGCTTGGAGGGCTCATGGCACCTGCTGAACTGGGCAGTTTCATTCCACACCTGGTTGCCCTCTGACACCTACTGGGAGAAGGGATGGAGAGTAGTAGAAGCTATGTTCCTTCCCAAGCCCAGTTGTGGTGTCTGACCCATTAATGGTAAGGAATTTGGATTTCACTCCCCATTACATGGCTTCTGTCCAAAGCTCTTGATTCCTTTTCCCTCACAAGGATACGTTGCAGATATGGCTCTGGGTTGTTGTCATAGATCTGGTGGCTGGCCACTCTGCCTTACCTCAGCTCCATTGCTCAACTCCATCTGGCTCAACCTCTGAGTCTCAGTGCAAATTTTCAAGAGAGGGAATCTGATTGGCTTTACTTCAGACAGATGTTCACTACTGGTTTAACCAGATGTGGATGGAAGGGCCAGTCACCAGATAAAAACATGTCTTCTTAGGCCTACTCATTCATCAGGGCTTATGGTTAGGATTACTATATCATCCTATCAACCAAACTGAGGCTTTCTGGAGAGCAAAGGGTAGAGTTAGCAAGAATTCCAGCTGTGCGCACAAATCGGGACTGTCCTGAGCAAATCAAGATGTGTACTCACCCCTACCTGAAGAAAATCCCAAAGAAGGAAGAAGAGCTAGACAAGCATACCAGGCACATTTATGATGTAGCACAAAACAAATTAGTCATGAGGCTCCTTGAGGGAAGGAAATGTGTTTTGTATTGTACATCTTTGTATTTCAAAGTCTAATATGGTGTCTGTCAGATGTGGAGATAGCTAATGAATACCCATGGAATGAATGACAATTTAACAAGCTCCAATATCTTGCTGAAAAATGTAGTTAATTTTTACATGTCAACTTGGAAGTGTTTTTCTTTTTTTTTTTTTTAAAAAAAAAAGGTAAAACATTCAAAGCATTCTCTCTGAGAGACATTTGATAGTCCTGTTAATCAAGTTGCCTACATAATGCACTGAGAATTTTGAAGCTTGGGACTGTGCCCTTTCTATAATTTGGCTTAAAACGTACCTGCACCAAAGCCGCATGTTTTCTTATGAAAGAGTCTTTCATTGGGAACGTTGGTGATTCTCAAGTTTCTACCCAGAACTTCAGCCCTGATCCACAGGCTTATTTTGGCAATTCTTTGTCAGGAACTTAGGCGGAAATTGTAATCTCTCTTATTTGTCATTGGTCACCCTTGGCTGCAGGATAAAAACAGAAGCAGGGAAATGGAGTATGGTTGGAGGGGGTAGGAAGAAGGGATACAGAAGAGAGGAAGTAAGAGAGGAAAAGACAGGAAGATACCCAAAGACAGAAGTAAGGCTAGAGCCAGGAAAGAACCTAGAACAACTGCTGAACATCATCTCTGAGGGATGCCATGTATGTGGTGCCTCATGGTGTCTGTAAAAGCCCACTGACTCCCAGCGACCCCTCCTATGGGGGACTTCCCACTTCTCTTTCAATCTAGGCCTTTCTTAGGCATGTGCAGCCATATTCATATACCTTTTTGAAGCCATCTCTAAGAACAACATCTTTAAGACCAGCAGAGGTAGTACGAAGCTGGGCTGAACACCTTCGCCCTCCTCCATCTGATATCAGAGTACCACTTTCCACAAGCTCTGTTAATATGGCCATGGGTCTCTATCTGTATTCCAGAACGCATCTGACCCCAGAGACAATGACCTAAATAATATTTTAAAATACTGTGATAGGAAAATTGTCTTCTTTATTGTAGAGGGTGAAGCCATTATTTTATTCATTATTTATTATTTTGTCTTAAATGGGTTTATATTTGGGATGCCTAGTTCAGCAGTTGAGCATCTGCCTTTGGCTCAGGGCATGATTCTGAGTCCAGGGATTGAGTTCACATTGGGCTCCCTGTGAGGAGCCTGCTTCTCCCTCTGCCTACTTCTCTGCCTCTCTCTGTGTGTCTCTCATGAATAAATAAATAAAATCTTTTTTAAAAAATCGATTTATATTTGATGCTTTTCTACAAAAAAAATAAGGTATGATGTGTATGACAAGAGAAATAGAAAAGATATATTAGGAAAAATGTATTACCTCCTCTCCTGACCCTTCTTTCATATTTTGAAGCTACATTTTTTATTCCTTTAAATTATCATAGAAACTGTATTTTTTTGCTGATTTTTGTACTTATGAATGTTCAAGTTGCTTTAACTTCTTTTCCTCTTCAGTCTCTATTATTTTAATTAAAATATTCTTGTGTTATGTCGATTTCTCTGGGAAGAAAGTCTCTGCACAACCCTCCCCAGATCTTGTTCTGTGGGAGAAGCTCTAATGCCAGGCATTTCCCTTCTCTTGGGTGGCAGCTGCCTGAATCACAGACATAAAGCCTCAGAGTATTTAACTTGGCTTTAGAGAGTCTCCTTGCAAACTCAAACTTAATGAGGATAGGAAAATTATTACAGAGGTGTTCTTGATCGCGTACAGAATGAAGGCACATTTGCAGTGGTCAGTGACAAGAGGGTATACCCCACTGTGTCTCTGCCAACCTCAGGCTCCAGAATTTCCCTAAGGCCTCATTGCCTCAGAAACCCAATAAACAGCCCAGGTTGTTTATTGGAAAGGGGCTCTGCCTCTCATCTACCATTCACTATTGCCCCTGGTGGCCTGACCACCCTTGCTTTCGGGTTGAGAAAATGGCAAAATCAGGGCCGTGTTTATGCGGTGCATTGAATTGTCACCTGTAAGAAGAAAGCAGAGAGAAAGAATGAGGCTCAAGAAATTGGTTAGTCTGGGCATAAAGACATGAATGCCTTGAAATCATAAGGAAAATAGAAGGGTTACAAGTTTTCTTTTTAAGATTTCAGAATGTTTCATGATGGTTTAAGCCCATACCACACTATTTTTTAGACCACAGTTTGGCAAATTGTGGCCTGTGGGCCAAATCTGGCCAGGCAGCAGTTTTTATAAATAAAGTTTTATTGGAACACAGCCACACCCACTTGTTTACATATTGTCTATGGCTGCTTTTGGGCTAGAAAGGCCGAGTTGAGCTGTTGCAATAGAGACCATATGTGATCCACAAAGCCTAAAATATTTACTCTCTGGCCCTTTACAGAAAATTTTGCCAACTCCTGTTTTAGGCCAACTTTAACACAGTCTCATCCTCCTCACTAATTTAACAGGAAGATATTTATATATCAGTGCAAAAGGAGAAAACATTGCTTATGATCGTGTCACTGTTTTTCTGCACCCACAAGTATTTCCTAGAGGGATTGCAAAGGGCGTAGCATTTGAGTCCTGCCTCCATGCTCTCCAAGTGTATATCCCTGGGCCTGTCCCATAACGTTTCATGCCTGTTTCTCATCTGTATATGGGAATTCCACTTGCATATAGCTCATCAGGTCGTAATGATTATTATTTAATGAATAGATGTTTTGTAACCAAGTAAAGAGTCAAGGACAGTGCCAGGCCATATATGGCCTCAATGAACATTCTCCATTAAGTGGTCCCTTTTTATTGCATAGCCCATTTCTCTATACCTAACATTCCATAAAACACACATTTATCAGAAAAGAGGAAAGAGAGAGAACCTGGAAAGAGGGCAGAAACTCATCTGTAATTCAGCAAGATCTAAGCACCTACCCCTTATTTATTTTTCCTAAAAATCATTCATAACAATTCCTGAACTGGATGTACTAGAACATGGCCTCCAGAATGGTCCCTATAAAAATTATAAACTAACCGTTGAAGAGAATGACAATACTCAGTGGCACTGCAATCTGCTCAATTCACTAGGTCCCCAGAATCCGGTTATTACAACTCAGTCTCATGCTTCAGTGGGCTAATTGTTCCTTGGATCGAATCACCCGCCGAGGCTCAGCACCTAGCTCTCTTCAAAGCACTTAATAAATTAGTGGCTCTCCACATGTACTTACCTGTGCACCGCAAAGTCAGACACACAGGGTCTGGGCTGCCCTGGGTTTGAAAACAGGAAAGCTAATCAGGTCATTGCTCAGAGTGAGTCCAAGGAGCACGGGAGTAATTTGCCCCAAGCACCCAGCGCTGCTTTACCCCTTGACAGAACTGCTGAATCAATTAGCCTAATTAAATGAGGTGGAAAATTACTCCCACAAATAAGTTGCCATGAAAGGCAAGTCTTAATTTGGCCGAAGGGAAAGCAAACAGCTTTCCCCAGTGTCTTGCCAGAGTCTATGAATGGGGAATAATTGGCATTTATGTGTGTGTGTGTTTTTAAAGCCACGGTACAAATATGTTTTCGTTGACAAGCAGCTGAGGCTTTCTCTGGTAGAAAGAGAGGGTTCTAATTAAGGAACGGTATAATTGTGTGTGTTGGCTGAAATGCCGCATGTACCCCGCCTGCAAACATCGAGGCCTGGAACCCGCCCCACTGTGAAGAGCAGGGGCTCAGGGCACCATGGACCCCTGGAGGGGCACCTGACAGCAGCCAGCAGCCTCTGCTTTCTTCCTGGAGATGTTTCTCACTAACCTATGCAGGGAGGATCAGAGCACTCCACTGCAAGTGACCCAGAAAGGCAAACTAAGAAGTTAAAAAGGATGCCTTCGTCCTGTGGAATCCACTACAGGCCTTAAGAAGGATGTTGGAGGGGCACCTTGGTGCCTCAGCGATTGAGCATCTGCCTTTGGCTCAGGTCGTGATCCTGGGGTCGTGGGATCGAGTCCCGCATCGGGGTCCCCACAGGGGGCCTGCTTCTCCCTCTGCCTGTGTCTCTGCCTCTCTTTCTGTGTCTCTCATGAATAAATACATAAAATTCTTCAAAAAAAAAAAAAAAAGGAATGATGTTGGAGAAATACATTTCTGAGTGTAGAAAGGTGATCAAAATTACTTGATAAGACAAAAACAGTTGCATGATGGTCTATGCCAGAGTGAATGCAGCCACCTCGCTCTTCCGCAACTCAGCCCCCAAACTCTGGGACCATCCAACCCTCTGCCTGCCCCAAGCCCAGCCCCATCTACAAGGAGAACTCGAAGACCTCTGCACGGCTGGAGAGGCTGTAGGGCCTTGGAATCCTCAGACAAACCCAGCAAAACTCTTGCCCAAGCTGGCCTCCATGGGCACTGTAACTGATAAGTTTGTTCACCAAAAAGTCTCTTTTGGATATCTTTCTTAAAGATCTCTCCCCCAACAGGGATGAGGGTTTGAAAAAAAAAAAAAAAAAAAAGTCAGCTATGGGGAGAAAGAAAATCTCTGCAGCACTTGGGTAATTTAAAATTAAAATACTGAAATGATCACAGCATGTGAACTTCTCCCACTACCCTATTTCTAGGTGCTGGGTGGGATCTGAATCAGTGTGGTTCTGAGCCCCAGGAGTAGTTCAGATGAACAAGGCTGATGTGGGTGCTCAAATCAACTCAGCTCCCTCCTGGGTCTTCCTAGAACCCTAGACAGTGTCTTACATCCTCTTTCCATCTAACTGAGGACAAATGAATGATTCACTAGGGACTCCCAACTGGGGAGAGTCGATAAACATAAAGGGTCCTTAAGAAGAGGGTGTAAAGGTGATGGAAGGGTTCAATCTTTTAACTGATGGACTAAAATGGCCGCATGCCCTGTGGAGGCCAAGAAAATTAATGTCAATTTCTCTGTGCCGTGATAGGGCTCAGTTTTTGAGATGGTAAGCTTAAGAGACAGTATAGCTTAGAGTTAAGAGCATGGACTCTGAAACTAGCTAGAGGGACAGAGGGAGGAAGGTAGGGTGGAAGAAGGGAGTGGGGAAGGAGGGCTAATGCGAATGCCTTACCTGCCATGTGCTGTGCTCTTTACAGATATTGTCTCATTTAAACCTCCTCCAAACCTATGGAATTCATCTCTAAGGAAGGGCATTTTAAAGAGAGCCCTTTGGATAAAGCTCAGAAGTCATATAATTAAATGTTGCATTTGATTTGTAACCCTCAGCCCATCTCTGACCCTCTACCTCCTTCCCTGAGCATATTCCATCCCCAAACCCCCTCTCATCCCTAGGATGAGGCTCAGGGATGGGTGGGAGGCAGGAGGTGTCTTTGTTATCAAATATTTGATAATTTTTTAAAGCTAGCGTTTTGATGTTTTTCTTTTACTGTTAGAAAATCTGGTACAAATGCCAAAATTTCTGCCATGCTTACCAAGATGCCAAGTCAAATTGCTATATTACCCACTATTTTTCCCATTTTGCAGATAGGGGTCCAGAGATCAAATAAGTAGCCCACATTTACAAAGCAAGACAGTGGCAGAACCACTGACTCCAAAGCCATGTGTTGGTTGGCTTGAGTGCTTGACTTTCCATTCCACATGCTGCCTCACATTTCCTACAGGACTTGAGGTTTAGCAGCACAGCCCAGAGGTCATCCACTCACCGGTCAGGACTCCACTGTCCTCCAAGTGTCCTGGATTGTGTGTCAGCTTGAACAAGTCCCTTAACACATCATGCCTTCATTTCCCTGTTCATGTCTCAGTAGTCTATTGTGTGAAACTAGTCTGAAGAATGTCTAGGGGTAAAAATGCTTCCTGGGAAGTAAAAAGAGCATGAAGTCCAAAGAGATGCTACAAGAAGAAGCTTTTCTGAGAGATGCTCTTTTTCTCAAACCTACATGGATTTCAAGTAGGCGAGGTGTGGCCTTTTTTCACAAAACAGCAGGATCGGATAAATGGATCCATGGTATCAATTTCTATTTTCCATCTTCTTTCAGATTATTAAAAGAATGTGGACCCAGTCAGCCATTGAGGGAGTATGAGAAACTCTGGAGATTGGGCAGCAGGAAGATCTAGAGAGGAGAGTGTCGAGGAAGAGCCTGCACCAGACTTTGAGGGTGTTTTCAGGCTGCAAAGTTCTCGCTAGGGCTTGTGGGACTCTGAGATTCCCACAGAAGCCCTATTTATCCCTACTATTCTTTACTGATGAAGTTTTCATGCAGAACCTGAACATGTGAAGCAATGATCTGTCCATCTGAACTCAAGAAGAGGGGCCACAATGAACCAGAATGGACTCTCTCCATTTAGACATGGAGGGACCGGAAGGGTGGCAAGGAATTTATTTTATTTTATCAAAGGACAACAACCTCTCACAGTTTGTTATTGCCCCATTTGATGACCATGCAGGAGACTGACTCAACAGAATGGTAGGTGTCTCTTCTTCTAGCCCTCAGGTTTCTCATGGGCCCAATGATTCTAGTGTTTTCTCTGCCCCTTCGGGTCTGGTAAGCACTAGTTATACCTCATTTCTTAGTGTCTGTCAGGATTTATTTTTTAATTTGAAACATGCACTGTAATTTGAAAATATGGGTTTTCTTTAAAGAAATAATATTTGCCATTTTTCAAAATAGGTCTATTGGATCCCAGGCTAAGACACGGTAGCCAGGTGTTGGCATGGAGATGGGTCGAAATGCGCTGGCTAGAAGTCCCCTCTTTGAACTCAAAGCATCTTTGGGTCCACTGTGGCCTGTGACCACCAAGGATCCAGAGCTACATCTGCCAAAGATCAGGAAAAAGATGAGGTGCTTATCCAGCCCTTGATCGGCAAGACAGAAATGAGGGGTTGGGGGAGGAAGACCCATTAAACACCAAAAAATATTTTTGAGCCAGAAGAATGTCAATTCTTAAGTAAAGGCAGCAAGGACTCCACAGCCATATCTATACCTTCCCCACACTGCAGAGTAAACCCCAAATTGTGCCCCAACATGATGGTGCTGCTTCAGGTGGCGCCCTCCCCAGCAGCCCATCTACAAAGCTGAGGAAGTAAACTCTCCTCATTCCAGGAACCCAGTTGGGACTCTCCAAAATGAAGGCCTTCCCAAATAGCATCCCAGGGTCCTTTTTTAACCTCTTATCTCTGATAAATTTGCAAGGCCCTGTGGGGTTGGGTGGGAGCCAAGGGGGGATTAAGTGGAATTGGAGAAGTTTTGCAAATAAGCAGTTACCTACCATTAGCAACTTCACACCTACAGAGAAGGCTCAACTTCTCCCCCTCCCTTTCCTACCCAAGAAGGATAAGTAATAATTCTGTTGTATAAGAGAGAGAGACTGTGTGTGTGTTTGTCCGTATGTGCATAAGCACACACATGTGCACTCACGCACAGTAGGCCATGTATGTATCTGCACACCTACCCACATGACCTGCATGACCATATCCTTACCTGCAATGCCTACGGAGTTGGCCAAGCCCCAGGGAAAACATGCACTGTGGACACCTGTGTAACCATATTTAGCATGCACCCATGTACATGTGAGTGTATGTGTGTGCGTGTAAACACATTTTTTTCTCTTCTTACAGATTCTCTTCTGAATATTTCATCAGATCTAATAACCATTCTCTTCCATTTCTATCCTAACCAGGTTTTCTGCTATGTCTGCTTCAAATATCACAAAATAAAAGTTAATTTTTTTTTTTTTTAACAGCCTTAGTCATAGGACCTCGAGCTACTGCTACCAGCTTTCCTGGCTGGCCTTGACCTCTCTGGGATATCTCCTACCAGAATTCCCCAGAAACACACCAGTAACCTGAATGCATGGCCAGACATCTCAAGTGTTCCTTCTGGGTTATGTTATAAATTTTGGCTAAGGCATCAACACATGTCAACATGTTACTTTCAGTGACATGTTTGTCTTTTCTTTGTTAGCTTTGGTTCAAGGCCGTGAATCCATTTGGAGAAGTAATGTTTCCAAGCCTTAGCAAAACTGGTCTAACATGCTTCATGGACTTTGGGGTTTCTCTCTGCCTGTCTCTTCCTTCCATCACTCTTCCTCCCCCTTTTCTTATAAATCCAAATGAAAAGGGTATTTAGTGATCAAAGTGAATTCAACTGGCAGAGCATGAATGAACACAAACCAATGAGCTCCCAGTGACCTCTGTCTTTGGTCGGATCATGATGAGATCCATCTCCTGTACCCATTCTTGCTGCCTCTGGGGGGATCAACCATCTCTCCTCTTTTTATCTGAGCTTTGCAATTCTCTTTCTTCTTCGCAACAACAGTGGTCTATGCTCAGCTTTTAACCCTGCCTTCTCAAATCTCTCCTCTCCTTCTTCATTATTCAAAATGTCTTTGATCTGTTTGAAGTGGAGCTCCAGGGTACCTGCTGCCTTCCTGCCAGGGATACTGAGAGCTCCAAAGCCATCTCCTCTTGTCCCGAGAGGGGCTACTTCTTTGCTCATTTCCTTTTGTCTTTGAGAGAACAATTTCCTTTGACTATGCTTTCATTACCCATGTGGGAAAGAAGGTGCCACCACAGCCCAGCTCAAAGATCTGGCCTATGAAGTGATCTCAAAGTGAAGGTGTGTTGTGCATTCCTTATGGGCACCAGAAGGTGGCCGGCAGGAAGTCAGTTTACAGGGAGCAAAAGAACATGATTTTACTGCCTCTTTCTTAAAAATATATAAAAAATAAAAAATAAATTAAAAAGCTTCAGGTTTGAACAAATAATATTAATATACAGCTTGAAAAAACATCTTCATTTACAACCTTAAATCTAATCGGTTTTGGCTGTCCCAGAAACCCATTCACAAAAGATCAAGATATACCCCTATTAGGATATCCTAAAGAATTAGTCACAGACTCTGAAGAAATCTAGAGCAGGAGACAGCATGTGACAGTGAGCGGGGTAATAAAGCAGCAGGCAAATGGGATTCTAACCCTAGAACTGCTTCTGTGTGACTGTTGGCAAGTTACGTAATGGCGTTAGGGTTCAGTCTCCTCATCTGTAAAAGGGGAGGCAGGTTAACTTAAACCTCTAAATTCCCATGGGCTCCAAATACATCTGAGCAAGCCAGCAATATTAGAATGAGCATGTATGCTCCCAAGGCAACTACTTTGAAGGAAAAATATATTTATTTAGATATACAAGTTCTGGTGTTTGTTAAAAAAAAAAAAAAAGATTTTTACTGCTTTATAGTCACACCTCGTATATTCCAGCTTCTGTTAGAAGCCTTTTATGACTCTGTCATTCATAAATTTGTCCAAACTCTTTTTTAATCCATTTACATTTCCTGTCTGTACTGCCTCTCAGGGTAATGAGTTCCATAACTTTATTACGTGCTAGGAGAAGTATTATTTCCTTGTTTGCCCTAAACTTCCCTCAAGCTTCCAAACTGCCTGTTTGCCCTAGTATTTCAAAATTCTACGAACAAGCCCATCCACAGTCTTTACTTTATAAACTGGAGTTAAAATCATTTTAGGCTGCTTCATAAAGCAAGAGCCTACCCCACACCATTCCCTTAATCACTATGGTTATTCAGACAATAAATGTGGGAGCGGATGGTGTAAGGAAGTCTTGGCTCCAAATGACTGAGAGTTGGGAGTGCCTGGAGGTCTAAAGCTTAGGCTTTAGAGTCAGACAAACCTACAGTCAAATTCCAGCTTTGCTACTTGCTGTGCGGTCTCCCTGAGTCTTACTTCCTCAGCTGGAAAATAGAAAATAGGACCTACCTCAGAAGTTATTGACTAATATAAATTTTTGTAATGTGCCTAACACAGGGACAGGTCTATTATAAATATCTCCCTAAATCCAGTGGTAGGTAGATAACAGTTAATGGACACTAAGACACTAGATAGACTTGATGCACAAGGTGTTCTAGAACCATTGCTTACATCATGAGCAGGGCCCAGATAAGTGGCTGGCAAAGACCAATTCAAGCTTCAATGCATGAGAAAATGGAAAGGTATCAGTGGGGAGTGATGTTCTGGACACTAGCAAGTGGATAGAGTTGAAGGGGAGATCTTTAGTAACAGATCAATAGGAAGTGTGATCTCAGCTTGAACTAAAGTGGTATCAGATCATGAACAATAAATATTTGCAAAGTGGTAGAGGAGATTTTAAACCAAAAGAAGGAAGGAAAAGACAATATGCTCTTCCTAGAACAATACCTTGAGTTTCAGGGGGTTGAAAATTGATTTCTTGCTCATACTAACCAGCTGTGTGATCTTGAGCTAGTCAATGCTATCTCTAATTCCAGGTTTTCTTACATATAAAATAGAATGAGTCTAGTTCGCTGACTTACAAACCATACTCCTTGAACCTGTATTAAGAAGGAGAGGAAAGAGGCAAGAATGAGGATAGGCTATGAGTCCTTGTCCCTAATTCAGTATGAGAATCTATACTTATAAGATTTTCAGATTGGCTTATAAAAGAAAATTGCATAGAGCCAAAATTACTCTTTTAAAAAAATCCTTAAATCACTCAAATGTATATTATTGTGGAAAGTCCAAAGGAACCAAAACCAGGTAAAGAAAAACAGAGTTATCTCTTCCCCTCTCATAATTACTCTGGCATTTGCCACTATTGAGCCACGTGGCAGGCTGAGTCTGTTTGTCTATCTATCCATCTATTCATCTGTCTGGCTGTCTCTCTCTTACACACACACACACAAATACATACAGGTACATGAAAACATGAACTAATGCAATGATCTTTCATTTAAAACTCAAAATTTGGCTTGTGGGGGTGCCTGGATAGCTCAGTCAGTTAATCATCCAACTCTTGATTTTGGCTCAGGTCATCTCAGGGTCCTGGGATAGAGCTGTGGATCAGGCTCCATCCTCTGCGGGAGTCTGCTTGAGGATTCTCTTTCTCCCTCTGTCCCTCCCCCTGCTCCCCACACACACACACTCTCTCTCCCTCTCTTTCAAATCAATAAATAAATCTTAAAAATAAAAATAAAATTTGGTTTGTAAAAAGGCTTACCCAGCTACAAAGAAAAATAATTGATACTACTAGATGAGATGCTAAAGTGCCTTCAACTCTAACAGAATGAGATTCCAACAAGAAGGATATAAGCCTTGGATTCAGCAATCTTATTAGAGGGATTGGAGAGAATCCATATGCATAGGAAACATTGGGACAATTTATTTGCACACCTAATCAGGCAACCAACAGGTGTGGGAAGTATATGGAAAATAAGAAAAAAAAATTTCTGCATGAATACTGGAAGCCTAACAACAAAAAGAAACACTTGGCATCCACTAGCTCCATAACCTGACTGGCATCCTCATAAGTAACTGGTTACAAGAAAAGAATGCGGAGTCTCTATAGGTTATTCCCTGAAGACATCATCCCAAAGTGTACCCAGGGCCAAAAAGACCAATAAAATTCCAGCCACACCATCAGCATGATTGCTTTTTTTTTTTTTTTAATATATATACTTTGTCCAACTCCTGAATAAAAGCATAGCCTAACCCAGCTAGGGTAATTTGCATTGTTCTCATTCTCTTACCTTGCAAAGACATAATGAACAGGACAAGGCAACTCAGAAAACAAAGAGAGAAAATAAAGCAAAAGAAACAAGAAGAAGAGGGTAACCGAGGGAGAAATGAAGGACAGACTGAAGTATTCCAAAGAGGGGGGTTGAGAGAATTGAAATGATAGAAGATTCTTCAGTGGGGAACATTGAGAGAGGGTGTTACCAATATCTACAAAATAAGGAAGGAGAGATAAGATGGCTATGGGCTTTCTCTGGTGGCTCCCTTCCTTTCTCCCACTCACAGAAGCTTAGAGAAAGTTGTATGGAGATTAACAAAAAGTGTGTTCTATCCAATAAAGCAACATATCTTTAAGGTATATGTCACAGGTATACTGTTCTCATTTATCCAAAAGAAATGCTTGGAACTTATTATTCCATCAGGAGGATTCAACAGACATTATAAATACATCCAAGAAAGGTTAGGAAAAATATAAATATGAGAACTTGAAGGAGAATGTAGCTCTGTATATCTCTGACCAAAAATAATCAGTTTTTTATGGAGAAAGTTGTTCTCTTCAAACAAAAGCATCATTTTGGAGAACATTTCTCAAATGTCTTCGCATTTCCCCATTTATTTGTTAGTATCTGGAGGCAAAGACCAGGTCTTATTCTCCCTTATATCCATCTAAAGCTCCATCTAGCGCACTGTCTTGTCCAAAAGAAATTTTTGTGTTTGCTGAAACAAACTTAATTAGATTGATTCATTGCAAGAGCTGGTATATAGGGTCTCCCAACAAGGCTTGTTGGTACTTTCAATGTCCCCTTTGTATCCACAAGATCAGTCCCTAACGATGATTACATTTTGTGTCATCTGGAAAACATTCTTTCTTGTGTGTTTGGAAAGATCCAACCTATTTGGTTTCCCAAGCTTTTCATCTAATAAACCTCTTAGAAAAGTATGTAATTTGAATAACAAGAGAATAAACTCAACCTTAGCCTATTGTGATACTAGGAAATAGTCAGTGCCAATCAATTGCAAAACAAATCCCAGAGTGAATGCATCCAAATAAAACAGCGGTTAACCTACACTTTTCTTCAGAGCATGACTATTGGTGTTGGTGTTGAGCCTGTGAAGGAAAAGGAGTATCTGTGAGCCATCAAGACTTTTCACCATCCTTTTTGAGGAGCAACTAACTATGAAACAAGAGATGGAAAGTCTAAATCCAGTTCGATCACAAAAGGACCTGTGGCTTCAGGTGAATGATTTAGCCTATCTGGGCCTCAGGTTCCTCATCTGTAAAATGCAGAGGTCACAGACTAAGGTCATAACCCCCAAATCCAAGAATTCTACCTTCTCATATCTATTGGTTAAGAAAAATACTGTTTCCAGAAAATGAGATTTTGAGTTCTATATTTGAGAACATAGATTTTCTAACTTACGCTAACTTAATTAGAGCTCCAAAAGGTATCTGATAGCCCAGATAAAAGGATTGTGTGTGTGCACATGCATGTGTATGGGTGTGTGATGTGGGGAGGGTGAGAAGGGTTGTATAAGGCAAGAGTTTAATAACAAACTCTCCTTAAATTCCCCTGATTCTGGAAGAAAACTGATTTTCTCTGTGATGTGACCACATTTCATACCACATTTCCATGTTCATGTTTATTAATGAGACAGCCTTCCAAGGAGCAATGTTCCTTCTGAGAATGTTCTTAAGGTCCATCCTCCACTCCACTATTGGATGAAAACTTCTGGAGTGTAGAGCCCGCAGGCCACAGTCCTGAAATGGTTCAAGAAGTAGAAAAACAGAGTCCTATGGGGAAACAATGGCATGCAGAGAGGGGTAAAAAGAAGTAGGCTATGGAGAAATTCTAGAAGTCTTGCAAGAGAAGTTAGAGGGGTGCACTCATTCTAGACAGCTGCAAATCCACAAGAAGACGGAGATTACCTCAGAAGATTCTACAATCTTTCCAGAATTCTAGTTTTTTCCTGACATGTAGAACTGAAATCAGTGAGCAACATGGCTTGAACATACGATGGCATGCTAATGGGCCAAGAAACAGCAAATGGAACCAAGAAAGGGCATAGTCTTTAAAGGCTCATGGACCAGAATGGCTGGTGCCTGGCTCATGATAAATGCTGTAAGAGTGTTTGTAAATAAATAAAAACAAAAACACTTATTGTCCAAAACCCATGTGAAATATAAGCCTGCCACCGGCATCTTAAAATGTTTTCAGCATTGTTATCTACAAGACTTTCTCCATTCATATAAATAAGAGGCCTGAGCTGTGACTGTGTTGTAACAAGAATGGATGATGAAAGCTCTTACTTACCTGCAGTCAACTTCATATGAATTGAAGGCACGTTTTGCCCTGTGGCAAAAGAATATAGAACAAAGTTGAATGAATGGCCTCTGCCTCCAAGATTGCTATCCAGTTGGTGAGGTAAATTATATGTGTGCCCTAAGTTAAAATCTACCCAAGAGATGTCATCAGACAGTGTAAATGCCAAATGACTGATACAGACAGGGTGTGCAGTGAGCAAGAATAGTGTGGACTCAGCAGGTCAGGGAAGGTTTCATGGAGGAGAGCTTGAGTTGTGAGCATGAGGGGAACAGTGAAGAGGAAAGGAGAGACTTCCAAAAGGCTGGAAGAATGAGCATAGGCACCAACATTGGAGAAGAATTAGCAGTGAAATATGACATTGCAATGACTGGTAGATCAGTTGGCTGGGCTAAGCAACTCAGACTTATCCTATTAGTAGTAGGAAATACTTAAAGATAAACAGTGTAAGGTAAGCTCTCAGTCATCAAAAATTCTCTAAGCGAATCTAAGGTATTGATCACTTCTGTCAGTGGTAGTCCTTGTTCCTAGTAGCCACAGAAAAACTATTCAAGGGTGCCCTCATCACATATGCTTTTAACTGATATTCTTCCTAAGTTATAGACACACTTGCAACCTTGAAGAATATTCTGGAAATGGAAGAAATCTAAGAAGTTATTTCTCAGTCAATGCAGAAATTTTTTCTATGAGACCCACAAAGGCAATATATTCCTCGGGCTGATGCAATATACTGCACCAAGAAGGAACTCAGTAAAGGTTAGTGAGTGACCAAATGAATCCAACCATTGCTTAAAATTGGTAATTTGGATTTCACTTAGAGTTGGGCAGCATTTACTCCTCAGAAACTTCTTTCTTTTTTTTTAAGATTTTATTTATTTATTCATGAGAGACAGAGAGAGAGAGAGAGAGAGAGAGAGAGAAGGGGCAGAGGGAGAAGCAGGCTCCATACAGGGAGCCTGATGTGGGACTCAATCCCGGGTCTCCAGGATCAGGCCCTGGGCTGAAGGCGGCGCTAAACTGCTGAGCCACCTGGGCTGCCCTAGAAAGTTCTTTCTTACTTTGACTTAAGTTCTGTCTCTTTCTACCACTCGTTAGTTCTAGTTTTACCATCCAAAGAAACATAACAAATCTACTCATTCTTTTGAGTATGAGTTTTTTTGAAAATTTGAAGATATTGGTTGGGTCTTAGCTTTTTCTTTTCCAAATAATATCTCCCATTTCTTCATAGAGCTCAAAGGAACCAATCTGCTATCATGAATAATACTGTATTCCCTTTCTCTCTTAATGCACTGAGCAAGATGGGTTGCATAAGGGGTTGCATTATAGATTGGGGGGAGTAATTCTCCCAGGGGCTAGATCCATGAGTCCCTGAACTTTTTGCATATGTGCCATGCTTCCCTGGGGTGTGTACTATGTCCTGCTGCAGCTGAGGCACATGGCCACTTTCCAATAAGCCTGATCCCTTCTCCCCACAAGCCCCTAAACTCCTATGCTGTAGGATCTATGGAACCTGTCATCCTCCCAACTGCTTGCATTTCCAGCAGATGGCATTTTCCCAGGAAGATGCTCCTGCTGGCAGCCCCTGCCTACTCTAAATCACAGCCATTACCACTTAAGCCTACTTCCTCCCGCTTGGTCCCCAGCGCCTTGAGCAAGCAAAAGCATCTGGTTCCTCATCCTCCACGCCATAATCCTTAAAATCCTCGAAAGCCTTCATTAAATCACAATTCTACCAATGTCACCACACCCCTAAGCTTCAGGGAATGCTCGATTACAAACCAATCCTTCACCTTCTAACACAGAGGGTCATAGCCAGCATTTCTAAAAAACAAAACAGAAAATACCACAGCTAATCATCCTTAATAAACATAAATATTATTTCTGGAATTTTTGTTTTTTACATACAGTAACACTTTTTGAAAGCTATGTACATGGATATCCTGTATGTCTAAACATAAATATTCTTCATGGACTGAAATGAAATATTAAGTGTCTGTTATTGTGGGTGTTGGCCGAACGAACATGATAAACACAATGTTCCTGCAGCCCAAAGCTGTGGCTGTCACTAGCTAATGTCTGAGCCTACAGGGCTATGTAATGGAAAGAGGATTTCTGAATATAGACTCCACATCTGTCTTATTCGCCTTGGCATCCCCCATGCCGTTCTCACTATCTGCATAAAGGAGGTGTCTGATAAATATTTGTTACATGAATGAAATCCACTCCCTGGCTGAGTGACCTCTGGGACTCACTCTTCTCATTTGTAAAATGAATCTTCACCATTTCTTGATGAACTCTGAGTCCCTTCAAATGCTACTCTGACAACCCATGACTGCCTCCGAATCCTGGAAAATGCGTTTGCAATGGCAGAGGTTGGCTCTGGTAACTCCTCTCTTCCCCCGCATTCACACTATACAAATAACCACCCTGGGTAAGAAGTGTGAGGATAAGCTGGTGCTGAAAATGAGCTAAGAAAAAAACCAAGTACACCCTGCCCAGTGTATGTCAGGCTGTGGTTTGTACTAGATTAATGAAAGCCCCACATGGCATAATTGTGTTTACAGTGAGCTTATAGGACTTTTCCCTCAAGGTAGGAAAGGAGGTTTGGGTTAAACAAATTATTTAGCTTTTCCTGACCTGAACTGGCAACAGTGATGGGGAGCGGTAGCTGAGGAATGGCCTTCCCGATTTCAGCCCGGATTATGCTCACCTTGAGTGCCTTTGCAACCAGACACTGGTCTTCCATCAAGGAAGCAAAAGGCAATTCCTATGCTCTGAAAAGGTCTAAAGCCCCAAATTGCTTCCTGTGGGCAAATTGTACCTTGTCCAATTGTGTAGAAGTAACATCTAGCTACAGGGCAGCAAACAGCTGGTATTATAGGAATTAAAGGTTCTGCTTTTCGGCTGGAGCAATGAAACAAATAAGTAAATGTGATTGCCCAGAAATAGAATCCTGCTATCTTTATTGCTGTCACTCACCTCTTCTTCCTGAGACAGAAACACTGTGTGGAGTCACATGCAGCCCACATCTATGGGAGGGTGATACCTTGTAGTTCTGTTAAGAAGAAACACACATCTTACCTGCTGAGTCTACACAACACCAAAATCCTAGTTTGAACAAACATGTCACTGAACGAATTCAATGACCGACATGTTGCCCGGGCATATTTGACTTTGGTCTAAAAGCAAATTAATTTTAACTACAGCTTGGGGAGTGGGGATGTAATTTTGCTTAGTTTTTATGGTCGATCTTTTTTCAGTCAATCCATAACCATTGCCAATTTCTCTTTAGTCTCTGAAGATATTTTTAGGTATGAGACTGTACTAACAGGATGTATGTAATTTATTGGCAAAACTTTCCTGTCAACCCGTCAGTCATTTTTGATTCCAAATTACATGGGCCCAACCCAGGTCTGGGATGCATTCACATTAAATGATTGTGGATCATTTATTTCAGAAATGATAGGTTGGAGAAAATGTGCTTTGCACATGAGAAATGAAAACCCACAGCATGTCAAGTTTCCTGTTTCCTTGCGATCCTCATTTTTCCATTTAGCCCCTATTTTAACTTTTCCTCCCTCTTACTTAAAGGTCTTGAGAGGATCCAAAAACAGATCAGGGAAGGCCTAGCCACCCGCTCCTTGGCCCCGGGTTGAGTAAGACCACCTCCTAGAGGGTAGGAAGGAAATAATCACAATCATCACTGACATTTTGTATCCCCCTTGGGAGTTCAGCAAGGTAATGAGAGGAGGGTGATGACCTACATCTTGTAGGCTCACCCGGATGAGGTCATACAGAAAGGAAAAAAGGTGCCAGAACACAAATACATGCGCTCACAATGCTTCACTTTTTTCCTAGAAATGGCTCCCACTCTTTGTGAATCTCCTCATGGTGCATGATGACGTAAAGAAGGGAATATGTTCTGTGAGTGGGTGTTATACTCAGAGAAACAGGCTGTGCGCCTTCTATAAGCCTCTTGCCTGCTGTCAGAGCAGACAGTCAGGAGAGGTGGCAGGAGGTAAAGTGGGAGACGTCAAAACAAAGAGGAACAGTGTGCAGCTCTCACCAGCTCCAACCTTGATGATATGGGGCCCTTCCACACGAAGCTGAACTCATCTCTGACCTATGAGTGGGAGAAAATGAAGAGGCAACCTTATGGGCCTGGAGGCTGCCCTGAGCACCTGCCCACAATTTTGTAAACAAAACTTGCACAAAAACAATTATTCAGATTTGGTTTTGTGCCAGTTCTCAGGCAATTTTTGTAATCATTTAAATTTTTATTTATTTAAGCTTTTAATAGAGGTATAATTTCCATAGTATCTATCTTAGATGTAACTGTGGTTGATGCTGATAAAGGCATATGTTAATGTAACACACCCCTATCAGGATATAGAATACTTCCATTACTCCAGAAAGTTCTTTCCCGTCAATATCCCTTCCCTGACTAGAAGTAGCTTCTGTTCTGAGTTCTATGGCAACAGATCCACTTTGTCTGTACTAGAACCCCATAGAAATGGAATCATACTGTTATTTACCCTTTCATGATACAGATTATTTTACTTAATGCACTATTTGTAAAGTTGTCTGTATTATCATGTGTATCAAAAAACCATTCCTTTTTTTAAAAAGATCTTTATATATTTATTCATAAGAGACAGAGAGAGAGAGAGAGGCAGAGGAAGAAGGGCAGAGGGAGAAGCAGGCTCCCCACAGGGAGCCTGATACAGGACTAGATCCCAGGACCCTGGGATCATGACCTGAACCAAAGGCGGATGCTAACCACTGAGCCACCCAGGTGCCCCTAGACCATTCCTTTTTATTGCCTAGTGGTACTCTATTATATGAATATAGTGCAAGTTACCCATTTACCTGCTAATGGACATTTAGGCTTGAAACAATTATGAATGCAGCTACTATGAATATTTTTATTATAAGACATTTAGTAGGTGCAGGGACCATGTGATTTCACTTGGGCAAATTTTTCAGTGGAATTGTTGAGTCCTATTAAACATAGGATAGGGCTGTGTTTAACTTTATTAGAAACTGTCAAGCTGGGACACCTGGGTGGCTCAGTGGTTGAGGGGCTGCCTTTTGGCTCAGGGCGTGATCCTGAAGTCCTGAGATCGAGTCCCACATCGGGCTCCCTTCATGGAGCCTGCTTCTCCCTCTGCCTATGTTTCTGCCTCTTTCTCTCTCTGTGTGTGTCTCTCACGAATAAATAAGTAAAAATCTTAAAAAAAAAAAAAGACTGTCAAGCTTTTTCAAAGTGTGGTGTTAACTAAATTGCATCCCTCCAAAATTCGTATGTCGAAGTCTCAATCCTTGGTACCTCAGAATACAACTATTTTTGGAGTTAGTGTCTTTAAAGAGGTAATTAAGATAAAGTGAGGTCATTAGAATGGGTCTACTCCACTATGATTGATGTCCTTATGAGAAGAGATCAAGAGATACACACAGAGGGAAAATCATTTGAAGACACAGGGAGAAGACGGCTATCTATAAGCCGATGAGAAAGGCTTCAGAAGAAACCAGTCCTGGCCCCACAGGACTTCTAGCCTGCCTACCTAAGACTTCCAGTCTGCAGAAATGTGAGAAAGTAAATATCTTCTGTTTAGCTACCTGCCTGTGAGCCTTTGTTATGGTATTTCTAGCCAACTAAAATATGTTACCACCGTCTTTACACCTCCAACAGTGATGTATATGAGTTCTGGTTTCTCCACATCCTCATCAACACTTACTATTGACAGCATTTTTAGCTTTAGCCATTCTAGCAGGTGAATAGTGCACAGGATTGTAATTTCCATCTGCATCTCTCTGATAATTAACAGTGTTAGGCACTATTTTGTGTGCTTACTGGCCATTCATTTATCTTCTTTTGAGAAGCGCCTGTTCAAGCTTCATATTTTTATTACTGAGTTGTTGGAGTTCTTTACAAATTCTGAATACAAGTTCTATAACAAATAATGGAATGCAAGCACTTATCCCCAATTTAAGACTTGTCCATTCATCTTCTTGCCCGTTCAGTAGCTTTTGAAGAAAAGTTTTAAATTTTAATAAACTTCAATATATTATTTTTGTGATTATTATTTTTCTATGTACTCTGTAAGAAATCTGTTCCTTGTCCAGGTCAAAAGATTTCTGGAAACTTTATGATTTTAACTATGTTCATGTCTATGATCCACTCCAAATGAATTTATGTGTATGGTGTGAGATATGTAATAAGGGTCTTTTTTTTTTCCCACATATGTTCCAGTACAATCTGTTGAAAAGGTGATTTTTGCCATTGGGTTTCTTTGAAAACTGTGAAAAATCAGTTGACCATGTATGTATAAGGTTTACTTCTGGATTGTATGTTGTCTCATTGAACTGTGAGTTAGAACAGAGAAACCCAAAGAGGAAGCTGACATGCCAGGGATGATGCTCCACCAGAGCTCTCCATCTTTTTTTTTTTTTTTTGTATATTTTTTTTAATTGGAGTTCGATTTGCCAACATATAGTATAACACCCCATCCTATCAAGCGCCCCCCTCAGTGCCTACCTATCACCCAGTAACCCCATCCCCCCCGCCCAACTCTCCTTCCACTACCCCCTGTTCTCTCCATCTCATTAAAGGGCACCAACATCCCATGCAGTTGCACCAACCAGTGAAAGACATCATTATCTCTTATGTATAGGAACATCTACCTGCCCAGGGTCACCTGCATTCTCACCGGCCTCTTTCTAAACCATTTTCTACACAAACAATTCATCTGTTACCACTTAAAATCATTCAATGACTTCTCATTTTTCTTAAGATAGATTTAGAATTCTTTCCTAGAGTTTGCAATAAGATCCTTCATGGTCTCCACTCTATGCATACTAGGCTTCTTTAGTTCCTTACTTTCTTCTGCCATCAGGACTCTTCATACTGTTCCCTGTCTGGCTTCTCTTCCTTAATTAGATATCTCCTACTCCCCCTTTATTTCAAGCAACATTTCTTCAGAGAATCTCTCCTTTTATCTCTCTAATTAGATCAAGTATCTCCCTTACTGGATCATGTAGCACCTCTTCTTTATGCCATTCATCATAGTGTGATTTTTTTATTCTATATTTTTATTATTTGATTAACTCATTTTCCTCATTTGTCCTCTACACACCATAAGGACAAAGATTGTGTCTGGATTTTGCTCACGATTTTATATCAGTACCTAGCTTTGTCCCTGACCTGCAGCAGTTGCTCAGTAAATATTTGTTGGGTAAATGAATAAAGAGCAAAGAAGCTAAGAAAGAGAGAAGACATAAACTTGCTTCTCTTTCTCTTATCCATCCAGCCCTTGCCACTAGCACCATGTCCAATCCACCTTCAGAAATTGGATTCTGCCTAAGTCTGACCACATCTCACCATTACTGACCACCATTCTGGTCCAAGCTACAGAGTCTCACCAGAGCTTCCCTAGGGGTTCCTTTGTACCCTGTATTAGTCCACAAACCCCACAAATTGGGTGGTTTTTAAACAACAGAAATTTATTTCTCACCATTCTGCAAGTTGGAAGTCCAAGATCAAGGTGACAGCTTGGTCAAGTTCTGGTGAACACCCTCTTCCATGTTGTAGATGGCTGATTTCTCACTGTGTCCTCACCTGATGGAAGGTACTAGGGAGCTTTTTTTCAGCACTTTTATAAGGGCTCTAATCCTAGTAATGAGAGTGGAGCCAAAGGCCCCACCTTCTAATATCATCACCTTGGAGGTTAGATTTCAACATATGAATTTTGGGGGAACTCAAACATTCAGACCATAGCATACACTAAGTTCATTCCAGAGCAGTCAGCCTGAATCTTTTAAAATATGTACCCCACTTGACACGATCTAACAGTTCACCACAACAATCAGAGGACCTCCAAACTTTTTATTACTCGTCTAAGATGCTTGGCTACCATTTCCAACTCAGACCCTGCACTATGACCTTCAATCATCCCATTCCAACCACCCTGCGCATTTTACCATTTCTTCAACACACCAGACCGACTCCTGACTCAGGCACTTGGCTGTTACTATATTCTGCTGAAATTCACCTCCCCATGTTGTTGCTTCTTCTCATTGGCCTCAACTCAAATGTCACCTCCTCAGAGAAGCCTTCCTTGACCATTCTAGCTAAAATAGTCCCTCTCTATTACCCGAGAAATTATTTTTACTTCATAGGAAATTTGACTTTCTAACATATTATATCTGTCTTATCTTCCAAAGTAGACTGTAAGCCCACAAAGTAGACAGAATTTTCAACATTCAACATTTGGAGTCCAGAAAAGGTAGTACAAAGACAGTATCTAATAATTATTTATTTGTTGACTAGATAATCAAAAATAAAAGAGAGAGAGAGAGTGGGAGAGAGAATGAGCATCCATGCACTGCATGGTACATATTAATTGTTCATCAAATGATGCTATTATATCTCTAAAGATGTGTAATCATTGAAACCATAATAACATGATCTTCAGGTGATTACAATTCTCAATTTAAGACTCATAAAAACAGAGTTGAAAGAATAAGTAGAAATTATAAGCATGTTAAAAAATCCCTATATTCACATGTTAAATAAGTTTCCTTTAAGCTCTAGTTCTCTTTCCCATTCTTTAAACTGATTTTTATTGAAATATACATCCTGACACCCTGAAACTTTTCTGCAAAGCAAAACTAAGTGGCTAAAGGTCTTGGGATAAAATAACTTAATATAGTACCAAAGAGTTTTGTATTTCCCGTGTCCCCAGGGTCTGATAGCTTCTGCATGCCTGTTCCCAGGATGTCTTGGGGAACATATATTCCTAGATTTTCATGAATATCCCCTTGAAGCTAAAATAATCACCTTATTTAATTGAACTAAAGTGATCCCTTATTTAAGAGAACTCCTTTGATGGGTGTCTACACTTTGCAATCAACCATAAAAGTCTGAAAAGAGCAGGCCTTCTGTTTTGCAATCTTTTTTTTTTTTTTTTCACTTGGCTGCATAATGTGAAAATCCTTTCATGTCGTAGACAAATATCTGAATAATTTTAAATGGCTACATACTATCCCTTTGAGTGGCTAAAATATGGAATCCATCCAGTCTTCCATAATTTGACTTTTAAGTTTCAGGGCTATTGCTATTTATTCTCCTTACCTTACTGGGTTTTTTCTCCTTCTTCCATTTTTGATTGAAATCTCAAAGTGGCTTTTGATTAGGAGACTTGTAATTTTCTTGTGGAAAGCAGAAAACCTGAAAAGGAATAGATTTAGAATGGAATGAATCAAAGTAGTACTGGGGCATTTTATATGTTCATGGTGACCATAATATATCTGAACAGCTATTGTCTTCAGAACTAAGTGAAAGAGAGCTGATGTCACAGGCAGCTGATGTCACACTGTCTGTGTCCTGACCAGTGTAGGAACAGGGATGGACGGTGTCCATCCTTTCTGCTGGATTTGGCAGAAAACTGTGCCTCTAAGAGCCAGGTTTTAAAACTTGGATACTAGTTATCCCTAACGAGGATAATTGGATCCCTCTTTTTCAAATCATAGACTTAAGAATTTGTTTACTAAAATGTGCTGTTCCCTAAAATTAATTTTATTTTTAACTTTCTTCTATAGCTGGTAGTCATGAAGATTCGGCTACTGAATTCAGGTAAGTGTGCTTAGGGATAGACGTGTCCATGTGTCTCTCTTAGCTTGCTCTTCCTCAATTGCTGTTAAGACTTTGAATGGAATGGATCTTAAAGGCTCAGAGCATTTGATTAGTAACATTAATTTTTCTAGAAAAATTAAATTTCCAGGAGTTTAAGTTATTTAGGAAGAAGAATGACAAAGACCTGTAGTCTACAAAAAAAGAATGAAAGACCAAGAGGTTTCTAAGGGGTCTCAGTATCAAGCCACTGCACCATTCTGAGCCTAATAAAAGGATGGAGCTAGATGTTCTCTTGTAGCTCCCTAAATTCTGAGATACTGTCACCCAATTGTCTGTGAGAGAATTCTAACTTCTTTCCCAAAAGACTCAATCACATTAATTTGGAGATTTTCACTTTTGTTGGCAGTAACAGTTTGAAAAAGTCATTTCCTTATGACTCCTTTTAAACTGCTATACAAGGAGAAGTTAATTCTTCTCATAGTCGGGCTTGGAAGCTCATAAAGAGAGTAGTCTCAGCAGGGAGGGAGGTTCTGTGAATCCATAGCCTTGCTGTCATTTTAAATAATTCCATTGAGTTTAAAAGCAAATGTTTAATTCAGCACATTGACTGAGATTCGCCAGTCCAAGGCCTTGTAGACTGAAGACACTGTAGGAGATAATAAAAACGAATGAGTTTCTGTCTTACTTCATTCAGATGACTAGCTGAGTTTCTCTCCCTTCCCTGAGTTAGAGAACTCTCTAACGCGTGTTTCTTCTCCTTCCTGGTAGCCTTGGGCACATTTGTGCATTTGTAATGTGTGCAGAGAGGGAAAGCTCAGCTGATTAAAGATCCTGCAGAGCATTAGACCAGAAAGTGAAGGTCAGACCACAGAGAATTAATTTGAAAGTCTTAAAAAAATAATAGTAATAATTTGAAGGTCTTTTCCAAATGTTGCTCATCATTTCTATAGCACAAGAACAATTTTAATGCAGAAAAAAAATAACATGGAACACTGCTATATCTCTTGTACCATAGAAGTTGGGAGAGAAGAATCTTCAAAGATGGGAAAGACCTGTATGATCAAAGTGATCATGTTTGCATTCTATGGAAGTGACCCTTATTGAAAGACAACTCTCAGAGCCTATAGCAAGGTAGATTCCTAGAATCTTCCCTAGATGTCAGCCATACCTTGGGACCCGCAGGGACCACCTGGTTGGGTATTGAAGGGGGTATAATGTGATAATATGGTACTGGGTTTGCAATTTACTTTGCTCGATTCATTTTAACCTGATTTCACACTTATAGGATGTTGATTTCATATTTGTAATAAAATATTGAATAGGAACTTGGGAAAAAAGCAGAGAGATCTAACTTAGAGTTGGTTTCCCATAGCAAGACTGGTTTCAGCTTTTACTTTTTATAGGACGACCCCATAGGTATAGTAAGAAATGAATATAGAGGGGGAAACCCTCAAATCTTTGTCTATGTTTTAAGTATTGTGAAAAAAGATATCAAAAGCAATGGCATCTGCACTCAATCCATGCAGCTCAATTTAGGACCATGTCATCCTAGGAGACTCTCCTCTCTTGTCACATGGCCTTAGAGAATAAGCATCTCTCCTCCAGGTCAAAGCGGATTCCCACAATCTCCTGTTGCAATCCAGTTTTATGATGAATGTAGCTCCTGTGTGGAGCTTAATTGCCTCCACCAATGTTTTGTGAAAACAAATAAGAATATAAACTGGGATTACTACCCATGAATATCATATAACCTATATTTTGTTTTACTAGTAGGATTTTTAAGCATTTATTATATAGTGTCTAATTTATATTATTTATACACATTTCAATAAATTTTCAGTATGGATAATATCCTTTATGCTTTTTTTTTCTTAGTGGTTGATGTCCTTTATATTCTTACCTACATAATTACATACTTAAGAACCTTAGGCACTGATCTTACAACATTATAATGCAATAAAATGACTCAGAAAATTGATGAGAGGTTGTAAAAAATTTAATGGGAAGGGATTTTTTATAATAACCATTCTAAAACGTGTGAGGTGATATCTCATTGTGGTTTGGGGTTGTGTTTCCTTAATAATATATATGTGTGGGTTTATTTCTGGGCTCTTCATTATGTTCCATCGATCTATCCATCTATTTTTATGCCAATACCATACTGTTTTGTTTACTATAGCTTTGTAATATAGTTTGAATAGTGCAGTTGTTTGGCTATTTAGGTTTTTTTGTGGTTCTATACTATTTCAGTATTTTTTTTTCTATTTCTGTAAAAAAAGTGGCATTGAACATTTGCATCGAATCTGTAGATAACTTTGGGTAACAAAGGTAATTCTTTGCATCCACAAACATGAACTATCTGTTAATTTGTGTCTTTTTCAATTTCTTTCATCAATGTCATGTAGTTTTCAGTTTACAGATGTTTTACTTCCTTGATTAAATTTTTCTCTAAATATTTATTGCTCTTGATGCTATTGTGAATAGGATTATTTTCTTTCTTTTTTGGATATCTCATTTTTAGTATATAAGACCAATAATTTTTTAATATTGATTTTGTATCCTTCACTTATATTGAATTTGTCGACTAGTTCTAACTGTCTTAGTGGAGTCCTTTGAGTTTTCTGTATACAGTATCATGTCATCTGCAAACGGAAACAGTTTTAATTCTTCCATTCTGATCTGGATGCTTTTTTACTTCTTTCTCTTGTCTACTTACCCTGGGTAGGACTTCCAGTACTATGTTGAATAAAAGTGACTAGAGTAAAGATCATTGTTTGTTCTTCACCTAAAAGAAAATTTTTTCACTATTGAGTATAATGTTAGCAGTGGGATTGCCATATGTGGCCTTATGTTAGGGTGTATTTTCTTTATCTTCCCTTTGTTGAGGATTTTTATCATAAATGGATATTGAAATTTGTCAAATGCTTTCTCCACATCTATTGAGATGATTTATTATTATCTTAATTTTATAATGTGTTGTATCATGATGATTGATTTGTGGATATTGAATCATCATATCTGAGAAATGAATCCCACTTGCTCATGGTATATGATATCTTTTAATACATTGTTGAATTTGGTTTGCTAATTTTGTTGAGGATTTTTGCATCTATGTTCATCAGCGATATTGGCCTGTAATTTTCTTTTCTGATTAGTGTCCTTATCCGGTTTTGGTATCAGAGTAATGCTGGCTTTGTAAAATGGGTTTGGAAGTATTCCCTCCTCTTCTATTTTTTGGAATAGTTTGAGAAAAATTGGTATTAATTCTTCTTTAATTGTTTGGTAAAATATACCAGTGAAACCATCTGATCCTGGACTTTTGTTTATTGGGAGGTTTTTGATTCCTGATTCAGTTTCTTCCTAGTAAATGGTTGGTTCAGATTTTCTGTCTCTTCACAATTCAGTCTTGACAAGCTATATGTTTCCAGGATTTTGTCCATTTCTTCTAGGTTGTCCAATTTGTTGACATATATGTCATAATCTTTTATATATATATACTATAGGTTTTGACTTTGTGGTTATCATGAGGTTTACATAAAATATCTTATTTTAAGTTGATAACAATTAACTTTAAAAGCATATGAATACTTTATTTTTTTATTGCTCCCTTCTGCCATTTTAGGATTTTAATGTTACAATATTGCACATCCAATAACAAATTATTATAGTTATAGTCCTTTTTAATATAATTTTTAAACTTTTAAACTAGAGTTGTGATATACATACTACCATTAAAATCGGAGAGAATCAGACTCTGACTACATAGTTAGCTTTGCTGGAGTTTAACACATGCATATGTTTTTACAGTGGTAACTGGCATCTTTTAATTTCAGCTTATAGAATGCTCTTCAGTGTTTCTTATAAGACAGATCTTATTCCTTCAGTGGTGATCAGTTCTTTCAGTTTTTTATTATTTGGGAAAGTCTTTACCTCTCCTTTGTTTCAGAAGGACAGCTTTGCTGGGTATAGCAACTTCCTGAGGATTCTGAAAAGAGTAGCAGAGTGCTCAAGATGGCAACATGGGGGCATTCCTGACATCAGTCCACTTCACAAGAAGAACTAGCAAATATCCATAGATAAGACACTGTTGTGAAATTTTCACTTCATAAGTGGAGCCCTGACCTCATAGATCTCCCAGCCTGACCAACGCTATTCTTTGCTCCCCCTGTCTCCACCAGAGTTCATGAACTGAGAAGGAATTTGACCAAGGCTTACACAGAGTTGATGGCAAAAACATATCCAATACTGGAACAAGGCTTTCTTCATGGTTAGGTCCTCCATCCCCCAAAATTGAAGCCATTTAGCATAGAAAAATTCGTAAGATATTAACTTTTCCTACTGTTTTGAGGACAGAGAAAGGTCTCTCTAGTTCAGGAGTGTTGTGAAACACCAGTTTTCAAGGTACAAACCACATTTTTATTTACTTACAGTCTAGAACATACAAGTGAAAGATAAACAGCATAAAATAACTTTAAATAAATGAAAAAAATATATAAACTCACATTCTATCTGCCTGTATCACCATCACTGCCATCCCTAACAACAACTGTGACCAGTTTGAGGATAAAGATTTTTAAAAATCATATCTCCCTTCCAGGATCTCACAAACTTAACTCAAATAAGTATGAAAATCCAGTGGTAACCTAATTCTCATAAATTATTTTCAAGACTCAATTCTCTATTTTTAAGCTCTTGCCTCTATGTTTTCAAGCTGCTTAAAGACAGTAGAATTTTAATTATCTTAAAATAAATTTAGAACATCTAAGGTTGTATCCTGTTAAGATGAACACATCACATTATTTTGGTCAATTTCATCTATGAAAATAAAAAAGTAAAACACTAAAATTAAAAAAAAAAGTTCATCTAATAAAAAAGTAAAGCTGTCAGATCACTGATTTAGAGTGGTATAGAGACCTCTAAAATTGCAAAACAATAGGAGTAGGGTTGGGGGGAGTCTTCATTTGTATCTCTCTCCTTCATTGTACCAGAGCACTGGTTAGAATCGCAGATGAGTAGAGAAATAACTTTAAAAATTGAGTTCCTGTCTACACAATGCCAAAACATCTAGTAAGTCTGGTTAAAAAAATGTCAACCCAGATGTTTGGCACTGCATAGACAAAACATCCAGATGACAGGCTGAACTTGCGAATAAACTGCTGAAATGGACCAGATGTTCTGGCTTCTTCGGGCTTTAGGGCCTAGGGGTCCCTGGGGACGTCAGGAGAAAGCACACATCCCTGCTGGACCTTCACCACCTGCACGCCTTCCCTGGAAACTGGAGTGGGTGTGTAACAGCGGGGTTTCAATTAAAAATGTCAACGACTACCTTAGAAAAATCAAGTTGAAAAGCACAAGAAGGATGTAACGTGATATTTATCTGAAATTCATGTTTTGGGAAGTCACTGAGTCACATCTATCTTGGGGCACTGTGGTTGCATTTCTAAATAGTCTCCCCCACGAGACTTTCTCTTTCAACCCAAGTTCTGGGCTACTCTTTGCCAACTCAGGGCACAGTGGCTTTTTACAGGCCCCAGTTAGGGCTGAAATCTAGAACTTTCTCTCTCCCCCTTCGTTCATTTCGCCCTTCCTTTATTGCTTCCTCATTCTTCCTTTTATATCTTGCAGTTAGTATGGTGTGCAAAGTAGGAAAGGGAGAGTAAGAATCATGCCAGGGATTTTTCCGGCACAGCCCAGGCAATGGGGAGCCCTGGCAGAAAGGGCCAAGGCCAAAAGTGGCAGGGCCAGCGGGAGGGCCTGCGCAGACAAGGAGGGAGGTGTCCCGGCTGCGGGGCTGCGGCCCAGAGGGGGCGCAGGGAGGGCATTAACCAGGGGTGGGACACAGCCTCAGACCCTGGCACCCCCTGCAGCGAGTCTGTCTAAAATGTTGCCTCGCAGGAAACTGAGGGCAGAGGGAGAGGAAGAGTCTCCGAAAACACCATGTGATTTACTAAGCTCCCAACTGTATTTAGAAAACAGCTTTGGCTTCCGTCAGAAAGTTCCGATATGCATTTAATCCGTTATATAATTTCTGTTTTCGGAGAGGGGTTTGTTTTGCTTCTTTTTCAAAACGTCATTAAAAGATTTCCTTCATGTCAGTATTTTCTGGAGCCTTCCCTGGGACACTTTCTGCTGCTCTGTCACAGGAAAGCTGGGATTGCTTTCTTGTCTCCCCCCAGAGAGACTTCTTAAAACAATCTCCAACTGCCACTGGAGGAAGAGTTACTGCATCTCTCATCAGGATGCAATTAATAAAACAAGTGAAGTGTGATGTGGGAAAGAAAATTTTTTTAAGAAGGAATGATTCCCAGCGTGTCTCATGCAGTGGGCTCTGCGCTTCGCTGGCTTGAAGGAAATCCCAACAGCAACCTCGAAAGTCCAAAGAATGTCCCCGATGCCCCAGCCCTCACCTCAAGAGACAGCAGAACACACCCCGATTTCACTAATACCCAGAAGATGGCAGACACACACGGGAGAATTTAAATACAAAAAAAAAAAAAGTATGATTTTTCCCTCCTTTTAATTTAAAAAAAAAAGTTAGAAAGAAGGAGAAAGGGGGAAAAAAAACCCAAACGTTCCCTATTCTTCCATTTCTAACCACCCCCATCCCCGCCTTTCTTTCTCCTCCTTTTGCCCCCTCCTCTCTCAGGGATTGGCTTTATTTAAAAAACTATATTTCTGCCCAGGCATTCAAAAATGCTGAGTGCCTCAAGCAAAGTAGTAGAATAAGCATGTTTCTTACTGCTTCTTGGCAACACTGCGGCCCAAGACCTGCTTCCAATTAGAGATCATGTGGCTTCAGTTTAGTATTATCATGAAAATGAAATTACCACTTTAGAAAAGTCAAGTTATTTTGGAAGTGAAAACTGCAGGTCAGAGCCCACCAAAATTCCAAAAAATTTGCTCAAGAAACATCTTGTTGAAGGGTCAAAATGGCCTGGCCGATAAACATCCTGGGGTTGTGATATGCACCACTCACTCCTCTGGCAAGGCGTCTGCGGGCCTTGTTGAGAAGGTCAAGCTCATTGTCCTTTAAGAAAAGGCATCCTTCTGATGGCAGATCCGAGCTCACTCTGCTTGCCTAGAACACTCTGCTTGCCGAGATAGAGTGCTGGCCCCTCTGACCCTCTGATGTGCTTGAACCCGCCGATCTCCACCACTCACCTGGGTGGGACTAATTCTACTTAGCTAACTCTTCCTCTACTAAAGGTTTCTATCTTCCCTCCCCAACAAGATTGTAAATTCCTGAGAGCAAGGGCCGTGTCTTTGCTTTTTTGTAGCTTCATAAATTCTTAGAACAGGAAGGGACTTAGTCCAATAGCTTAAAGATAAGGCCTATTAACTAGTTTCTGGCAGACACGCTATGAGCATGGGGGCCTGTGGCCACATTAAGGTCAGCTCTGAACACAGAGTGCCTTACAACCGGGATGCCCTGCAAAAGTGCTGTAAACCTGACCTGGGAAATCTTGTGTACCAGCCCAGTGGTTAAGGAAGGACTGGGTTCAAATCCTAGGGCCACCACTAAGTAGCTCTGTCACTTAAGACAAACTGCTTCACCTTTTTGAGCCTTTGTTTATTCATCTATAAAGCTGGGAAAACATGAGTCTCTACCCCATGGTTTGCTGAGGATTAAGTAAGATAATGTATGTAAAGTCTTTAGCCCATGTGCAGATAGTCGGTAAGCACTAAATAAATGGACATTGTTTTGTTATCATTATTATCTGGCATGTGTTTGATGGGGACCCAAACAGAGGGTTCCTTTTATAGAGAGTTCCGCAGCTTGTCATATGAAAACATGGGTTTATTTGGAGGAAATGGCCTGTATCAGCTTTCTGGAACCATCTCTGTTATTATGAAATTCCAGGAACTGGAATAAAATAACAAGGGGGTGAGAGAGAGGGTGCGTGGATTCTTCCCAAAGCAACTTGAACCAACCAGCCAGTAGATCAACAATCTCTTGAGCACACTTTGTATGTCAGGCACTGCGTCTGGTGCTGTAGGAAATCCAGGAAATGTTAACATGGGCTCTGTCTTCAAATGCTCATAATCTAGTTGGAGATAGAGAATTCCTGAGAAGGAAACCAAAATTCTGTGTGCAACGTGTCTCAAGAGGCCTCCTGACAACAGGTACTTTAGAAACTCAGAAGCAATAGCAATGGCTTCCAGGTGGGCAGAAAAGGTGAAACTTAAGGTAGGTTTTAAAGCACTGGGAAGATGCAGCTGGGTGGAAATGAGGAACCCATGCTCCTCATGCTCAGGGAAGAGTGTATGTAAAGGCCAAGATGTAGAATTCCAAGATGTATTTAAAGGCAATAAGACCAGACTGGCTAAAGTTAAAGGTGTACCTATAGGCTTAGGAAACATAAAATTAGATGAGCTGCTTGAAAATGTACTGTGAAGAGCTTTGAATGCTTTGCTTATTGCTGAGCCTTAGTATGGTTGCAAAGAATACAGTGCCCCTCAGCATTGTGCAGTATACAACCTATGCAACTGCACTTAGCATCTTGGCTAATTCTTTGGGCTTCATCCTGCAGGTAGCCAGGAGGCTCTGGAGGCTTTTGAGGAAGATACCAGGATCTGATTTTTATATATGTTGTTGTTTAGAATTAATGTTATCTTTATATGGTTTTGTATGCACTAGACTTAGAAGATTTTTAGAAATGGGTGCAAATTCAGTGAAATAACTGACCACCAATTTGGGTAAGGAAAGGAGAGAAGCTGTGGTGCTCTTTACATTCACAGTTTCAGCCCCTTTGGAGGTTGAGGGATCCTCGTCCAAGTTAACAGTTGTCTGAAGGGGAAATAAGGTCAGAGTAAAGCATAGCGCAGTTATCCAACCCTTATTGTGGGCTATTCTGAAAATTCTCCTATCTAATAACACAATGTCTAAAGGAATTTAGGGGAGGGGGGGCAGGCTACAATCCTGGGGGGCGGGGAAGAAGCCACGATCCTATCTAAACCTCTTCAGAGGTGTGGGAAATGAAAGAGTAGATAGAGGATTTGGTTATGATCACTCCATTTTCCTTTCGCTGTCTTTGTGAACAATTGTTCTGTGACTTACGTCAAAAACAGAGACAAATTCATGATTGTGCCAAGAAAAACTCCCTTGGAGAGAGCACAACGTTGACCCTAACATGAGGTGGGGGTGAGGGGGGGTGTCTTACAAAAGGAAACAGTGGTGTGTGGTCCTTCTCATCTGCGTTGGCAGTTGGTGGGTGAATTTTGGTACCGTGCGCTACTTCAAATGCCACTCAGCCTTGAGCCTTGAACTCACTGTCTTCCTAGGCAGACAACCCCCAGTACCTCGAATATCCCGGCTCCCCCACCCCCCGCCCCAGCTCTGGGTTCCACGTGTCAGAGCTCCTACTGAATGCCAGAGAAGACAAAGTCAAAGGAGAACAGAAAGTTTCTGCAAGCCCAAAAAGGTGTGGAGCAGATGCTGGGGGTGGGGGTGCCAAAGGGATGGAAACAGATGCTTGGAAGTTTCTGCCATCAACACCTACTTGTAGATTCAAGTTTGAGCCGTCATTTGCAAATGCCTGTGTAAAATAATCCATCTCCCATGACCTCAACGGAACATGACTTGGCTGGCAGGAGGAAGCATCCTGAGGAGAAAAGCAGCTTCCCCAGATCTTCACAGAAAAGTTAAAAGATCCCAATATGGAGCCCATTGCTCTAAGGCAGGAGGACTGTGTAGAGGTCAAGGATCCCACAGCCACACCGAAAGAGCTTCTCCAAATCCTGCTGTTGACTAAAGGAGAGTGGGGAGGTGGGAATGAGATCATGGGGAGGGTGGATGGCTCTTCCACACTCTTTCCAGGCCCTAGAGAGTACCAGGGATGAGGCTCCTCTGTCTCCCCCTCCACAACTGCCAAACTCAGACACACCCCAGAAGAGTCATCTGTTTCCTTAGGAGAGAGCAGACCCAGGCAAAGCCCAGCTGACCCCCACAGTTCAGCATCCCCTAGGCCCCCCAGGGCAGCCCCTCATGGATATGCCTGGGGCCTCCAGAGGCCTAGCCCCGAAACCAGAATGGAAAAGAAAATGACTCGGAATTGCTGACAGGCAGACCTGTGTCTGTGGACTGCACATGGTCGGTGGAAACGTGCAGACACAACCTGTGTCAGCTAGCAGAGTGGGTTTCTGGGGATCGGGCATTCCACAGGCACAGCCACCTGGGAGGGAGGTGGGGATTAGCTGTGTTTAACTATTTTCTTTCATTTCTCGTAAGTGCTGCTCAGACCATTTCCAGCAGGGCCTTGAGTCGGATGGCAGAGCACTGCAGAGGCCTCAGTGTGCTGTGAATCCAGAATAAGGAGAGGCTAGCACGAGGCTAGCTCCTTGCCCACAGTCCACACTGCTCACTGGGACATCTAGGACATCCCCACCCTCTCCCTTCCCGCCTCTTTCTGTCTGCGGCCTTTTCCCTACACACACTGAAGATGTGTGTGTACATATACAAAATGTGACATGATACAATACAATGCAGCCTTGTGTACTACCACAGAGGTCAAGATCTTCGAGCTGACTCTTGGCAACGGCTGGTTTTATCAGCCCAGCACCTTGAAAGTGAATTCAGTGCAAGGTCACCTAGAGATCTCTGCCCTTAACACTAATTCAGAGGAAGAACCAAGTGTACTTCCTTTCAGTGTTCCAAATGTTCTTTGTAGGTGAATTCTGGTACTTGGTTCACAAAACCAGAAGCTTCCAGAAGCTTCCGTAACTTTCCCATGTACAGTCCATCACCCACAGATTTCCAAGTTTGGGCAAACAGTTCGTCTCAGACCATGACTTGCATCTAGCAGAGGCTGGCTCACACGTGAAGATGTGAAGAGTCTCTAAGTGCCACAAAACAACCTACCCCCTTCCCACCCTGTCCTTGACCCTCTCCTCATGGTCTCATCTCTCCTGTCGTTGCAAGTGTTTTAAAAATGAACTGCTCCTCCCCACCATCTTAGCTTGACCCAGATCTCTAGATGGATGCCAACAGGAGCACTTCTTACTCTGGTGAGCTACCAACACTCAACCGTACTGGTCTTTTCTATCACTGGACATTTAGAGGTAAAATTCTGATAAAACTGCTCGGCTCTCTATCTCTGAACATTCAAACCATCCATTCAGACCACAAAATCTGAATATGTGGATCAGCCAAGTTATCACCACCACCCGAGTCACCTCTTCTTCTTCCTACGGCAACTGCATCTCCTACTACATACACCTGCATCACATTCGTTCAGGAGGTCTCGTGTTTATTGACCCATCAGCAAGTGCTTATTCAACATGAACTACGAGCCAGGCACTATTTGTTCTAGGTCCTGGGAAAAAGGCAGACAGCTAAACTGCCAAAGTCCCTACCCTCATGGATCTTCCACTCGCATAGAGGAGAAAGAAAGCGAAGACTTTATAATATGCCAGGGGGTGACAAGTGCTAAAGGTCAAAGTTGAACTGGCAAAGTGGGTTGAGAGTGAGCCAGGGAAAGGGATTGAGTAGTACTTCAGATGACAAGGGGATACTCAGAAAAGCCTCTCTAAAAGGAAGATACAGGGCAGAGATGGAAGTGCCACTAGAGAGTGTGTATGAGGACATCTCTCACCTACAAAAAGAAAAAAAAAAAAAAAAAAAAAAAAGACCTGCAGTTCTGCATGGCAACAGAAGGAAGTAATGCAAATTAAAGTCCCTTACGTTGTGGCAGCATTCAATCATTCATCGTGTGCTTTATGCTCCACATTTCATTAACTTCTCACCATTGATGAGGTATTATTCACACTTTGCAGATGCCAAAATCAAGTTCCAAAGAGGAGATGGGTACCTCCCAAAGCCATAAAACAAACAAACAAACAAACAAACAAAAAAACAGTGAAGAGTTTGATTAGAACCCAGATCTCCTAATTCCCAGCCAAATGCTTCCTAGGGGAACAGATCATTTTGGCTAATCCTAATATCAGGCATATTTTGCTGAAGACCCCAGTCAGAAATACATGACTCAGAACATTAAAAAGTCTACTCAGATATTTATCACTGTCTGATCTAGCCACATGGTTACAAGTGGGCAAACAAGTTACTCAGTTACCATAGGTATCCCGTTCTTAAATATGTAGGAGCTGACTATACTCAGTTAAAACCCCAACAAAAAGGAGATTTAAAAGTGTGCACATCTTGTCTGCAATACTTAACTATAACTGCTATGTACATATATGTGCACATTAACAGATTTCCTCTGGATTTTTAACTCATGGGTCCCCATGTTTTCCATAATATAACGGATTATGAGGTAGATAATCGCTAGTCCTATGTAACTTTGGACAAATCGTTTCTCCTCTCTGGCCTCAGTTTCCTCTTGTGTAAAATGAGCATTTTGATTTAGATGGTCCCTAAATTCCTTTCCCCCTCTGGCATCCTACAGTGCCATCCACACACATATTTTTAAATAATTAATATAGATTTGATTAAGGCTCCTGAGAAAGCCTTTTGGTGCTGTGCCACATTGTACCTGGCTAGAGACTTTCAGTGATGCCTTATTACTTTGATTCATTTTCCCAACAAAGATGCTTTTCCCAAGCTAACATCTTCCTAGCTTTTCTAAGGCAAGGTGAAGAGTATGTTCATTTCCTTCATAATCAGTTGCTGACCAAAAAATTGGGGCAGGGTAGAGCCTTTGGGGATGAGTATGGGAATAAAAGGAAAGGACAGGAAAGGAGCAAAGAACAAAGAAAGGAGAAGAAAGAATAAAAGGTGAAGAAATGAAGGAAAAGAGGCAGTGGGTGGTGGGTGATGGAGTGGATTGGGGGCAGGGACAGGAAATGTCCTAGAAAAGTATTTCCAGAGCTTTGTGATCTGTTTCTTGTACAAGGCATACGGGCTTCATTAATAAGAGTGTGTGTGTGTGTGTGTGTGCGCGCGCATGTGTGTGTGTCCTGAAACATGTATTAATCATGCTAGTGACGAGCAGATGAAATCAATGATTTCTAAAACTTCCTCTAAAATCAGCTAGAGAAACCACGTACGTGATGTTTCCTCAAACTGGCACCAACACAATCATCCTCCGTGGGCTGGTGTCCAGGACTCTTTCCTCTATGCTCACCCCTCACTCTGGGACGAGCCCTCAAGTTCTCTCTCCTTCCCCAACCCCCATCACTGGTGTCTCCTCCTCTCCAGGAAGGAAGACTTGTTACATCTCACTGGCCAGCTTCAGCAAGGGAAAGCCTTTATTTCTCAACTTTCACAGTTTTTCTATATGCTTCAAGCCTGTGATTCTACTTTGTTCTTTCTGGTTCTTTTTTTCATCAAGATTCTTCCATTTCTTCTCCCTTTCACCTCTACCTAGAGCATTCCATATCTTACAGAAATAACCTTTAAATGAGGTGTGTGTCTGTGCTCCTTGGAGCCCAAAGACTTCTGGGGGTGGGAGGAGTACATAGACAAGAATATTTGAGAGAATCATTCTCCAGATCGTCAGCAACCATAAACACTCTGTAACCAAGCACCTCCATGCTACTATTTCACAGTTGCCTATCTGACAAAATATGGTATATTTCTTGCCCATCCAAATCTTGCTTTGGACCATACCTTGGTGAGTAAAAACCCTTGGGATGCTGAATAAGAGAGACAGTTCAATCATGCATTGTTCTAAAAGGAACTGATTGACAATAAAGCAGAGAAGACTTTAGTGAGAATTACTAAAGGGGCAGAAACTTATTTCTGTCAGGAAACCAACTGTTGACAAGGCTCTGTGACTTTATCTGTGTGACTATCTACCTATATATGAATTAGAAATGAACAGTTCCCATAGGAACATATCAACAAGTGTATTTGAACTGAAATTTTAAGTCAATTTTTTCTAACAAAAACAAAGTTGATCTGACTGATTTATTTGAACATGTGAACCACCTTTGCCAAGGGGGAAATACATATTTAAAGCACACATACAATATGCCAAACTTCATAACATTTGCCAACTATTAAGCCTGGCCTGTGAATAAAAATTGTTAGATGCAGTGATAGATTAGATTTTTGCTTCAAATTAACTACTCATTGCCTTATTCTCATAAGAGGAATATACTTGGGTCACGCATGGCTATATGACCTGCTTTGGTCCATAGAATGCTAGCAGAAGGGACGTGTGCCGGAGCAGTACAGAAGTTTTAAAAGTCATCACGTGGTTCTACCGAAACGCTTTTTTTTCCTTCTGTCTCGAGAATATCAGGTCCCAAACAATAGGTCTTGCTTCAGCCTGGATCCTGGAAAGAAGAAGACTTATGGAACAGAGCTATAAACAACTTACACCCAACTATCAGGTAAGCCAGGCAGAGAGCCCTGTTACTGTAAGCCACAAAGATATGGGGTATGTTTGTTATAGCAGCATAATGTAATAACAACTGATCAGTTATAGATACCCACTCAAAAACATGTGAAAGGGTAAATAACTTTTCAAAATTTATTTAGGGAGCATGAGAACAAGGAGGTTGCAGACCTCCATTTTCAATCCATGACCATTTTCCATTAAAGAGGCCACCTTTCACACATTCTCCAGGTTTATCAATCAAATATTAGCTATATACGCTGGAGATGGATAAATGAAGGACATATACTCCCCAATCTCAAAAATGACAATCTAATACTGTAGATATCATAGAGTATCTATACTATATTCTATAGTCTACTATATTGTACAGAGATAAACAAGTAATGAGCATGACCATGGATATGATCCCAGAGAGCAGAAGTATCGCAGAGAAGGGTTTGGTTAAATTTTTCTAGGGTAAAAGATATTGGGGAAGAATTACTGGAGGCGATGAAGTAGGGGAGGACATTTCAGTCAGATACAAATGCATATGTAAATTCCTAGAGATGTAAAAGACATGGTATGTTTATAGAAGTAGAAACATCTGGTATTCCTAGAGTTCACTTTCCAGAAGCAGTGAAAGGAGACACAGCCTGTGGCTGACAGGTCCTAGATCCTCACTCTCTGGTGTTCATAACCTAGTATAATGCTCTTTCTTTGTGAATGGAAATGTCCTATGACTGACCTCTAACCTATAAAATATGGCAAAAGGGTTGGTAGTATTCTATTCCGTTATGTAACACTCCTAGAAGACTTGCAAGGAGTCCCTCCTTCCCTTGTCAGCAGTGAGAAAACAAGTTGCCATGAAGTAAGTGGAAGTCCATGTGACAAGAAACCGTAGGAGGCTTCTAGTAGCTAAGGGAGACCTCTGGCCTGCAACCGCAAGTAAATAAATTCTGCTAACAATCAGAGTGAACTTGGAAGTGAATTCTTCCTGAGTTGAGCCTCCAATAAGACCCCAGCCACAGCTGAGAGCTTGATGGCAGCTTGGTTTAGACTCTGATGCAAAGCACCAAACTAAGGCATGCCACATTCCCGACACACAGAAAGTGGGCGATAATAAATGAATTGTTTTAAGTTGCTGAGGTCATGGTAATTCATTATACAGCAGTAGTAAAAACTAACACAAACACACACACACACAAACAAAAAACTACAACACAGCTAGAGATTCAGGAAGGTACTGTTCTAAGGAGTTCAGATTTTATTAGGTGGCCAATGAGGAGAGAGGCTGATGGCTCAAAGAAGAGGAATGACACAGAAGGAAGTTTTAGGTTGATCACTCTGATGACAGTATGGGAAAAAGACTTCAAGGGACAAGGTTAGAAGCCTCTTGTCTCCCACGAAGCCAGGCATACAAATGATCGTGTGACCTCAGACTCAGAAGTACCAAGAAACATGATTTATTGAATATCTACAGGATGCTGTGTCACTGAAGAATATAGGAAGAGTCACAAGGTACAATCCTCATACTTAAAAAAAATCTTTGACTTAGGGAACATGATGGTTATACAGAAAAGGTTTCTTTGTTTTGTTTCATTCTGCCTTCTTAACAATAATCAGTAAATAGCTGGTACTTTAGAGGAGGGATGGATCAAAGTCCCTTCCCATGGGAGCAGCCAGGGAGGTTTCATGTGAAGAGCGATTCTGAGGTCCACCTTGAGGGATGAGCAAGGGTGGTATTTAATGGCCTGCAGATAATTTCCTTTTTAAAAAACATTTTTTTTAATTTATTCATGAGAGACACACACACAGAGAGAGGCAGAGACATAGGCAGAGAGAGAAGCAGGCTCCCTGAGGGGAGCCGGATACAGGACTCAATCCCGGGATCCCGGGATCACAACCTGAGCCGAAGGCAGATGCTCAACTACTGAGCCACCTAGTTACCCCCACATAATTTGTTGGTGAGAGAAAACCAGAGCTGTGGCTTTTGGAAAGAACTTTAGGGGAAACTATTGAAGTGAGAGATTGGGAAGACTTTACCTATCCCCTTCTAGTTTGTCTGTAGTGCCTGACTACATCTTGTAATGTGATGAAGGACTACCCAAGAAGGACTCATGAAAGAGGTAAGAGCTGGTTCTGAAGGAAGGCAGGCCCTAGACAAGCACCAAGGAAATGAGATCACTTTTCTATGGGAGTAGGGTATTGCCAGAGGTGTGGCCATGGAGTGGGGCATAAAGGGACCTAGAGAAGACCTGTCCGTTAGAGAGAAGGGTTGAGATACAAATATAATATAAAGTAAATATATAAATAATTTTATATAAGTAAAATATAATATAAATGAAGTGTAAATATTTCATTTATATAAGTGAAATGTAAATATAAAGAGATGTGGGAGAGAAGGTTGAGAAAGCTGCTTGGGGCCAAATTTACCTCCAAAGCTTTAAACTCAATCAGTACCCTTTCAAGCCCATATTTTCTTGGCCCATCCATGATCCTGCTACCCTCTGTTTATTACCTCTTAATAGTTTCTTTTTATATGCTAGAAAAAAATCAGTACTCCCATCACCTACAAGGCACCACCTGATCTGGCCTCTGCCTTGCTCTCTGGCCTCAACTCATAGCCCCAAGACCCCTAACACTCTGGTCTCACTTCTTTAGAGCACTCAGCTGCTTCTGTCCTCAGGTCCTTTACACAGCCAGGGGTGGTAGATGCAGGGAAGTAAAGGCACATTCTAGGCAGGATTTCCTTGGACCCTCCTCATCCCGATGTGGGGTCCTTCTTCCTCAGAAGGTCTCATGGCACTTGCTTGCTTCACAGCACTTATCACTGTGTCGTTACCACCTTGGGTGTTGTGTGAGGAGCTGTTGAGTGCCTGTGGCTCTAGCTACAATATGGGAGACCTAGTGTGTACTGTTCACCACCACACTCCCTAGGCCCACTCCCCAGGCACACGATAAATATTGGCCCAACAAATGGGTGGATCCACAGGTCCAACACCTCCTGGAGTTTTATCCAGCACAGATGACAAGGACAGAAGTTTGGAAGTGGTAACTTCTACCTCTCACATGAGGCTCTACACCTAGAGCTTGAAATGAAGCCTCACTGTGGCTTTCCACTCACCTGCCCAGGATAGAGGGCCACCAGACACCAGCATACACCATTAACTGACAGTAAGATACTTTTATAGCCACTCCTCAAAACAAGGAAATGAAAAAGGAAGGCTTGGCATCCCTGTACTCTGTTTCACCATGGCTGTGTGATGCTTTTACTGGCAAGTCCTCGCAACAATGGGCTATGGGGCTGCTTTTTTTTTTTTTTTTTTTTAATCATCATTAATAGATAAGGAACCAAGAGATTTCGATATGCCCAGCGTCACATGGCAAGTTAACAATGGAACTGAAGGTTCAAACTCAAAACCACAGGATCGTCAACATATTTATGGAACAGGCATTGTGAACTCTTTGGTTTCATCTGGTGATTTCATTACAATTGTATGTAGACTGAGAGAAACCCCAGTCTGGCAGAGGACTTAATTCTCAGAATGTAAGAGGATTTAGGACTTACTGGAGTTGATGCCAAACTCAGTGCTGAGGACAGACGGTGAATTCAGAGGAAATGGATGCTTGCGAACCGTGGACTTTTTGAGGGAAAAAGGGACAGGAGCAAATTGGTAGGACTCAGGCTGAGACCCTCTGCAAGGACAAGTGGGTCAATGTTTAGTGCCTTTAGCAACTCAGAGGCTGACTTAGAAACAGGGCCATTAGACTGAATTTGAAGCCTGGCTCTTCTATCTTGGCAACCTAAGAAAAGTGACTTAATCTAGTTATTTAGCACCTACCCCATACGATTGTTACACAAATTAATTAGGGAAATCCATATAAAGCAGGGGTGGCAAGCTATAGTCTGTGGGCCAGACTGAGCCCACTGATTGTTTTTATACATGAAGTTTTATTAGAGCACAGCCATTTATTTACACACTGACTATGGCTCTTTTCACAGTACAGTGGCAGAAGTAAGTAGCTGCAATGGAGAATATGTTCTCTAAAGCTGAAAATATTTGCTTTACAGAAAGTGTTTGCTGATCCCTAGGAAAAACCATTTATTACATATTTAGCATACTAATTTAGTATTAAATGTATACACATGTAGTAAAGTGCATTTAGTGTATAGACTAGCACAAAGTACGTGCTCAATAAATATTAGCTTTTGTTATGTAATCCCCTCTTGTACGATGAAGGCCCAGAGAGGGTAAGTAATTTGCCCAGGATTCCAGAGCTAGGTAGTAGCAAAGAAACAGGATTCAGGAAAGAGGGTTAGGTACCAAACAGAGCTGTCAGAAAATTTGACCCCAAGGGGGTCATGGAATATGGGAAGCTCCATTCAAGGAAATCTGCATGTCAAATCCGTTGCCTTACTGGTTGAACTGACTATAAAACCAAAATTCACTGTAATCAAGAATGAAAGGATGAAGACAGCAAGTTCCTTATGTGTGTTCTCTTAATTACTAAGAAAATCCAGGAAGACTGGTCTGGAGAGAAGAATTTTCTGGAAAAGATGCCATTGACTCTGGAGTGATGGTTGTGACAAATTACCTTAAAGTGATAAAAACCAGTTAGCAAATCTTCATCTCAATTAAAGTAGGGGACTGTCTTGTCATTGCAGCCTGTCATTTACATTTCAGGAAAGTAGATTGAAGAACTTTATATTTAATTTGTGTTTTGTCTGGAATGTAAATAAGGAAAATGGGCACTGGCAGGTCAATGATTCCTTTGTAAAACAAAGTAAAGCATCTGGGTGTGTCTGAGGGTTAGTAGTTATTGTGTATCAGAAGCTCTTGAGCAGGCGTGCAATTTTAACATGAAGGAGCAAAGCTGAAGGCAACAATCATCTTGTAATGAGGATTTATTTTGGGTTTTTTGCTCACTCAGTGGCATCTAACACAGGAATGGTAAATACTAGTCATGTGAATACTGATCACATGTGCTTCTACTTCTCTGTCTATGGCAGACATTACTGGTTGATCTGGCACATTTTCCCGCTGATCCCAGACGGCTCCAGAATTCTCTGCAATGCCATGCTCTATGAATCATCCAGGTGGCATGCAAGAGGAAATTAAAATTGCCATCCCTGGATGCATACGGATGTTTTTTAAATTTCTATTGAATGATGAATAAATAAGTTAATTAATGGATGAACAATAGATGATTCAATAAAGGAGCTTTCTGAATGCAACAAACCACTTTGTTTTTGTTCATATCACCGATCACAAAAGAAACCAAGTAAGGATAGGGCAGGAGCAGATTGTGGATTTTTAGTGGGGCAAAACAACTCCAGCACATCCTTGGAGCCTTGAACTCATGATGTCTACTCCATTTCTAAGGAATGGCATATGAAATAAAATTGTTCTGGAACCTGCTTGTTGCAACAATCCAGAAGCATGGCTCATTATGGTAAAATCTCATTCCATTTGTTCATTCAATAAATCCCAGGTTTGTTAGGATGCCAGCAAGATCTAGAAAGCAGTGGAAACAGATAATCTCAAATGGGTCATTTTATGAGTGTAATGAAGAAACTATTACAAAGGCTAGTGCAATGCCCTGGGACTAGAAGAAGGGGAGCCATTACCATCCCTAGGTCTGACAGGCTCCAGCTACAGGCCAGGGACTCAGCCAGCCTCTCTGCTGATGTACCTTGGTGTCTCCATTGGCTGTATCCAAAGGGAAGCCAGAGGAACAGGGAGCCCGGGTATGTCAGGGTTCTCCAAAGAAGTAGAACTGTGAGGAGAGGTATTATAGGAATTGGCTCATGTGGTTATAGAGTTGAGAAGTCCCACAGTCTGCCATCTGCAAGCTGGAAAACAAGGACAGCTAGTGGGGTCAGGCCTGTGAACTAGGGGCTGCTGGTGCTGTCTGGAGTCCAAAGGCCTGAGAACCAGGAGCTCTGATGTCTGAGGGCAGAAAGGGATGGACGTCCCAGCTCAAGAAGAAAGAATTCACTGTTCCTTGGCCTTTTTGTTCCATTTGGCTCTGCCCTACCCCAACAGATAGGATGATGCGTGCCCACATTATCTAGTCTACCGAATCAAATGTTAACCACTTTTAGAAACACTTCCAGAGACACTCCCAGAAATAATGTTTTACCAGCTATCTGGGTATCTCCTGGCCCAGGCCAGTTGGCACATAACCATTACAGAGTCTATTGACTCAGTTCACACAAATCAGCTCCAGGGTGCAGAATGGAGTAGGGAAGGGTAAGGGGGGGTACTTCTGGAGAGGTAAACAGAGGCACACAGCTCACGCCGAGCAGCAGCATTGGTGAGACCAACGAGGACTGAGCAGCAAGCAAGACGGGCAAGGCCCTTGCTCCCAGGAAGCTGACAGTCCATGGTGGGAAGAGAAGCGCCAAACTTATGAATATGTTAAAATAAAATGTTTTCACATACTTTAGGAAACCCAAAGCTGGTGACATTTTACCAATACTGTTTCTATTAGTTTTTTCCAAATGAAAAGACAAATCAGCAGCAGCAGATAGTACAAATGCCAAGAGAAACAACTCTGCCTAATAGGCTGTTTATTCTTTAAAGAGAAGCAAGGCACAGTTTTTCTATCTTGTCTTTTAATCACATGCTCACTTCGAAAGTCATTCTCTCTTGGATAGTTTGAGAAAACAGATTTTTGGTTTTGGAATGGGTGTCTTGTTTAATCCTGGTTTCTGCAATCTTGGTAAATCAGGGAGAAAGATATGTCCAGCGGGCAACACAAGAATGTTTTATTTGCGTAAGAAAAAGAAAATAGATATATTTTTTTCTGAGTTGCAAGGATAGATTCTTAACCATACTTTGGTGTTTAACATCCGTTCATCTCAAGAAATGTTTTATTTTCAATCTGTTCTGGATTCTATCCAGAGAGAAACAATGACATTTCTCTTTACCAATAATATTTTAAAGCTTACTACCCTACGGGATCTTTCTTAAAGATTGTAAGAGGAGACAGGCTTTGGTGGTGGTGGCGGGGGGCAGGTTAAGGTTTTCCTGAGGGGATCTGAGGGAGGGGTTGGCCAGTGGGAAAGAGGAGAGTTTCTTCTTTTTAGAGTGCTTTTTTTGTTTTGTTTTGTTTTTTGTTTTTTGTTTTCTTACCAAAATACGAAGCCTTGATCCCAAAAAATTGACAAACCAGGCCCAAAGTGAGGAAAGTAGAGAAGGGTTGGCCGCACCTCAGAAAAACTTGCAAACAAATTCACCATATGATGGGTTCACGATATTAAATTAAAGCTTCGACAATCACAAATCTCACAAACACATTCCAGAACGATGAAAAAAAAAGAGAGAGAGAAATAAAGACACCACCCCCCCCCAAAACCAGCTGAGCCAGTATTTAAAGCCTTTTTAATTTAACAGAACCCATTTTTTATGGTAGCCAGGATATGTTTCTGGCTTTTCAAGCTGTCACATGATCTCTTGTCCAGATGTGCGGGTGTATATTTGGGACTGGACCAGCCAAAAACTGCAGCACTTTCCTTCAGCTCGTAGCTTGTTACTGTAACTCAACCGTGCTCCTCTGGGCTACAGAAGCACCACATTAATATGTGGTACAACAACAATAACACAGGAGGGGATAAAGTTAACCAAAACATTCGCATGAATCTGGAAAAGAGGAGAGGCAGGAGGCGGGGCAGGAGAAGGAGAGCCAAGTCAGATAGGTTTATTTGTCAGCTCCACACAACACTGAAAATGAAACCTCCAAGTGTGTGGTGGTCTGAAAACTTCCCTTTTTCTCACCTACTGCGAACAGCTTTCACCCGAGGACAAGACTTCCTGGAGCTTTCTTCAGGAAATTAGCAAATGCCTCTGTTTGGAAGTCAGGTTGCAGGAACCCACAGCAAGGCCGGAAAGTGCCTCACGAACTGCGGACCACAGGGCTTCTCCTTCAGAGACGTTTCTGGAAGCCCAGGCTTTCACCACAGAAGGAGGGGAATGGGGAGCGAGGAGGCCACCACCGGCCTTGTGAGTCTTGGCCGGTGACCTTCCGGGGAATGACCCGTCAAGCTGCTCAGACAGCTCCTGGCAGTCCATTAAATTTGTTAAGCTTTGGTTTCCTCGTGTATGAGGTGGGGATAGGAATAGAACCTGCCTCGACGGGGAGGTGTTCAGGGTTCAGTGGAATCACCGTGACAGCACCCAGCACAGTGCCTGTCACACAGAGAGGGTTTCGATTCATTGCACCGCGTATAAGCACCATGTAGGGGTGGGGGTGGGGGAATCAGGTGAAATTTAATAAGGTGATAAGTCAGATCCCATGGAGAAGGCGATGTTTAAATTAATCAAACAAAATAAATGTTATTTACAGACTTATCTTAATTCACAAGAGACATCTATCAACCCATCGGCTCTTTGACTGGATTTCTGGCCCTAACAGTTGAGAACAAGGGGCTTCATCAGAATGAAAGTGAGGAGCTTTCAGAGACACCCCCCCACCGCCCCCGTCTGAAATCCTGCTTGCTGGTCCGCTGTGCCCACCATGGTGGCTCACCAGGCCTCAAGCTGGCCTGTGACCACTTAAGGAACAGGAGCCACATGACGGGGCTGGCTCTGGTTCACCTGTGGGTTTTCTCTCACCCATAAAGCAGAGAGTTAAGACAAGTAGAGCCCCACATCCCCTTTCATGCCGTTACGATTCTCCACTAAAGGGACATGAAAGGTAACAGCTGAAGATTTATTAAGGGAAGGCTTTATATTCTTTTTTGCCTAACTCACACCCTCCCAGTGCCACAGAACAGTCGCCAGAAGGGAATTCTATGCTGGGCCCTCCCCCAACCTCTTCCATTTTCAAGACACTTTTCCCTCTTCCTTTGAGTGTCAATCCTTCCAAAGCCTCTGTGCTCTACTCGGTTTGACTTCAGTTTGAGTGGTGAGAGGGAAGATTTATTTCCACAACTTTCTGTGGAGACTGTTTCACAGAAGACGTATTGTTCCAAGCAAGATTTTCACCAGGGCAGTGGGGGAGGCAAGAAACCTCCCCCCCAGAAAAAATGTCACATTTCTTCAAAATCATTGACTCTCGAAAAGAAATGAAGAAAAACCTAGAATCTTCAGTTAGGTAATATACAGATATCTCTATTTTATGTACAAATATATGTGGATGTGTGACATAATACACATACACACATGTTAAATCTTATAATCTCGAGGTCAGAAGGACTTGTGTGGTGGAATTCCTTCTCTCACCGTAATGCACTCTGAATTATGCCTGCATTAAGGATAACATGGGTTAGAGCCAAGGAGAAATATCGCCCATCTGCAGTCTGGCCAGTCTACCAAAATTCTGCAGATGACACCTGACAGAGCCAGAATCTCAGCTCACAGCCTAAAGGATGATAACTAAATTAATTTGAAAAGATTTTATTCAGCTTAGTATGAATTCAAAAGCCAGGAAGTTAGTAAAAGGACTTTTATTGAGTTTTACAGTAGTTCTCATTTCTGGCTACATGTTAGAATCACCTGGACTGTGGTATTTTTAATCCATCCCTATAGAGAATCTGTTTGCAAAGTAGTCCAGCATTCAATATGCTGGATTCATGTTTGCAACAGAAAGAAATATTCTGCTTGTAATGAAAACTTGTGGCTAAAAGGCTCATGTACATAATTTCCTCCTCATAACGGCTAAAATAGAAATCACTCTCCCTTCCACCCCATAGTCATACTCTGATATTTTTAATTGGCCTTTGCAGAGGGCCTTTTGAGTCTCCTTGTTACAATTGTGTCATGTAGGTGAAAGAATCGTGGTCTAGGAAAGAAGAAACATGGTCTTCCCTTTCTCTGGCCCAAACTAGCTATGTGATTTTAAGTGAGGGTCTTTTTGTTGTTGTTGTTTTGTTTTACCAATATAGCCTCAGCTTGGTCTTCAGTGTAATGGGCAGATTATCCTAGGCAATCTTGAAAATCCCTTCCCTTAGAGTAAAAGCACTGAGATCATGAAGGAGTCAGAGAATCCCAGTTCAACCACTTCCTAAACAGTTGACCTTGGGTTTGTCTCTGAGTTTCAGAACAACCATTGGTAAACGTATATCGAGAAAGTGAATTGAGATGACATACACAATAGTGTGTTTACAAACCATTAAATATTAATTTTCACTCCATTTGGTTCCCTTCCTCACTTTAGGCCCCTTCCTAAGTTGACCGAAGACTCGAGTAAAATACAAAGTGCTTAAGAAACCCACCCAGATAACGAAGGAATTTCTAGCTGGCTCACTCTTCTGTCCAGGAAAATTATTCTTTCCTATTCAGTAACCCAGACAGAGGAGGCCGAGTCACTCATATCATTAGCAGAGCATTTACTTCCTAGAGTTGATGATTCCTTTGGGACCCTGATGGTGGGCATTTAGGGTTACGGGAGAGAAATACTGGAGGCAACCTCTCATGAAACCTCCAAATCATCCCATAGTCACCCCTAGTTTCCAGTGTTAGACAAGCCCTACTTGTCTCAACAACTCTCGTCCTTCGGTTGCATCAGGGGAAGACCTCTGAGGGGGCCATCTTCAGGTAAATCTGATGTTTCCATCTTTCCCTAGTAGGGAAGAGACTATTGAGGGAGGACAAGAAGGCAAGCAGACATTTTCTTGCCATTCCTTCCAGTAGTCCAGGTCCCCTGGGAAATTGCCCAGCCCTCTAGGAGATGGGCTTTCTATAATGAATGGAATAATCTTTTTAATTAGCCCAATGTGTCAAACTCAGTGGTAAATACACCAACCATAATTCCTTGCTGCTTTTTGCCATTATAATTCAAGAGTATAAGTTTGGTGAGTGGATGCTTTTGTGAGCCTGGCAATTGGAAAACATCTAAATCTGACTTGTTTCCTGAATGAATGTGTGGGGGTGTGGGGGTGGCTGGGAAAAGAGAAAGATAAACCGGAGCTGTGTGAAATTTGACAGTTTCAGTTCACAGGGCTTCGCATTAACTAATTTCAGTTTCAATTCATGCAGGTTTCCCTCCTTTGGAGAGAAACTTTGACTTTCAGGTTGAAAGACGCTAAACGGAGCTGAAACCACATTATTTGACGTACTTTCAGATTGAGTTGGGGAGAAGACAGAGGTGGGAAGGTTGCCCCAACTTCATTCCAATTTCTCCCACAAAAACTTGCCCCAGCTCACCTTCGGAGTTCTGTGATTCCTGGTCAACTTTCCTCCCAGCTAGACTCAAGTTGACTCATGAGCCCAAAGTCCCATATATTTAGCTGATCTTGGAGGCCCATTCCTTGAGCCAGGGCCCAACCTGGGAGGGCAGAGCTAGTCTGTGACGGAGGGACAAGGCCTGCCTACCCTGAAAGACCCATCTGCCCCAGAATGTCACCTATTGACCTTTCTGGAATCCCCCTTGAGGCTGGGAACAGTGGCCAGCAGAGAATCTGGGTCTTAATCCCACCTCCACAATTCTCTCTCTGTATAAATTTGGGGGAGTTAATTGCCAAACTCTTGATACAAACATTAATAATTTCAAAAAACTTCCTAACACTTGCCCTACCTCAAAATTATGTTGTTGCTCCAAGCTTGGTTAGTCATCCAACATGTTTAATAGGGATGCATTCATCTATCACTCGTCCAGTCCCCTAAAAATGCTAAGCAGTTTTAGAGAAGTTAGTAATGAAGTACTTAAGAATCTTTTCAGAGAAAGAGAAACAACAGGAACCAAGGTGGGCAGAGTTTGAAGTAGCCAGAGCCCCTAGTTTGGGGAGACTGGGAGGGAGCAGGAGGCTTATGAAGTGGAGCTCAAAGATAGTGAAGCCAACCCCACCTATTGCACAATTTGGCCTCAGTCAGAAGACACACTCCTTGTAAAATTGTGCCCAGCTTCTCCAGAAAGCAGAAGGCCCCTCCCTGGTTACCTTTATTTTGTTAATGTGGTGTATCCCATTGTTTGATCTGTAGATGCTGAACAATCCTTACATCCTTGGATTAAAATTGTGACTTGATTGTGATGTAAGATGCTTTCAATGTATTGTGGAATTCGGCTTGCTAATATTTTGTTGAGGATTTTGCATCTATGTTCATCAGCGAAGTTTTCTTTTCTGTGCCTATGGTGTCCAGGTGGAACTACTTTAGATTATAATCACATTGGAACAAGAAGGAGAGATCAGATCCAGAATAAGAGGAGGAACTCTAATGAATACAGATAGGCCCCAATCAGTTACAATGTGATTTACTAGATATTCCAAGTCACCAGAAGGTCTATATTACACGGTTAGAAGAAGAACCCTGGAGAGATCCTATCGGGGATGGTTTTCTCTCTAGGAGAAAAGCTAAAACTTTCAGGGTCTGACCTGGGCTCAATATTGAGTCAAGTTGATCTTGCACAACATAAGTCATGTGAGCTGGCTCCACAAGCCACACATGGTCTGCAACTCTTCCTGGGCATGTCTCAAAGTCAACATAAGAGCTAAACAACCAAGCATACACCCCCCACCATGGGGATGGGAAGAGTCTCTACCCTGTTGCAGTGGCCTGTTATACCATGACTTGGATAGGTGTCGGTTTGGGGAGAAGGAGGTAGTTTTAATGAAAATCCTTGTGGCATGGATCGAAAACTCTTAGCTTGGACCAAAAGACTCCCTCTTACCAAAGCAAAGTTTACAGGACTGCCTTTCCCCAAATTCCACAAACTCTCTGTGGTAATGATTATGGATGTTCTCCAATACCTATTCTCTCCATCTTCCATGGTATTTAGATTCGTAATGTTTTGTGAAGCACCTGGCTGCCAGATTAAAAACTACATTTCCTGGCCTTCCTTGCAGTTGGGTGACCATGTTACTCAGTCCTGGCCAAAGTGGATAAAGTGGTGTGTGTAGCTTGCTGCAGGTAATTCTAAAAACAAAGTTGTACCTTTGTCCTCACTCCTCTTCCCGGTCTTTTCCTTCTCACTGCCTGGAATGTGGCTCTAATGGCTAGAGCTGGAGCAGCAAATGGGGACCATGGGATAACCTACAGAGGTCATCCATAATGGAGGATTCAGATCAAAGAGGTCTGAACTCCTGATACCACGGAGGCCATGGTAGCCCTGAACTGACTACCTCTGAATTTCCTAAGAGTGACTTGTAAATCAACTTCTACCTCGTGTATGCTGTTGCTTGTTGGTCAGTTCGGTCATAACTAATTCATTCCCCTGATAGGCTGCATGTTTTCTCAGTTTGTTTCCTCTTCTTGTTATTCCAATAATTCCTCTTCCAGAGATTCCAATTATCCAATCAACAAAAATTAAAATAATAATAGTCTTTATGGAGTTCTTCTTAAGGGTCAGGTACTCTTCTGACTGCTTGCTATGAGTTGATTTGCCACAACAACCTATGAAGTAGGTGCTACTTTTTTGTTTTATCTGATCAAGAATCTTTATTATAAGAATATTTACAACTGGGCAGCCCGGGTGGCTCAGCGGTTTGGCACAGCCTTCAGCCCAGGGCCTGATCCTGGAGACCCGGGATTGAGTCCCGTGTCGGGCTCCCTGCGTGGAGCCTGCTTCTCCCTCTGCCTGTGTCTCTGCTTCTCTCTCTCTGTCTCTCATGAATAAATAAATAAATCTTTTTTTTAAAAGAATATTTACAACAGCAAAAAATAGGAAATAAACTATGTTGATAGTGGGCTAATTAAATAATTTAGTGTGTGTGCATGTGTCTGTGTGTGTGCATTAAAGAATTAGACAGCTTTGAATGTACTGATATGAAACAATCTTACAGGTGTGTAGTTAAGTGAGAAAAGCAAGATGTTAAAGTGTGCTTTTACAAATCAGTAAATTGGGATCCCTGGGTGGCTCAGCGGTTTAGCTCCTGCCTTTGGCCCAGGACACAATCCTGGAGTCCCAGGATCCGGCTCCCAGCGTGGAGCCTGCTTCTCCCTCCTCCTGTGTCTCTGCTTCTCTCTCTCTCTCTCTCTCTCTCTCTCTCTCTCTCATGAATAAATAAATAAATCTTTAAAAAAATCAGTAAACTGAGGCATAGGGTACTTAAAGAATTTGCTCAGTGTTACATTTCTTGTAAATGGTTTGATTCTTGAGTCCAAATCCGATTTCAACTCTGAAATGTGATAGGGATAGGTTGGTTTGGCTCTTCCACTGCTGGCCGAGGTTCCCAGTGAAGGGGGAATCCTCCCACAGAGCAGAAGGTCATATCAAATGCTTTCTGAGATTCTTTCTAGTTTGAAAAGTTCCATAACCGCATGACTAGGAGACGTTGCAAGATCCCTGGGCAACCAGTGAAGTTTCACTTACGTGTATTACACTTCTCTTCCTGAGAGAAAGGCTGTCAACTGGAATGTTTCAGATATATTCTCAGTACTTTGTTCCAGGATGATTCTAGATTCAGCAGAAATTCAATCATAAATAAAGAAGCTTGCATTTCCCCAAGACTCTGGTTAACCAAGCCTCTCTGCTCCATCCAGTCATGATTCATTCAGTGAAGAACAAGCTAACTTAATCCTTTCCATGTTCAAGTCACTACAGTACCCGATTAGACTAAAATAAAATAAAATAGAATAGAATAAAATAAAATAAAATAAAGCAAAGAACAAAGAACATGACATTGTCTATGCCTCTCCCTGCCAACAATCCTGTGAACCCTCAACATAAAAGTGAGAAAACCTCGGTTTAAGTTCTGGACTATAAGAAAGTCACTTCTTCTCTTTTAGTACCTAATTCCTTATATTTGGGTTGGGATGGATAAGACTTGGATCAAAGAGTTGGCGTGAAGTTTAGGTAGCATGAGTAAAACACAATGTAAATCTAAAAGCAGCATAAACACGTTTGCTTTTTAACTGCCCCCTTGTAGCTACACTTCTGACACATGCATTTTCTGTATCATCTGTTCCTCATTACAGCCCAACAGGATCTGTCACGTGGATAACGGCACCCATTTTACAGAGGAGCAAGCTGAGACCAGAAACACGCAGTAACTTGTCTTATTCCATGGAAGAGTCAGTTCTTAGAGCAGACGCCTCCAAGCTGAAACCCTGACTGTGCCGTCTCCAGACAGGGAAGCCACAGAGAGGAAATCTAGCAATTTTGAGCATAAACTCTGGAGCCAGACTCCCTAGGGGTAGAGCCCAGATCTGCCTCTGCAACCTGTGCCAATCCAGGAAATGCTTTAACCTCTCTGGGCCCTGGGTTCCTCAGTTGCAAAACAGAGACGTAATAAGGTAAGAAAGGTAAGAAAGGTTTAACGATTCTCTGCAACATTTTGCTCAATGTACTGGAAGTTTCACTTTTAAATCTCCCCACTAGATAGATGGCATCTCTCTAACGGACAGTCCTGTGCTTGTGCTTGGTTTGAAGAGCATTGTAACCCCGTTCTTCTTCCCTCCCTCCCTTCCTACCTTCTTTCTCCCCTCCTTCCTTCCTTCCGTTGTGATGGCCTGAAACCTCAAAGGAGAAGGACATCACAAGAGGTACTTTGTTTCCTCAGCTGGGACCAGAACCCCAGGCTGTGAGCTCACCCCATACAGAGAATTTCCACCTCTGAACAAGGAAGAATAGGATCTGCCGAGCACCAGAGGCTAAGTGGGAAGAAGGGATCAAATCCTAACTGTCCAGGCTCGCCTCTCACCATGGAAACACGGCCTGGCTGCACGCAGACACCGAGGGCCACACCGGCGTATACATTTACATTGGGAGAAGCAGATGAATTCGCTCAATTCACTAACACTCTTGTTTAATTTGGAGCTTTGAGCGCCCAACTGCCAAGTGAAATGGCTGTCTTAGAAAGCTCCTGTGTATTTTAAAGGAACATTGCATGCATTTTAACCAGAGATTTCCTCTGTGTGTTTATTTCTAATGGTGCAAGTGCCAACGGGAGGTAAGGTTGCTGCATCTCATCTGTGGTTGTTGGGACAAGATGACTGGCCCACCTGAGGACATTGAATGATGGGCTACAAGGAGTGAATTAGAAATCAGTGGGGTTCCTCTGTTCCCGTCGTTCAGCAAGCAAGGAGAGGAAGGGCTAGTTTTATGTAGGGGAGTTGGAAAATCTTCTGATGTCTGGGGTACTTGGCTCATGGGTATTTTTTTCCACACCATCCTCCTCTGCTCTTAATGCCTCCCGCTCAAATATTGCTGTGCAGGTTAAAATTCTCTCACACAAATTCCATCAGTCACAGGCAGCTAGAAAGTTCCTGGTCTTGTCATCAGGTTACATCCTGGGGCATGGGTAGAGTGACCTTATGCTCAGCTTGCGGGCACAGCCTGACGCTGGCAGGGACCACCACTTTCTTCAACTGATGCCATGTCCGGGGTAGGTGTGTGACCATGGACAGATCACCTAGGCTCTCTGTGCATCTCTTTCTCATGTTTCCACTTTTAGGGGGTTGTAGGGATTAAATAAGGTAATACATACACAGAACTTAGGACTGTGCCTTATGCTATTGTGAGCACTAAGTAAATATTAGCGACGATGGTGATGATGAGGGTGGTAGTGATGGGGGTGGTGAGGACGAGGGTGAGGATGGTAAGGATACTTCTCTCTCCTCCTCCTTGGTAAAATAACAATAATAATAGATTGCAGTCACTCAAGGTCTACTGTGTTCCAGGAAACTGCCCTGATGGGCACACTATGTACCTGGTGTACCTGGTGTCTAATCTTTGATAACCCCGATGTGATAGTTGGGAAACAGAGGCTGAAGCCAGTTATCTAATTCACCTACAATCACTGTCCTTGTAAAAGACAGAGGATTTGGATCCGTGGACCTTCAACCCATGCCTTTTCCTCCATTCCCATCTGTGCTTTGTCTCTTGGGCATTTTAGTTCTCTTACATGCTTTCTGGAAAAGGCGGTGTGTACCATCAATAAATGAACATACACACAGACTTTTAAAAGGTTAATTCTCCATTGTGTTCTCTTCCTCTCTGCATTCTCTTTCACTGTTATCTGCACTTTGATACTGCCTCCTACCACCTGATGTTCCCAAGTTTTCTGTTCACAATGCCCCTCATTAAGAAACTGTTTTGTGACACTTCTGAGGCCCCCAGGCCATTTCAATGCCAGTAAGCATGGTAATCTCGCTTTGTCTCAGGTGCCCATTGGGAGGTAGGCATCTTCCAGATGTCTCAGGGTGGATGTGAATTTCCTGATTTTACAGATAAATAAACAAGCTATGGCTCAGAATCACTAATATCCTGACATCACACAGGTATGTAGTGAGTTTCTTGAGAAAGGGGATCACTGGGTATTATTAGCCACTGTGTCCCCTGCCCCATTACCAGGCACATGTGCCTCCTAGACAACCCATATCTGGTGGGCAGGACGTAATATGATGGCCAGATGAGTGGGCATGGCAACTGAGGGAAAAGTAAGTTATTAGAAATCCTACTTTCCAGACTATTTCCTTGATCCTCTGGCCTTCTCTAGGATAGGAGGCCCCTCAGGCTTCTAAGAGGACAAGCCAGATCTGTGGGACCTCCAGGTCCAGACCACTAGGAAGAGAGCATCATCACCATGCTTTTGTCCAGACAGCTTCCCTCTCTGCACACGGCCTGCTCCCCCAACCCTCAGCAGGAATGATGCTGAGTACACCCCTCCAGTCTTCCACCACTGACTCACCTTTTACCATCACCTCCACTCCCACTCAGCAACACTCCCACAACGATCCTGTCTCCGCCTGGGATGTCCACCCTCCGCTGTGCTTCTGGAGATTAAGACTGGTGCCCCCACACACACACACACACACATACATGCACATACCACTTCTTGGTCAAATCCTGTTCCACTCCAGTGCATTGTTATCTTCTTCCCCAAGTGCCCTTGCTTTCTTCAACTTGCCCTCCAAGCCCTGCCCCTGGCTGCTTCCAAAGGAGTGGGAGAAGGCTGGAGAATGGGCCTCTAAGTTGGAAGTTGCCTGGCACAAGCCAGGGTGGGATCTTAGGCCTAGTCACCATGGATAGTAAAGACCATGTGGGAACAGAGAACAAATGCGATAGAGCCAGCACCTATAAGAAGAGCAGATGTGGTGCAGAAGGTTTCATGGTAGAGGTGCCACATGAGCTCAGCCTAGTGGGCAGGTAGGATTTGGACAGGCCCACCTAAGTGTAGAGAGACATGGCCCACAGAGAACCCTGGTGCACTGTTGATGGGCATGTAAATTGGTGCAGCCACTATGGAGTTTCCTTTTTTTTTTATAATAAATTTATTTTTTATTGGTGTTCAATTTACCAACATACAGAATAACACCCAGTGCTCATCCCGTCAAGTGCCCCCCTCAGTGCCCGTCACCCATTCACCCCCACCCCCCGCCCTCCTCCCCTTTCACCACCCCTAGTTCGTTTCCCAGAGTTGGGAGTCTTTATGTTCTGTCTCCCTTTCTGATATTTCCCACACATTTCTTCTCCCTTCCCTTATATTCCCTTTCACTATTACTTATATTCCCCAAATGAATGAGTACATATAATGTTTGTCCTTCTCCGATTGACTTACTTCACTCAGCATAATACCCTCCAGTTCCATCCACGTTGAAGCAAATGGTGGGTATTGGTCATTTCTAATGGCTGAGGAATATTCCATTGTATACATAAACCACATCTTTATCCATTCATCTTTCAATGGACACCGAGGCTCCTTCCACAGTTTGGCTATTGTGGACATTGCTGCTATAAACATCGGGGTGCAGGTGTCCCGGCGTTTCATTGCATCTGTATCTTTCCTTAAAAATTGGAAAATAGAACTAACATGTGATCTAACAATTCCACTTTTGAGTACTTATTTGAAGGAAATGAAAACACAAACTCAAAAAGATATTATCTATATATAATGTAAAGATATTGTGCATTATCTATAACAGCCAAGCTATGGAAGTAACCTAATTACCCAAGTGTCCATCAGTGGATGAATGGATAAAGAAAATGCAAGATACATATATCTATATATAGAGATAGAGATAATGGAATATTTTGCATCCATAAACAAGACAGAAATCTTGCCATTTGCAACAGCATGGGTGGACCTCGAGGACATTATGCTAAAAGACATAACGGAGAGGGAAAGACAAATACTATATTATCTCACTTACATGTATATTTTAAAAATAATTTAAAAAGCCCATAGATATAGAGAACACATTGGTGGTTGCTAGAGGCAGGGAGTGAGGGGTGCACACAATGGGTGAAGGTGGCCAAGGGTACAAACTTCCAGTTAGAGAGTAAAGAAGTCCTGAGGATGGAATGTACAGCGTGATGACTGAAGTTAACAATACTAATGGGACGCTTGAGTGGCTCAGTGGTTGAATGTCTGCCTTTGGCTCAGGTCGTGATCCCAGAGGCCTGGGATCGAGTCCCACATCGGGCTCCCTATGGGGAGCCTGCTTCTCCCTCTACCTATGTCTCTGCCTTCTTCTCTTTGTTTCTCATGAATAAATAAATCTTTAAAAAATACTGTACACTTGTATATTACCCCAGCAGGGAATGGTGAGACAGAGCCTTGGAGTTTACGCAGTGGGCTGTGTCAGCCCCTAGGCCACTTGGTGTCTTGGGAAATATGGGGTTTTGAAGCCCAATTCTAATCCTCCCTCTTCTTTTCTGAGTAGTGGCACCTAGAACAAGTCATTAACCTTCCCAAGTATCAGTTTCCTTATCTGCAAAATGGGACTGTCAAAATCTACCTTGACAGGGTTGATGAGAGGATTAAGTGGCAAAGTATGTATATATCACCAGACCCAGAGCCTGGCCATTATTCTGAGCTACATAAGTGATTCTTCACCACCCTCAGGGTCAAGTACAAACCCCTCAGTCCTTGCCTGTGAACTTTAATACAAACATATCTGTTGGTGTAATTTAAAGTTGTGTTCAGAAATTTATTTTTCAAAATTATTTTCATCATACACACCACAAAATACAAAGCTCAACAAAACCTTGGCTAGTAGGGATGCAAATAGAAAAGGTCCAGACCAGTCCATAGGAGGGGTCAGCTAAGCATAAAACTCATGCTTATCAGTAGAAGGCAAGGGTATTTAAGGTTGAAAACCTGGGGCTCGAGGGTCTCTTCAGAGTTCCTATGGCTCCAAGATTCTGTCTTACTAGGAGAAAACCAGAAGTAAAAGAGACCCTCTCACTCCCCCAAGCCTGAATGGAACTGAGGACCACATAGTGCCACAGGGTTTGTGTTCCTCACACATTCTGCCCAATGCACCCTTGGACAGGAGGAGGTGCTTCAGGAATGGGGCGTTGGTGGCAGACAGCAGCGGGTTTTAGAAGCTGAATGCTTTCTGTCAGCCCCTTCACAATAGAGGCTAAATGCCAGGTCCAAATGGCCAGTATTGGGTTCTTTCTGTGATAGCAGGGACAGAATTTCCCTGGGCCATCCACAGTCTCACTTGGCTGCCTTGTTGTCTACACATGCATTCCAGTATTCCAGAAAATTCTGGAATCATCATGGAAGTTCTCAAGTCATTAGCGAAGCTAAAAACAACCTCTCAAACATTAGGGAAGAAAATAATGTTGCCATCTTTTGCTTCCAGAGTACATGCTATAAATTTTGGGACCCATCTTCCACCCACCATTCATCTCCCCTCCCATGTGAGCCAAGTGCACAGAAGATTCTAAGTGGCTTCTGCATCCCTCATACCAAATTCTAGCCTTCTGGAGAACCAGGTGCCAAGGCAGCTGTAAACACACAAACACACACACACACACACACACACACACACGAACTAGATTGCTTGCAGATCACCACTTGAGCTGCCAGTTCATTCTGGTCCTGGCAATGACTACACACTGGTTGGGCTGGTGATGCTGGCACCAGAGCTCAGATGAAATTTCCCCAGGGAAATCTGAGCTTCCATCTCCTCGGAGCTGTGTTGACTCTAGGTGCACCTGTCCTCTCCACATCTGTGTCTTGAGAGAAGCATGTGAGAATGAGGAAGAGATGCCCCAGGCCAGTCTGGGAAGGAGCTTGGAAAAACTGTGCCAGGTGTGTATAAGACACCATGATCACAAGGCTAAGTGTGGGAATGTGGGGTAGCTCAGGTAGGTCATAGCCTTGAGCTATGGATGCTCCCTCCCACTACCCATGACCTGAGCCAGCTGCTTAATAATGCCCATGTGTAGACAACAAGGCAGCCAGGTGAGAGTGTGGTGGCCCAGAGAACTTGCTGGCCCTGGTACCACAGAAAGAACCCAAGACAGCCCTGGAGTAGGGGTAGACTGCCTCACCTTTGGGAAAGGACCAGACTTCTCAGTAGCTCCATCATGGTGGGTACAAAACATCACTGTCCACCCTAATGGTGATCAGAATGGCAAAGGATTGCTCAGGGTTGGAGATACCATTTTGGAAAGAGTCCTGGTCTGAGACCTGAAGATGACACAGGGGTTTCCCTGAGTCTGAGGCTCCCCTCCCCAGAGTTCTTGCTCCAACATGTGCCTCTGGTTCTGTGGTTCCAGAGATGACACCCCTACAGCAGTTTCTGTGACAGGACTGATTCAGTGGAAGAGCGTTCTGCCTCTGGACTGGTCCAGGCCCAGACTTCTACCCATTGTGTCAGTGGGCTGATTGGCCAGCAGAAGTACACACTCTCAAGATCAGTTGGCAAAGGTTTAGCCTGAGTCTTGGATGATCCAGGTGAAGAAAGAGCTTTTTCTTTTTCTTTTTTTTTTCAAATCCAGTTGAATTACATGTTTTCATACAGTCTCAGCAATAACTATTTTTATAACACAATGCAGCATGGACAAAGATTCATGATGCCCACAAACAGGAACCGCATAAAGACACTGTACTGACCCCACCCCACAACATGTGGTCCCTACTTAAAGGACTCCTCAGGGCCTCGTTGGACCCCTCACCCAAAAACCTCTCTCACACTGGCTTATCACAACCAAGGAATTGCCATCTTTAGAGTTTCATTCCTTTGGGTTAGGACAGTGTCCCCCGTCAACATATAAAAATTCCTGAGAGGAATAACACACTGAGTATCAGTCTCCAGCATCTCAGAATCCATTTATCATGCTTTCATCACCGCCCCCGTTGCAGCAGCCCCTCCCAGCTGCCCTGCACTGGTTTCGCCCCCCGCCCCATTCATCTTCTCTTCTGCCAGCAACGGCTTAAAAAAAAACCCCACATCAGTCCTTGTCGCTTCCCTGCCTAAAAGCCTTTGTTAACTGCCCTTCTGCTGTGGAGCACAACTCAAACTCAGAATTCAAGGCCGCTCACGTTTCAGCTCCTGCACAGGGATGACAGTCCTTTACCTCCCTCATCCACACCCTGAGAGTTTCCCAAGTGAACCAGGCTCTTTCACACCTGCCTTCCCCATGCTGTTCCCAAGCCTTTCCTCCACATTTCCTCACTAGGAGCTCTACCTCAGCCTTTTGAGATCCACCTGAGATTTGTCTCCATTGTGCTGGGTTTCCACATCCCCCACTCAACTCCCTCTGTAGACGCTCTGTCCCGCCTTTCTCTTCATCCTGAGGCTTCTTTATTGACACCTCCACCAACACATTCATCCCATGGACCCATGATTGTGTAGGCATATAATGAATACAATACACTCTCCTATATTAAAATATAATAAATATAATAATATTCTTTCCACCTTTTCCACTGTGAGCTCTTTATGGGCAAGGACTGTGTCATAGTCATCTGCATGCCCCGGATCAAGGCATGGAGTACACAGCCAGCCTTCTCCAAGGACGGGCCAGAGTTTGCATCATTGTATCTTGACCCCCAAATTATGTAGAAGTATGTTTGATTTTCTAAATATGTGTATGTTACCTTTTTGCCATTAACTTCTTTAAAAAAAAAAAAAAAAGGATTTTACATGAGAGACACAGAGAGAGGCAGAGACATAGGCAGGCTCCTGCAGGGAGCCCAATGCGGGACTCGATCCCAGGACTCCGAGGTCATGCCCTGAGCCAAAGGCAGATGCTCAACCACTGAGCCACCCAGGTGTCCCAACTTCTATCTTAATTGCACCGGTAGTCAGAAAGCAGATTCTATATGTTTCTGATTTTTAAAAACTTGGTAGCCTTTCTTTGTTGCCTAACAGATGGCCAGTTTCTATAAACATTTACACAAGAGAAAATATATAAGTCCCAACGGTGGGGTGCAGGCCTCCCTGTGTGTCCACCAAATAGATCTTGTTCGGTGAGTTGTGCTGATCCTCCACAGCTGTCCTCACTGTGGTCAGCTGCATCTCAAGGGCGATGTGTTGAACTTCCCCCACTGGGATGGTGGGACTCAATCCCCTCCAGCTTGCTCATTCTCTACAGACTTATCTGCTCTCACTTGCCTCAGAGAGCTGTCAACTCCAAGGCAGGGAGTGTCTGCAAATGGCAATGCTTCACGTGCAGGTGAATTATTACTGTTGACCATGTTCACCGTGCCTATCATCATCTCCAGAAGAATTAGAGCACTTCAAACAGTTCTTCTCACTCCCTCATCATTACTCCCCAATGCTGGATACCTACTATGCGCAGGCTCTCCTGCTTCACCCCTGGCTTTCCCTTAGGTGCCCATGAGGAAATGTCATTAGTTGCAGAGGGAAGTGTCTTGCTCAGACCCCAAGAGTGGAGCCCGGGTTGGCCTGCCTTTATCACTTCTGCTTTTATTATGTTTCCTTTTATGGTCTAAGTTGTTTTCCTAATGATGAAATATATATATAGTATACATAACATTATGTAGAAAGTAGAAAGAATAATAAAACAAAACCCATGTCCCCACCACATAGTCTTAATTGGTAATTCTAGATGCTTTCAAATTTGCCTATGTGCCCACCTAGTTCTTTCCCTCTACCCTCTTCTCTAGGGTAGCCATTCTTCTGAATTTTATGGGCATTTTTTTTCCACCTTGCTCTTTTTCTCAATAGTTTCACCATACACACATACACACACATACACACACACACACACACACACACACACACACAGAGGTATAGATCTATAACGATAGATTATTGAGTTATACGTAATTCTGAACTTTACTCAAATGGGTTCATACTACAAATATGCTGTAACTTCTGAGGATCATCCACATAGATATTATTAGAGGAACACATTCATTTTCACTGCCGTATAGTATTCCACTGTATGAATATATTACCATTTATTTATTTCTTCTACTATTGATGAATACATAGCTTGTTCCTATTTGTTGCTATAACAACACTGCTGTAAATGTGCTTATCTCTTGGTGTACGTGTGCAAGAGTTTCTTTAGAATGTAAATACTAGAAGAGTGTCTGAGTCAGCTTGGGCTGCCATAAGAACATACTACTAAGGCTGGATGGCTTGAACAACAGATATTTATTTCTCACAGTTCTAGAAACCAAAATTCCCAAATCAAGGTGGCAGCAGCATGATCAGTAGCTAGTGAGAGGTCTCCCCCTGGCCTGTAGATAGCTATCTTGTCACTGCGTCTTCACACAGCAGAGAGAGAGAAGCTCTCTTAAAAGGGTACTAAGCCCATCATGAAGGTTACACCCTCATGACCTCATCTAAACCTAAAGGCTCCATCTCTGAACACCATCACTTTGAGGGTTAGGATGCCAACATATGAATGAGGGAAGAGGCACAGCTCAGTCGCTAGCAGAGTGGAATTTCTGGGTAATGGTTTATGTTTATCTTCAACTTTACTACATGTTGCCAAACTCTTGTCTAAAAAAAGTCCACTTAGAATCCAAGCTCCCAACCAGTTTCCTAATTCAGACCACCTGCCTCCTTCATTATGCTCACTAGTCACATCCTTCCATCAAATTCAAGAAGTTTTCTCTCTGAAAGTTTAAGAACCTTTTTTGTGCCATGATCTGGTTCTCTTCCCTGCTCATCACCCCATCCCCCAGCCACCTTGCCATATTTGTTCCCTCCCCACCTCCCCTTCCTACTGATGACCTTGGCTGACACACACCCACACCTCACCTGTGCTCTGGAAATCTGGAGTGCTTCCATGGACAGAGCACAAAGGAGCATTTGTCTTTCAAAGACACTCAGAGAAATGGTGCTTCAACCCCCCTGCAGTTAACCACCACAAGCAAGCCAAACAGTTACAGAAATGGTGGGCAGAGAACAAGATTCTGGAAGAGGCCCAAGAAATCATCATCTAGAACCCCCTTAACATTGGAGGAAATGAAGGCCCAGAGGGGAACGTGCTTTGCTCCAGTGGAGGCCGCTGTGTTTGAACCCCATGTCCTGTGTTATAGGCAGAAGTTACCATCCAAGTTTGTAGGGACAGATGTGATATTATTCTATCTCTGGGCTTTGGCTGCAAACATCTAGTTTCATCATAATCTAAAGAAAAACATTAAACTTTTCTAAAATGACTCACCTAGCTGGGGAATTTATTGTTGAAGGGCTAATTTCATGTGCAGTACATTATAACAAGGGCTTTCTTTATAACATATGACAATTTATACCTGGTGGCCCACTTTTCCTTCATTCATTCAATTATACTTACTGAGCAGCTGCTATGTGCCATGTTCTAGGCACTGGAGATACCAGAGGAGAAAAAAGGCAGGTGAAAATCCCTGCCTTTTTGGAGTTTGATTTCTAGTGGATAATGACAGGCAATAAAAAAAAAACACAACAAACACATAACATATCAATGTGTACATGTCAGTGTGTACATGTCTCTGGGTGGGTGTCAGTAGCAAGCTGGGTGAGGAGCAAAGCCTGGTGAAAGAGAGGATGGAAAGAAACAGTCAGCAGGGGGCGCTGTGTTCAATAAGGGTGCTGCCTTGGGTGATGGGGTGTTTGAGTTTGAGTAGAATGGGAACAGTGAGAGAGAAGGCCCTGTGGTCATCAAGAAGAGCACTCCAGAGTGAGGAACCAGCATGCATGGAGGTCTAAGGCAACAGTCCCTCCCGTGTCCAGAGAGAAAGAACAAAGAGGCCATGTGGCTGGAGCCAGGTGGACAGCAGGAATGTGTGGAAGGAGATTAAGTCAGAAATGACAGCATCAGAGCACACAGGCCTTGCACGCCAGGGTCAGACCTTTGGGTTTAACCTAAGTAGGATGAGAAACTCTATTAGTTTCCATTGCTGCTGTAACAAATTGCTGCAAACAAACTTTGTGGCTTAAAATAACAACTTATGATCTTGTAGGTCTGGACACCAGAAGCCTGACATGGTTCTCACTGGGCTGACTTCGAGGTGTCAGCGGGGCTGGGATCCTTTCTGGAGGCTGCAGGGGAGAATCCCTCTCCTTGCTTACCTCTGGTAGCTTCCAGAGGCTGGCCTCATCCTCAGATTCATGATCCATTTTCTCCACCTTCATAGTCAGCAGCAGGGGGTCAGGCTCTTCACACAGGATACCCACAGAATCCAAGGCACTTCCCCATATCAAGGCCCATACCCATCCTCACATCTGTAAAGTCCCTTTTGTCCACCTGTGGCAACACATTTATAGGCTTCTAGGCAACAGGCTATGGGCACATTGGGGACCAGTAGTCTACCAGCCACCAAAACCACTAGGGGTCTCTGAGTAGAAGAGTGAACTTCTTTCTAAACTGCTGCTGGATGGGAACAGACCACAGAAGGCAAAGGTGGAAGCAGGAAGGCTGGGGAGGCTACTGGTACAATGACCCAGGCAGGAGGCAAGGGGACGTGCACAGGAGCAGTGGAGGTTACAAGAGGTGGTCTTGTTGCACGTCTTTTTTTTTCCTTAAGGTTTTTGTATTCATGAGGGGATCCCTGGGTGGCTCAGCAGTTTAGCGCCGGCCTTTGGCCCAGGGCGTGATCCTGGAGACCCGGGATTGAGTCCCACATCAGGATCCCTGAAGGAGCCTGCTTCTCCCTCTGCCTGTGTCTCTGCATCTCTCTCTCTCATGAATAAATAAATAAAATCTTAAAAAAAAAGATTTTTTTTTTTTTTTTAAAAAGCAGGGGGATCACATCCTGAGCCAAAAGCAGACGCTCAACCACTGAGCCACCCAGGCATCCCTGTTGCAGGTCTATTTTTAAAGGTAGAGGCAATAGGGATTTCCTGACAGACTGGACATCGAGGGTGACCATAAGAGAAGAGTCAGGGTGATTCTAAGGTTTTTGTTCAGAGCAGTAGAGAATGGAGTCTCTTGCTAAACAGGAAGACTCAGAGAAGCACGGAATAGGGAGGGATGAAACCAAATAGCAATATTTCCACCAACAAAAGTGAAGCTAAGCCTCTACTCTGGCCTCCAGCTTTCAGGATCCTTTATTTCAATTGGGAAATCAAGACACACAAAGTGACATGGTTGATTACTTCCTGACACATCAGAGATTATTCCTACAAATGAGCACTATCCCCAGAGCTGTCATCCCACAAAGCTATATACATTTATTCCATGGCTGCTGTCAAATAGTCTCGGAATTCCTTTCGAGGAATTGGATTGATTTATGGACCATACCAGAAAATTAGCCTTGCCGGCCCTCCCTCATTTACTTTATTCACCAGACCTGACTCGACTTCCAAACAATGGAAACTCTCCTACCTAGTATGACAATCCACCACCACTGAGGATATTTGACCCTCTAGCTGTGGCTGTGTCACTGGAAAAGTCAGCTACCATCTCCGGTGCTGACCAATTTCCTTCCACACAACGGGACCCTTCAGGGGAAGTGAGAGCCACCTACCTTCCTCCTGCAGCTTCAGTTATTATGTCATTAGTATTGAGGGGAAGTGAAGGGTGCCTGGGGGGCTCAGTCAGTTAAGCATCTGACTCTTTATTTGGGCTTAGGTCATGATCTTGGCATCATGGGATGGAGCCCTGTGTCAGGCTCCACACTCAGTGTGGAGTCTGCTTGTCCCTCTCCTTCTACCCCCCCCCCCCACATCTCTCTCTCTCTCTCTCTCTCTCTTTCTCTCTCTGTCTCTCCAATACTCAAAAAAAAAACAAATAGAATATTTTTTTAAATATTGGGGGCAAGGCCTCTTAATGAGGATAAAAATTGAATCTTCTCCATAGGGTCACTTTGCAGAGGAAATCAGCTATTTTGTATAAGGCACTTCACACCAATGCCTAAGTAACTTAAGAAATCATGGCTGAGATGGTGCTCCTCAGTCCATGTGCATGATCACATTTACTAGATCTCTGCTCGCCTTTTCTTTTTCCCTGCAAGAATCTACCACTATCAAGCTCCAACTGACTTAGTTGTTTTCTTTTGATTCTTGTCTGGTTTTCCTAAAATTCCCTTTCAGTAACTTGATAGCCCAGTTGGTTGTGGAGATTGGGTGGGTGAGCAAAGGTCTTCTTCCTTCTCCTCCTTTTCCCTCTTTTCTCTGACTGCCCATCCAAAGACAGGCAAGGGCCCTGGCATCCTATAAACTCTAGGTCTCTACCACATCTTTCATGACTGACAGGCGTTAACTCCCAGCTGGACCTCACCTGCACAGAACAGTATAAAGACTTCACAGGTTCCAGGTGGAAAACTCTCTTTGGTGATACCTGGATGCTAAGGGAAAAAGGTGAAAACTATGTATCTATGTAAAACTTTGGGTCTCCATCCATTTCAACTCAACCAACTCCCAAGTTTTCCATTAACCCAAGAAATAACCGTGTGCTGATGCCAGGAGGGCATTCCTTCTCTCACAGGGAATTTCAGGGACATTTAACAGAGCCTTCTAGAATCCATGGCTCGTGCTTCAAATCTAATTCACCAGTGTCTCAGTTGTTTGGAATTTTAATCTACTTGGGTGATTGTTTGGACCAGAATATCTTTTAGAAGCACCCTATCCCCCAAATGACAGAAAATAATCCTCCACTTTCTAGGTTTGGCCATAGGTAGGGTGGGAAACTTGACGGTCCTCTCCACTCCCTCCTGTCCTCTCTCCCCTTCCTCCCAGATTCCACCCCACCCTGAAAGGAGAGTCAAGTCCCATGGTGGATGAGACCATCATCCATATTAGATGAGAAAATTAATTTAAAATTCCCTTTCTCTGTGCCTGGCACCTAACAGGTGCTTTATCCATGTCAGATTAATTGTCTTTCCCATCCACCATGTTTGTTGACCAAAGCCAAAAACTTTGGATCACAACAGACTGTATGCCAACACTGAGCTGGTTGTGAAGGCCCCCATCCTCTGGTACCTTCCTTAGCCCATCATCACAGTTTCATACAGCTGCTGATGTGATGGACCAGCCACGCCTGTCTTTCTTTCTGAGGCTCCAGGACTTTGCAGAAACTTCTAGCCGCTTGATATGACAAATGACTTTCTGAGTAGAAGGGGGTTTTACATTTAATACATATCATAAGAGACATCAGAGCTATGCTCTGGAGATCAAATAGTTTCTTCAGCTAAGAATGTAAGCATTATCCCTATTAATATCTTTCCAACAAAGGCCCAGGGCTCCCCACCCCCGTTTCTCTGTGATCTCAGCTTATTAATGTTGCCGTCCCCTCCTCCTGGCTAAGCTACCCTCACCGCAGACTCTCATTCCAGCCTGATGTATACCCTCAATAGAACACACCTCCTTGGCAAGCACTGAATGTAAAAAAAAAAAAAATCCATCATCATAAATCGTAAAATCAAACAACTGAACACCGTCTCCTGGGAAATAAAATCTGAAGAGTTAAGAAAGGAAAAGAGAGGGCTATGATTATTTTAATCCTATTCCAGATGCTTAAGTACTCTCCCCAAACAAAACCCAAATTAAACATGAGCCTATTCAGAAGGATGATGATTGTGTAAGTGTAGAAGACAATGCTTGGCAAATAGTAGATGCTCAGTTAATGTTTACTTGAAAATAAATAAGCACAGGGGGCGCCTGGGTGGCTCAGTTGGTTAAGCGCCTGCCTTCAGTTCAGGTCCTGATCTTGGGGTCCTGGATAGAGCCCCACAGCAGGCTTCTTGCTCAGCGGGCAGTCTGTTTCTCCCTCTATCCCTTCCCCCTGCTCATGTTCTCTTTCTCTCTCTCTCAAATAAATAAACAAATCTTAACATTAAAAAAAAAATAAATAGATAAGCACATACTTATAGATAAGCACAAGACTCCCGGACTGCATTTGGTCAAGTTCCACAGCCTGATCAGATAGAATAGGTTGTTGTAACTAAAGTGCCCACACAACCCCAGGGTGATGGGATTTTCAAATGCACCTTCGTGCTTTTTAGCTAGTTGGACTAATATAGCATATCGAAACTTGTACCTGGCCTTGAGAGAAAGTCATTCTAGGAGGTCCTTTGAAAAATGGATCAACACAGACACCCTGCACAGGCATGCACAAATGGTGAGAAAATCCTGTTCCCCCAAGATTTGGGAACCATCAAAAATTTCGGAATTTCTATCGGCACTAGGAAAATTGCTGAGATTGGCAGTGCTGGTTCTTTATCAGAAATAGGGTGAGTAAACCTCTTCTTTACCACCACCTGCAAAAAAGTTCCAGAAGGATATTGACATTGTAGGGTAGATACTTGGGCCCCAGAGAAGGTCAAGAAGGCAAACATATCAGCCAGAAAAGTTCCCTTTCATTTAGCTAATCCCACCCTGAAATCAATAGCAAGCCATGTAAGGCCCTGGCTTCAGTTTATGCACCTGTAAAATGGAAACAAAGGGGTCAGCTCCATCCACCTGCCAGGATGCTTGGGAGGATAAAATTGGGCAGCATGAGGAAGATTTTTAAGAATTAGAAACTTAGACACACAAACCAGCAGTGGTAAGTGAAGGACAGACGACAGGAGAATCAAGGAGAGAACGCTCTTGGCACTGACCGAAATGGACCTAGGTACCAGGAGTAAGACCGAGCAGGTCGTCACAGGTTGTGTTCTTTCATTCAACGATGCTGTCCTAGTTCCTAGGTTCAGACCTTTGGCTGTCCTGGATGCGAATTCCAGAGCTGCCATCTACCAGCTGAATGACCTCGAGCTGGGCCCTTGGCCGCCTAATGAGCTGGGTGGGCTACTGTCTTTCTCTCACAGAGAGTCCCTGTACGAATCCAGTGAGGTGGCCAAGGCCAGGGCACACAGACGTGCCGCACAGACGTTAGCTCAACCCGAAAGTAGGTTCTTCAAAAAGACCATTGCACTCTCAGAGACCCACAAGGGAAGAAAGAGCTTCCTTACAGCTTCCTGTGTAAATGTGTCTCAAGTTCTGCCTCATTGCTCTGGGTTTCCTCCCACCACCCTCTCTGTGGCACTTCCAGGAGCCTCAGAGGGTCACACGCTGAGAGGCAAATGGTCCTTCCCTTCATGCTCCGTCCTGCTGCTGGAGGTGGTGCTCGGGGAGGGAGGAAGGACAGCCTGACTTGCTGCTGGTGGCAGCTCCGGACAGATGGCCCCAGCAGCCCCCAGAGGCCCCAAGCAGTGCCCTCGGTGAGAGGATGAAGCGGGCAAAACCTCCCGCTCTGCTTGTTCCATCTTCATTTCAGCACCTGCCCTCCCCACCCCTGCCAAGGAGGCCCAGATCCACCCCCCACCCCCTGCAGAAGTGCCCCACCAGGTTCCCCACCCCTGACCTCCTGCAAGGAGACCCAGACGGGACCTAGAGTTCATCTCATCCAGGTTCTAACTCGGGTCCTTAGGCTCCTAAATGTCCCAGCAGACAATAACGGGGGCGCTGGATGTGTTCTCAGTCTGTTTAAAAGCTGTTCGGAAAGCACGCATGTGCCTCGTGTGAGACCGAACGGGCTGATGATGTCTCAGGTCTCTCTGGGGTGGAATTACATCAATTTAGGTTGATCACCGTGGTTAGCTGATGCTGATAAAAGTTCTGATAGAGGTTTGTAGTTTTAAAATGGCAGCAATTATTGCTTAACGAGTGCTGTTTTTATAGTTTTTATAATTCAGTAGGGTTTTTTTTTTCTTTTTGAAACATAGGACCTTAACATACTTATTGGTGGTTGATTATGATCATCACTTTATGTACATGACACTTATGTACTATATTAGATAAAAGTAAAATAGTAAAACTTTTTTACTATTAGTAAAATAGACAAACTTTTTTCTTTTTTTTTTTTTTTTTAAGATTTTGTTTATCTGAGAGAGAGAGCACGAGTGGGAGGGAGGGGCAAAGGGACAAGCAGATCCCTGCCAAGCAGAGAGCCAGGACACTCCTTCCCAGGACCCCGGGATCATAACCTGAGCTGAAGGCAGATGCTTAGTCGACTGAGCCACCCAGGCAACCTCAAATTTTTTTCTAAACAAGGAGTCCATGGGGGAAAAATAATGAGAGCCCTCTTTAGTGGTAAAGAGGCCAGAAACCACCGAACTCTCCATTTTATAGGTGAGGAAACAATGTCCCAGGAGGTAGGTCTCCCCAAAACCCATGAAGTTTCTCTGGGACAGACACGAGGTTCCAAATTACAACCCCGATGACTTGCTTCCAGCACTGTTTGTAAGCCTCTCTGCCACATCTCTCCAAGCAGCTCTGTGCATTACCAGGTGATACCTAATAAGGAAACTCTATGTTGTTGGCCAAGTGATGAATGTATGTCAACAGGTCCTTCTAGAACTGTGCTATCCATTAGGTAAGATACATGCTGATATTTAATTTTAAACTAACTGTTAAATAAAATTTATAATCCAGGGCAGCCTGGGTGGCTCAGTGGTTTAGCGCCTGCCTTCAGCCCAGGGTGTGATTCTGGGGACCCGGGATCGAGTCCCACGTCAGGCTCCCTGCATGGAGCCTGCTTCTCCCTCTGCCTGTGTCTCTGCTCCTCTCTCTCTGTGTCTCTCATGAATAAATAAATAACATCTTTAAAAAATTTATAATCCAGTGTCTCAGTCTCACTAGCACATTTCAAGTGCTAAGCAGTCATAAGTCACATGCTGTTGGTGGCTACCATATTGGACAGTGTAGATACAGGTCATTTCCATCCTTACAGAAAGTTCTGGGCAGTACTGCTATAGAAGTAGTGGCTCCAAGAGGGAAGAGTCTGGGCCCTGTTGTTGGGCTGAGCATAGGGATGCTTTGCATGGTACCCAAGCTCTGCCTGGACTTAGGGTCTGAGGGTTACCAAAGACCTGGGGACCCTAAGAGAGAAACAGCCTAAAGGAACACCTTCTCCCTGGACTGGCCCTATGCCTTCCACAACCAAAGGTCTCTCCTTCCAGGTTTAGCCACGCTGAATATTTACTAGCCACTCTGTCACAGGAGAAACAGCACTGGGGCAGGGGTGGTCAAAAGAAGGGGATTTCAGCCACAGCGGTTGCCTTTTATCAGCTACATGGCTTCAACAAGTGGCTCCCCCTCAATGCCCCCCTGGGTAACAGCCCAGTCTCCTGACGCCCTAAAGCTCCAGGCTGGCCAGCATGCTCTCATCTGCATCATCTCGTTCTTCTCTCTCAGGCATGTGGCTTATGTTTCTTGGGTGTATGTGTATTTAGAGAATGTCTCGTCCTAACCCAGGGAGCAGTGGGGAGGGCAGGTCTAGTCACCATGGCCTACACCAAATATGTGTTTTCAAGTACAGAAACCCTTCTGAAGAGATTCAAAAGTCGCTAAAGGCCTTTGGGGTGATGTTTTCCATGCAAGAATCCAGTAGAGGGGGATATTGCATAGAGGCGGCTTCCTAGCAGACTCTGTCTGAAGCTTGTCATCGTGAGTGCCCAAACTCAGAGGGCAGGAAATGTGTCTTGCATCCTTGCAGGACCCCAAGCGTCCTCCCCTTGCACCGGGACCTGGTGAGTCACAGCTAGAAGCCTCTGCACAGGCCCAGGAAAGCCCCTCAAGCTCTTCCTGTGCCTTTAGCCATGATGAATTTGCCCTTCCCATTTCCAAATTACAAAATTGAAACTATTTTCTCAGGTGCCTTCTTTAGCAGCTGTCCAAAGTTGGGACCTGGCAGGATCAACAATTTTTTAAGCTCAAAATTCACTAACGTCCCAAATGAGTTTTCTCCTTCTGTGTCCTGCCCACCCTGTCCTTCCTCAGAGCAGACTTTCCCTGAGCAGCCAGGCTTCTTGAGACCATGACCAGGTGCCTCTTTTGGTAAAGAATGCTTGTAACAGAGTAAAGATGCATTCCCTAATCGCTCTGTCGTAACTGCCTCACTGTCCTTCCCACTTCTACAACCAGGCTCAAATCCTCCTCCCTCAGAGGGAGGTTGGCAGCCACGGTCCACAATCTCTCATCATCTTCTGAGAAACAGGCTCACGCACTCTCAGCGTGACAACTGACAAGAGGTGCACTGGGATTTCCAACTGCTGTGATTTCTCCTTTCAGTTCTTCAGAGATAAAGATGATAGTCAAGGATGTCAGGGTCACCTGGGTGGCTCAGTGGTTGAGCATCTGCCTTTAGTTCAGGTTGTGATCCTGGGGTCCTGGAATCGAGGTCCGCATCAGGCTCTCTGAAGGAAGCCTGCTTCTCCCTCTGCCTGTGTCTCTGCCTCTCTATGTGTGTGTCTCTCATGAATGAATAAATAAAATCTTAAAAACAAAAGAGTTGAGAGTCAAGGATGTCAAGAAGGCCTCTGGCTGTGAGCATCCAAGAAGGGGGTAGTTGGGAGCACATGGGGAACATGCATCTTTTGCAACTTCACAGTGAGATTTCCACAAAAGGGCTCTTTTCCTTGCAAATGTCCCATTTTAAGCTTAAGGTTCAATATGGCATGTGGATCCAGCCTCATCAGCAGCCTGTAGGTGCTCCGAGGAATGGGGGAAGGGGTGCTGCAGACAGTGACTTCCGGTCATGACACTTTCTGTTTAAAGCAGAGGCACCTGTCCTGCTAAGTGAAACCGTGTATAGTCCTCTCGGCTCCGTCTTAAAGCAATCAAAGAGAACATACGTTGTAGATGGAGGGAGATGTCCTTCCCAGAGTTCAGTGTCCAAGCTGAATGGACAAAGGAGTGAGAAACAGGGAAGTTCTCAGGCAAAATAAGGGATTTTTGCTGGGCTATCTGAGTGAGAATTCTCAAAATAGTTTCTAAAGTTCTGAACTGTTTGGAGAACGTAGCCACAGTATATACAGAAATAAATGCCCCGTGTTCATTAGGAGAGCCTGTGTGTATGAGGGGAAGAAATGTCCAGGTTTGGGGGCCAGATGTTGGTTCAAATCCCAGCCCTACCACCTTCTACTTAGATAACCTTCGACAAGTCAATGAGACCTACTGAATCTTCATTATTTTCTCATTTGTAAAATACAGTGGGACATACTTTCACAGACTTATTTTTGCAAGGAATCAATGAGGTGATCTGTGTAAAAATGCCACATCTGGCATATAGTTAGCACCCACTAGATGTTAGCGACTATTCATTTAACTTTGCTAATAAAATAATACAACATTCTTCTGAGCTTAGAGATAGAGATGTATGAGAAAATCCTCTCTTTCTCTAAGCAATAGGAATTTCTTTAGAATTAACATTCTGATAACTGTGTGACTTAACTTTCACCCCAATTTTGATGCGTACTCCCATTCTACCCAACAGCCTTCATGGGTTCAGAGTTCTACAAACGAAGCCACATGATTCATATAAATGGGAGGGTGTTAATCAACCGAAAAACAAGTATTTCTCAGATCCAAGGGCAATAAAGCCCTGTGAAAATGCTCCACCCCCACCCTGTAACTTGAAATCAGATGCATAGATTGGATCTGTCCTCATTTTAGCCCTCCCTACCATGAGCCTGTGGCTTACGTTCTGTAATACTCTGGACCCACTTACAGCATCATAGTGAAGCCTGGGGTAGGGTACGTGTGGGGCACCATGCCAGCAGCCCTGTGTTGGGTGGCATGCCCACCACCATGCCCTGAAGATGTGGCCTTGCCCTCCTACCTGTGCTTCAGTTCTCATCCCTGCCCCCAGCCACGCTCTGGGTGGCAACTCAGTGGCAGCAGGACTCCCATGGGCTCTCACCCCAGCCCCACTGCTACTACGAGTGAGAGTAATATTATCATGCAAGAAGAACCTCAGAGTCCGCAGAAATAAAAAAATAAAAATAAAAAAGGAAGGAAGAAAGAACACTGTTACCAAGTTTGAAAACTTCAAGTTTGGTTAGAAATTAGGTATGATGTGCCCCCAAGTGATCAATAACATGTTGCCACCCTAACTGAAAAGTGAGCTGGTTTATTCAGTCATTTCACCAAACTTTTATTAAGTGCCTATTACATGTCAGACCCTGTGCTAGACGCTGGAAAGCTGAGAATGAAATGGATACAGACCCAGGCTTCAAAGACCTCATGAGGGTACAGGGGACCGACAGTGCAAGGTGACAAGTGTCATGCAGGGCAAGCAAGGGGCACTGTGGAGCCTATAGGAGGGAGAGAAGCCCCAGACTAGTAGTGATGAGCAATTCTGCCCAGAACCAGGAGGCCAAGGTCCTATGATAAGAGAGTCAGTGTGGCATGAAGCGAGGGAGGGCTCCTGGGGACGTGGAGGAGGAAGCAGGTTCAGGTAGGTCAGAGGCCAGCGAAGGTGAGAGGAATCAGGTGCACAGTCTCCGAGGTGGGAGCCATGAGGGAGGAGGTGGAGAAGCCTAATTCCAAAGCCCGCATTTTTCCCCTACATCCACGATTCTCTGAGCTGCACCAAGATTCACAAGGCACAGAACTGTAGCTCAATCAGCACTGAATTCAAAAGAACATTTAGATGCCTGTTCTGGAATCAGAAATCAGAAAAGACCTGAGGTAACCTATGAAGTTTACCTCCCTGGCCCTCAAACCCTCAAACATGGAAATGAAGACCACGTGTCAGGCTCTAAAGCTCAAGTTCTTTCCTTTTTTTTTTTTTCTTTTTTTTTTTTTAAGCTCAAGCTTAAATAGCATCTGACCTCTCTCCTAGAAAATCTGAGAACATGTGTTCATGTGGGCCTTGTCACACTGTGAGCCAATGGCCTCTTGTTTGGCGAGTGTCATGAAGAGGGCCTAATATTATTAGCTTAATAATAACAGCCTTAAAAAAAGATCTCCTAGAATAATAGAAGGAATAAAATGCCCCAGACACTGCACTTAACCCTGCTCCCTAAGTCAGCAACTACGAAGGTAAGTGCTGGTTGTGAGTTGGTTGATGTAGTCTCCGTGCAGACCCAAAGCCAGTTCAGCCCCACACTTAGGTAGGATTTGAGAGGCGCCAAGAAACCTGCCCTTGGTGGCAGGATTCCAGTAAGTTGCTTATATTTTGAGTGAAGGTAGTAGGAGTTTGGGGTTTTGTTTATTTGTTTTACCTTTTCTTTAAGCAGTGGAAAACTTCTTTCAAGTGAAATCTTGCTGAGTACTGCATATATGCCATAACAGCAAGTTCTTAAATAGGGTTTGCTATGTGCCAGATGTTTTAACTCCTTTAGGCCAACAGCAACCCTATGAAATAGATACAGCGTACTGTTATTGCTAATAGTTTACAGATGCCAAAACAGAGGCACAGAGAGGGTTAGTGACCCGTCCAACATCACACAGCTGGAAGGTGGTGAAGCTGGCTCCAGAGCCCACCCTCTTCCTGACCCCACAGCGTGGCCCTAATGTGGAAGGTCTATGGAAGCAGCAGGGCCCTGGTTGGAGCCCAGGGAGAGGGTAAGGGTTTCCAGGCTCCATCAAGTAACCCTTAGGCACACCCATGAAAGCTTAGGACCCCATGAAACACAGTTCTGAAGTTCCTGGATGGAGACATTACCTATCAAGAGTCATTTTAAGAGAACGCTTCCTTCCCGGAAGGAGTAACAAATTAGTGCATTAGCAGGAATTACTTTTCAAGAACCAGGCTCTTTATAAGAGTGGTACAGAGGGCAGGTAAGCAGCGACAGGGGACAGTCCACCTGCAGGACACAGATGCTGGCGGGGCAGAGCTGGGGGGGCGGGGGCTAGACTCCAGAGTCTGAATAGTAAGAGGCGAGGGTAATGGGAGAGGAGATACCTTCAGGACAGCAAGCTCCCTGCCCAGGAGGCCAGCTGGAGAGCAAGCTAAGAGCAGGGGGCTAGTGCAGCCCATTTGGGAGGGCCCTCGGGCAGACAATTTCATGGGTGCCAAGGCGCTAGCCAGAAGGTGACCCTCTGGCAGAAGCATAGCGTGACTCGAGCTGTGGGGGGTGGCTGAGAAGGGCAGTCTGACGTGAGAGTGTCAGGGCTCCCCATGAGGCAACACTCAGGGTTTTCAGTTTCTATCTTGATAAAAATTTTGCGATTTTCACAACTGCAGAGCAAATAGAACCATGACTCACATTTCACAATTTGCCTAGGGAGTTTACTGTATTATCATGGTTCTGACAATTGCACATTTTTCAGGGAGTAATGGGATAGAATATTTGGCACAGGGGGCGTGTTATAATGGGGATGGTGGGCCACGCACTGCCCCCACCTCGTGTCTCACGTTCAATACCAGAAGCCAGTGATTTACATACATTATGAGTCTCAGTGGACTGGGAAATACACGACACATCTTGACATTCTCCACGTGTACATTTTCTGCCTGTATTTTAATCATCTCCGAGGCATATGTGCATCCTCTCTAACTTCATGAGATGAATTACTTGAGGTTCATTGTTTTGTTTTGTTTTGTTTTTTAAAAAGGTTTTGATATGTGGATGTTTAGATGGTAGGAGTTTGAGTAGTAACTCTCAAGATAATGTAATTTTAGAGCTGATGCTACACACAATTAGATCTTGACACTTTCAAGGGAAAATTAAAACACTTAGTGAGACTGAAAACCAGAGTTTTGCCCTTTGGTTTCAAGGACTCGAGTCAGAAATATCTTAGTCTCCTGTGGAAGGAAAGAGACCAGAGGACCAAGTCTTGCTCTTGACGGATGACCCTCGGTGTCATGTCAGCAATGTAAGAGATAATTATTATTTGTTGAATGAGTGAATGAAGAATAAATACACATATGCAAACAAATAGTACATGCAAGTTGAAATATGAGGTTCAATCTTCCCATACTTAGCAGCCATTTCTCTAAGATTTGGATGATATTTGTTCCGTTTTTAAATATATAGTCATTAATCTTGGAGATGAGTTTATGCAAGAAGGGAAACTACTTTAATCTTTCAATGCTGTATCTCACATTTGCTCAGAGCCCTTTGCTCAGATCCCTTGATACTGTGCACACTTTCAATTCTCAGAGCACCGTACACTGTGAAGGCTCAAGGAAAAGGTCACCGTCTGCTATATCTCCTGCCATTACATTTTTCACTCTCTCTCAGGTGCTTTTGTGGACCAGAAACCTAATTTCAAGAGACTAGTGCTAATTAGAAGATGAGTCATTTGAATAGTCTGAAACTCGCATTTGTTGAGTTGCCCACCTCTACGGACGTTGAGACAGATCCTTAATCGGGGATATTCCATTTAATCCTCTCAAGTGTAATTTTGCCCGTTGTCAGAGATGGGAAATTGTGGTCAGGGAGACACGTCCAAGCCACAAAGACAAGAAGGAGCAGAACTGGGATCCCAAGTCAGGCTGAGCCCAATGCCCATGATCTTTATATTAAGGGCTACCAGCTGAGCTCTGATGGGGACAGACAGAAAGAGCCACTTTAGCAAGGCTAATAGCCGAACGAGGCATGCTAACCAGGAGGGCATTGGACTGATGGGTGGGGTGACATTTGGGGGCATCCTCCCGTCACACCTCACTTTCCATGGTGTAGCAGCTTGACCAGTAGTTGGACACTGCAGGGGCCTGCCAGCAAGTCACGAGCCCACTCTGGTCCTCCTCCAGGCCATCTCCACACTCAGGCAGAGAGAGTGAATGCAAGTCTGATGAAGTGACTTCTGTGTCAGAAGCCTCTCAGCACTGCCCATTGCACTCGGAATAAAGGCCTCGATCCCCACATGCCAGAAGAACCCACCTGACATACCCTGCCTACCTCTTCAGGCTCACCCCACCTTTCTGCCTGTGCTCTCTGGACACAAAGCATTCACTTCCTTCTTCCTGCCACAGGGCCTTTGCATGTATTGTCCCTTTTCCCTGAGAGCCCAAGCCCACCTTGCTCTCCACCAAACCACCTTCTTCCTCTTTCTCCTGTCTCAGCTTAGCCGACTGAGCCACCCAGATGCCCCCCTTTCTGTCTCAGCTTAAATGGCCTTTCTTCAGAAAAGCCCCTTGTGATGACCAGGTCGGGCCCTCTTCATTCACCTTCCATTTCACTTCTCACTGTTAGAATGGGATAATTATTGGCATGATTGTGTGTTGAATGTCATTGCACCACCCACCTCTACAGAGGAGGAGATTTGGAGTCAGTGACACCGTGAGGCAGGAACCCATCAGTCTTGCTCATTACAGTACCCCCAGCATCTGCTTCAGAATGTCACAGATAAGACATGCTCAATACATGCTGCTTCTATGCAGGAGGCAATTAATCACAAAATCAGAAACTTGCTGTTCTAGTTTCAGGCCCAAAGCCTAGGAATCCCCGGTCATGTTTACTATCTGATTTCCCCAAGTTTTATCAGAACCTATGTGTGAAGAGCTGGTGGAGAAACATGTACCACGCATGTTACAGGAAACCTTTTACCACTCGGTGATCCCCTCTCCCCACTGCCTTCTAATAAGCTTCCTAGTAGCTACAGCTAACATTTACCAAGTGCTATGTTAAGAGATTCTCCTACAACCTAAGTCCACACAGCGTGATCCCGATGAACAGGACTCAGTTCTCATCCTTGCTCCATTCACTTCCAGAGGCCTGATCTCGCTTGTAGTAAAAGCCTACATTCTAGGCCTGGCCTGCGAGGCCCTGAGGATGGCTCCTCTCTGACCTCATCCCCCACTCCAGCCTTCCTGCAGCTCCTAGAACACACCTGGCATGCAGCTTCCCCAGCCTGTGCACCTGCTGTCCCCTCCATGTGGCCCCCTCTTCCCCAGAGAGCCACACCTCTATTTCTAGCATCTGCTTCAGAGGCCGCCTTCCCTGACCACCGCCCTGCACTCCCTCGGCCCCTTCCTTGCTACAGTTTTCACTATCACTTTACAACATCTAACACACTCCCGCTATTACTATCTATGTGATGGTCTGCCCACCCCATGGGAAGCGCCACGAGGGCAGGATTTCTATCTATGCTCCTTAGGGCTGCCCGACACATACGAGGAGCTCAACAGATACCAACCGTGCCATTTCATTCTTGCGTTAATGCCGAGGGAGGCACACACCATCCAAACACCTTCATTGCCACCTGTTTCTGCCAAGGCTACCACCCTACCCCCCACCCCCCACCCCCTCATCCCTCTGGTCACGTGATAGAAAAGAGAACCAGGCAACTCAGGCCTCCAGACATTCTGAGTTCACACCACACCCCCAAAGCCTGATGTGAAACAGGTGTCCTGTTTCATTTTCCCACTTCTTCAGTGGAACCAAAAGTGGGTTTCTCTATGCATCAGTAGTTTATTTTCAGCCATTCATTCGTCGGGTCTCTTAGCCGATGCTTTTGTGTGCTCAGGATGGAAGGCCCGGCCCATCAGAGGTCAGTTAGAAAGCCACCCTATGATGGCTATGTTAGCTTCTTTCTGTTGAACCATTCTCCCGCTTGTTGATTTTTCTAGTCTCAAATAGAGATTCCATTACCTTTCAAAATATGGGCCATTTAAGAAAACAGTCTTTTAAGATAATCCTCATGGCTAAAACTGAGAGGTTCTTCCATAAGTCGTGGTCACAGCCTCCAAGAGTGGATGGGATGCAGCGTGGTCCCAAGTAAGAAATCAGCACTTTTTAAAACCAGGCAACGGTTGTGTTCCTGCACACAGGACAGGTCCTGGGCCCTGGGATGGCAGTGAACTTGGCCATCTTTGATCTCGGATGCCATTTCTCTGAATTCTTTCCCCATTCCATGACTACCCCATCCTATTATTCCCTGCTCCGAGCATTTTGCTTATGTCTATGCCCCTGTGGTTATTTACAGTGAGTACCCAGAACATGTTTCCCCACTGCTCTCCACCCCCTGCCTGGGATCTGCTCTTCTGTCTTCCTCACTTGCATCATGGCTCTGTAATTTCCAAAACGGCCCCCTTGTATTCAAGACAACCAGTTTCTCCTGCTCCATCAAACCACTCTGCTTTCAAATTCCCCCTGTCCTTAAATCCCTCTTCACTCAGCAATGAAAACTTTAGCCTTTATCTCTCAAGGAGGCCCCTCCCTCCCACCAACCTGCCCAAGAATCTGAAAAGGAAGGAGAAATAGCAGGATTGAAATAAATGTCGTTCAGCTAACCTGAGCAAAGCAGACTTTCATCAGGTGTTTCAGATCTTGCCTCCTGAGGCAGATGACGATCACAAAAGCCAAGGGCAAAGACATATACTGTATGATGTCACTGATTTGTGGAACCCCAAAAAAACAAACAAAAACTCGTAGGTAGAACAGATTGGTGGTTGCTAGAAAGGAAGGGAGGAGGGGATAGATGAAACAGGTGAAAGAGGCCAAGAAGTATTCCTAGGGTTAAAATAAATAAGCCCTGGAGACATAATGTACTGCGTGGTGACCGTAGTCAATAATATGGTATTGCGTACTTGAAAGTTGTGAAGAACTAAATCTTAAAAGTTCCCGTCATGAGGGGCACCATGTTGGCTCAGTCGGTTAGTATCTGACCCTTGGTCTCAGCTCAGGTCTTTTTTTTTTTTTTTTTCAGCTCAGGTCTTGATCTTAGAGTTGTTGAGTTCAAATTCCATGTCGGGCTCCACACTGGAGGTGGAGGTGAGTTCAAACTCCACAGTTTTACTTTAAAAAAAAAGTTCTGATCATAAGAAAAATAAAATTTTGTAACTTTGTAAGGAGAGGAATGATAACTGGATTCACTGTGGTGGCTGTTTCACAGCACATAATAATGTCTAATTATTATGTTGTGTACCTCAAATTAATATAATATTATATGTCAATTCTACCTCAATTAAAAAAATACTTTGATAAACTTGGGGGAAAAAAGCAAAGGGCAAGAACTGTTTGTCATCTATGTTTACAGGCTAAACTGTTAGAGTCAGCACTCGCTTCCAACTAGGGTTTGGACATGTCTGTACAATCTGATTAGAGAAATTGTCAGAGCTCTGTATGCTCATTAATTCATTAATTCAGTCCTTCGTTTCTGCAGCAAACAGTTATTGAGAGGTTTATTTCTTTGACTGCTGAAGGTTTTACAATCTAATCTTCAAGAATACCCTATCACATTGTGAATCATCTTATAAGGTATTATGTCTTATTGAATGGAGTTCAATTTGATAAAATTTAGTTCATTCATTTGAACCCCCATGGTATTTTCCAGCATAGTAACGAGCACTAGACTAGAGCTAAGGAAAATCAGAAAAGAATCCTGTCTATTCTACTTACTGGCTGATTAACCATGGGAAAGTCACATGACTTCTCCAAACCTCAGTCTTCCATATTCATAAAATGGGTGATACTAACTGCCCTACCTACATCATAGGAGTTGCTATATCTTATTAAGCTCAGTGTCCTGAGGTTAATATATACAATCAACACAATGCCTGATTCAGACTAGCCTTTCCAAAAACAAAATGGAAATGAAAAGATTGTAGTTAAATTGAGTCAGTGATAATAAAAGAACTTTTTGTTGAATCAAGTATTATAGGCATGAAAGCCTTGTCTCTAACTTAACAAAGTTCCATACATCTTTCAAGCCCTAACTCAAATGCAATTTTATCCATGAAGTGGTCCACTGTCCCCACCCCAAGATAGAAAAGAGCCAAGGAAGTTGGTTAGTGTCTGGAACTCCAGGCCATACCAGAGCTCATTAGAGCTACCATAAGGAGAGACCCAATGCAGGTACCTGAGTCTAGAAACCCAGGCCCCACCAGGAAAGAGGAGCAAACCAAGGACCCAGAGCCAAATGGCTTCTGAGCAATGAAGAGCAGGAATGGAGCAGATAGGATATCTGAGAACAAAATTGAGAGTTTCCATGGAGCAGATAGAGATGGTGTCAAGGACTCACTTGGATAAGGACAGACTCCCATTATGAGTGTCTGAAATGTCCTCATGCAGCTGAATCATACTGGACAGAAACCACCTCACCCTTTCTCAAATCCCACAGCACTTTGCACCTCTCAGGTCACTATGTGTCTTTGTAGTTCCTTTAGGATGTGCCTATCTTTCTCCCATGCCAGGATATAAACTCTTTGAAGTCAAGTCCAAGTCTTACTCAACTTTTACCACCTGTCCAGCGCATACCTAATGCCTAGTGTAGTGTCTTGCATATGATCAGTATCATAAATATTTGTTTGTCAGATTAATAGAAACGTTACAGTCTTTGGTTTCAAAACATGACCAAATGAAACATGGCCCCAAGAATTAAACCTTTGAACTAGTTTACTCATCTGTTTTAATCATCTGGGTTTTGAATTTTTCCTCTGATCCTTCAGAATTTGACAGCATGCCCAGTTTTCTTCAATAACAAAATCACTGCTCATTTGATTGCATGTTGCTATCATTTATTGAGGATAGTGGCAAAATAGCCAGCTGTTGGTCAGAACCTTTCCAGAGTATGGAGTTATTGCTAAGAGGCAGCTGCTAAGCTGGAACTACATTTCCCAGCTCTCCTTACACCCAGGTGAGGCCATGTGACTAGTTCTCATCAAAGCAATGTGAATGAAAGTGAAGGAGTCTCACCTCTGAGGCCAGAGCTTTTAAGAAATAGGGCTTCTCCATTCTCACTTTCTCCTTTGCCATCTGGTAGCAGAGGAATTTGAGGTTCCAGGGGGTCGGAGAGTCACAAGATTTCCAAGCCCGAATCCCTGAATGACCATTTGGAAGAAAGCCTTCTGCTTTTCCCACTTAGATGGGCAAGGAGGCATTGCAGGATGGAAGCCTCAATCCCTGAGTCTCCACGTGGAGAAGAGCCTCCTGCTTTCTCTATGGAGTCTATTACATGGGCAAGAAACAAATTTTAGTTGTATTAAACCATTGGAATTTGACATTTAACTGTTGCAACAGCTAGTGTTACCTTAACTAATACAAGTACCTGCCATATGCCAGGTGCTTCCCACAAATTATTGCACTGAATCCTTATAATAGCCCCGTATTATGGGTACTATCACTATTCTTTTTATTTTCCAAAGGAGTAAACTAAAACACAGATGGGTTAAGTTACTTAGACAGGATGTCACAGCTAATAAGTGTTGGAGCTGGAATTTGAGATTTGTCTGGCTCCAAATGCTCTGTTTCCACCCCCCCACTACATTATCCCGTCTCCCATCCATCAGTGATCTTGGACTGTCTTTGACATCATTTTTAAATTAGAGGTTTCTGCCCTGATTCTGACCTACACTTTTTAAAAGCAGTTTAGATATATGTCTCCCCTTTCCTTCACAGAACTCCTTCCATCACCTGGAAGAATTATGTATTCCAAGCCCTGGAGTGTTCTACAAAGTCCTTAATTTCTTCCTCACCTGTTTTGACACAATTTTTTTTTTACTACTAGAATTGAGTTCTTTCTCTAAGGAAATGTTTAAGCTTATTACTGCTTGGCTTCTGATTTTTTCACCAGTTATGAAGGGTAAGAAGAGAATTCATTATGGATTTTAGGTGGGGGACAGGAAAGAGAGTGGGGGAAAAGAGAGATCATATGAATTCATCAAATCCCACCTGCTTCTTGCTTGCTTGAGAAAATCTCAAAACTTTTGTACTAATTCTCAGGGACTGTGTTGATGAAATTTATGCCACCCACAGTTACATTTGTGTTAGTTCTGTTTCTTATTTACCTTTTAACTGAGGCATAGAAAAGTCCAAATGACTTATCTAGAGTCATAGTATTAAGGGGCAGAACCAGAAAGCAAATTATATCAGCATGGAAAGGAAAAGAAAGAAAGGTCACTATAAATTCATTGGTAAAAAGGAGCTTATAAAATGACAGGGGATTTTTTGGTTTTCTTTTTCTCTTTACATATAAAATGATGGTTTTTAGAAGATTTTATTTATTTATTCATGAGAGACGCACACACACACGCACACACACAGAGAGAAAGAGAGAGAGAGAGACATAGGCAGAGGGAGAAGCAGGCTCCATGTAGGGACCCCAATGTAGGGCTCAATCCCAGATCCCAGGATCATGCCCTGAGCCAAAGGCAAGCACTCAACCACTGAGCCACCCAGGCATCCCAGTTACCATCATTTTAATAGGAGGTAAAAAAAAAGGAGGCAACCCAGATTGTTTTTTCCAATCATTTAGCTACTTAGATGGTAACCTTTGTAAAATGTATGTACTTGTGGGTCTTCTTAAGGTATGTTAACTATTCTTGATGACTCAAGATAAACCAATTATTGAACTGGATTTTTAACAGATGATGCCTCTAGAGAATATTAAAGAAAATAAGCCTGTTGGTCTGTGTATTAATGTCCTCAAAGTGGTGTGTACTGGTTTAGTACACTCCAACAGGGTGGAGATTTAGGTCTCTTTTGTTCAATAATATAGTTCAAACACCTAGACCAATACCCAGCATCTCAGTAAACATTTGTTTAGTGATTTAATAAATGGATGAGTGTTTTACTTCCTAATCATTCTGTCTCCTCATTTTTTTCTTGGGTCATTTGTTGTCATCATTCCCTTTGTCCTTAATTTGCTATTTCTAATCTGTTGTGGGTTGAGAAACTTAAAAAGAAATGATATAAATAGATAAGAGAATTTATAAGGTAACTCAATAAAACTTTTAGAACTTTCTGCAATGGTGGAAATTTCTCTGTGTACTATTTACTTCGAGGCGACTAATTAATGGCTAGTTCAGCTAAGGAACTGTATTTCAAGATGTATCCCATTGTAATTAAATTAAATTAAATTAAATTAAATTAAATTAAATTAAATTAAAATAGCTATGTGTGGCTAATGGCTACTGAACTAGATAGCACAACTTTTTAACAAGGTGCTGAATTAGAGTCGATAAGGACTTGTCTGAAGCCCAGGGGATAGAGGTTTTGAAAACTCAGCAGCCTTAATTTTCTCTTTTAATTTACTTCTGCCCTGTTCTAAATGAATAATGAAGCCACTCAAAGGCTCTCCAGCAGACCTAGACATGGCAGTGGAGTTAGACAGTGATTTGGTTCAAGGAGGACATTTCAGCGTTAGTGAAAATGCTAAGGGCAAAGATGGCCAACCGTAAGCAGCCGGAAATCTCTGTCAGAGGTGTTCCTGGGGCCTGGTAAATCTAGAGAGAAAAACTGGTCTTTGCAGGGAGAAATCCTATACGTCTGAGCTCTTCCATCCTGGTCCTTCAGGGCAGGGATCAGGACAAGCAGAAGGTCCTGGGACACCCAGGACTAGTTCAGCAAGGGGTTGCCTCAAGCACAGAGCACATCCCTGGAGTTATTGCTAAGAGGCAGCTGCACGAGCAATGACAGCACACTGATGTAGGGTTTTGTTGGAGACAGGTAGGGGTGAGGGATTGATTTCTAGACTTGTTCACTATTTTTTCCAACACAGAGCTCTAAGCAACCAGAATTAGCATAAAAGCTCTTCTCTGTCCCTATCTGAGAGGCAAGTATCACTCTATTTCAGCTGGGAAGCTTAGGGTCTCTTATCTGACTGCATATGGAGCGTCTGTGTCCTGCAGGGATGATTTGGTGGCTTTCTGAGTAGGACAGAGACAGCTCTGCTGGAACACGTCCACCTCGGCATCTTTGTTAGATGGTGTTTGCTAGAACAAGAACAACCTCAGCAATTTAGACCTCAAAGATCCCACATCAAATTCAAGGTCGATTGTGTTCAGAAATGGCATCTACCTGTCTCTGTGCAGGGAGGGCAAGTCTCGTCACTGGATACTGATACACATGTATCTCTTTCCTGGTAAAGGATAACATTGCTTATATGCGACCTGCAGGTGCACATCACTGCCCTATACACCTACTCTCTCCCCAGTGAAAAGGTCTGTTTGGCCTCAACTACCCACACTGTTCTACCAGGTCCTATTTCATAATCAAATCCATGTAATGCTGTTTTTTACTTTATTTTTTGAAAGAGAGAGAGCATAAGCAGAGGGAGAGGGGCAGAGGGAAAGGGAGAGAGAGAATCTTAAGCAGGCTCTGCACTCAGGGCAGAGCCTAACCCTGAGATCATGACCTGAGCCAAAACCAAGAGTCAGGTGCTTAAACGGCTGAGCCACCCAGGGGCTCCTCTTTTGCTTTTATTTATTTTTTTCTCCTTTGCTTTTAAAATAAAGATATATCTGTATCTATGCATAGATATAGATAGGTGTGTATATGTGATATAATATAAAATAATAACTGATCATTACAAAAATATGGCAAATAAAATAAAAAATACATAAACAAAAGCATCCAAAGATCCCCATCCAAAGACAACCTCAGTTAACATGTTGTATTTCTACCTACTATTTCTCCCTGCACAGAGAGATATCCCCCTCTCAACCTAGTTCTAAGCATTTTATAATCAGTATCTTGGTTTTTGTTACATCATGGGCATTCCCTTATAATCACACGGACTGAACAAGCATCATTTGTAATGTTTGCAGAATGTTCTGTTAAGAGAAATTACCATATTCACTTAATCATTTCTCTCTTGAAAGACCTTCGTTTCCAAACACTGCCATCTTCTAAATTATGATAGCAAATAACTCTGTGCAAAGGCTTACCCCCTGCCATCACTCCAGTTAAGGGGTACCCTTCTTAGGCTAGAAGCATAGAAGAGGGATTTCTGAGTCCAGGGTCATGAAGGTAGAGAGCTAAGGTTCAGGGTGGACCAGCAAAGCCAAGTTCACGAATTGATAATCTTGAACTTATTGGTGTTGCCGCTCCCAAACACAAGACCTACAGCAACAGGAATGCCTGGGCATTTATTTACAAACCAGATTCCTGGCACCCACCTCAGACTTGTTGACTCAGGGCATCCTGGATTGAGCTTGAGCATCTGGATTTCTCACAGTCCATAGGAGACCGTTTAACAAGCTCTGCTTCTGAACACAAGACCTCCAGGTGGGAACACGTGTGAAAAACTGACTTCTGTTGCTTTTATTTTTTTTATTTTTATTTTTTTTTTAATTTATTTTTTTTTTCTGTTGCTTTTAAAACTGCAGACAATAGGCCTATTTCTGGGAGGGGGAGAAAACATCTCAAGACTGCAATCAGTTTGTTTCTTAGTTTCTTTTTGAAGAGTTTAGTTTAAAAAAAATTTTTTTTTAATCATCCCACATGAAGATATGGAAGTTGAAATGCCACTGATTAAAAACCCTGTCTTTACCTTACATGATCATTGAAAGTGAGCCCTTCCCCACGTGAAGTTTGATTCTTCTCAGTATTTGCCTTGCTGAGTCCATTTACAGTCCTGGTAGGATTCTGGAGTCTTATTTTCTCTGTACTGGAAGATAGTGAGAGGGTCTCATCAGTTCTAATTATAAACCTCAAAGACTTAACCAGAATTTTAGCAATGTAACGTTACACTCCTGCCAAAGGAAAAGTGTTTAGGAACCACTGATAGGGTCCTCCAAGGAGGAAGAGTGAATCTGGCTCAAACCCAGGATGTGCAAGAACACTCAAAACTCTTTCCGGCTCCCTGAGACTGAGCATGCTCCCGTGGTGTTCCTTTTATTAGGAACAATGAATTCACACAAACCAAAATTGAGAAACAAAGACACAGACACCAACTCAAAAGCAGAGACCAATTTTGGAGTGTACTGGACTTCAGACCAAGCTGGGTGTGATCCCAGAGGCTGCCACCCAATGGGATTCCAGAGAAACATCTTGCCTCCCACATCTTGGCGCCGGGTCAAAACCTCTTTCTCAAAGGAGGCGCTGAAAAGGCGTCTGAGTATTAATTTGTCTGTTGTGAGAAGTTTTAGTGCTGCTATAAATCACTCCAGATCACAAACAGGGCTTCCGTGGAGGTGTCCCTAAGCTACTTGAACTTGGTAAGACCTGAAAAGAACAAACTTCCACCAAAGCCAGGAGGAGGAGGGGAGTCCGACCACAGGCTGCCTTCAATCACCTGATACGGATAAAAGGCAATGGCCCTGGTCCCACAGAGTCACCCAAAAAAGGGAAGCTGACACGTGTGGGGTCCTGGTGGTTGAGAGATTTTTCAGGAAGTGTTTCTCTAAAGCAGGATGTGTTGAGATTCCGAGGCTGTGGTTCAAAGTTCAAGGGGTCCAGGTCGGAAAAAAGGCAATATTCTGTGGTCTGTGAGAAGCTTCCTTTTAATATTAGACAAACAGTCAGCTGGATCCAGGTGGAAAAGGTATAAAGTTGAGATGGCCAATGCAAGTGGTGACCGGGCCAGGTCACGGATGTGACTTCAGGTAGTCTGAATATGAACTTTGAAGTTGCTTCACCCATGTCTTCAATAATATTCAGCTTGTGATGGCTTGGTACACCCAACCTCGGGTCCAATCTATAAGCACCCACAGATAACGAGAACAAAGGCAAGAGTTGGCTTTTGTGATATCACTCATTTTCTAACTTACTATGTTATTATGATGTACCTTCTCTCTCGTGTGCCAAAGAAAGGCCTGGAGAAATCCTAGACCTAACCACAGAAGATTCCTGGGGTGGTCCAGGAATCCGTGATGTTAACAAGCTCCCTTCTCCACCAAGTGATTCTGCTTTCAGTGGTTAAAGGACCTATTATGACCAAGACCCTCTCCCAGAGCCCCAAGCCTGGCCCCATTGAAGGCCCCTAAACGTAACACTTTTAGCCAAGGTTGAGCAACTCTAAGATAAGCTCTGTGCTCCTAGGGTGAAAAGGCCATGGTTTCTTGGCCCTTCTTTTGGAATGAATCACAGAAGGAGGACTTTGTATTTGTTCTTTGTGCATATAAGCCAATGACTCAATTCTGGCAGTGATGTTCTTGTAAAATAGCCCTTGCTGGGCCCCATAGGCAAAAGACTTAGTCAAATGTGCTAATTCAGCTAGCTGACTATAGCTGACTCATCCTCAGACTGTCCCTTACAGATTGCATTATTGTTCCCAAATATTCATTCTCTCCTTCCCACTTCACTAGAGCTTCAGCTGAGTGATATGAGTCATCGAACATAAGTAATATTAGCAAGAAATAAATGTTTATTGTTTTAAGCCAATAAATTATTGGGGGTGTATGTTACTATAGCAAAAGCTGGCTAACACAGTCTGTTCCTTGACAGGTACAGGAATACAGGCCATTCTTCTACCCAACATAGTTCTTAGAGCGTACTATGTGCTAGGCATTATCCGAGGATACATGTGCAAACCTTACAAATACAGAATCTGACCACACCCTACCATTCAGGTTTATCCCTTTTGCTATGGAAACAAATCACATCACTCTTCTAACTTAGAACCTTTCAATAGTGTTCCAGCTAACTCAGAATTAAAGCTCAAGTCCTGGGGCACTGGGGTGGCTCAGTTGGTTAAGCGTCTGCCTTCAGCTCAAGTCATGATCCCAGGGTCCTAGGATAGAGCCCCGCATTGAGCTCCCAGCTCGGTGAGGCGTCTGCTTCTCCCTCTCCCTCTGCCCTTCCTCCCCCTACTCCCACTGGTGCTCTCTCTCTCTCTCTCTCTCTCTCATTATCTTTCTCTCTCTCTCTCTCTCTCTCTCAAATAAATAAGTAAAATCTTTAATAATCATTTTTAAAAGCTCAAGTCCTTATGATCATGTGAAGGGCCCTGTAGAGTCTGGCTCTTGTCTCCTCTCTGACCTCCTTTTCTACTACTACCACTCGTTACCCACTACTCAGCTGCCCTGGCTTCTTGAATAAGAAGAATTCAAGAATAATTCCTTGAATTATTGTTCCTTGAATAAGCCAACTTAGAGCCCTTATTTATGCTATTCTTTCTTCCTTGATTCCTGTTCCCCAAGACACACCAGGCTTGCTCCCTTCATCCCATAAGCCTTTGCCTAAATGCCACCTCCTCATTGAAGCCGGCATTGACTACCCAATTTGGATTGCAACCCTCTCATTATTCCCCCTACACCCCTTCCCTGCTGTAATTCTCTCCATTGCACTTCTTACCAGTCTATATGGCAAATAATCTATACCAGCTGTTCTCAGAATATAGTGCTCAAACCCCTGAAGTTCTGCAAGCCCTCATATAAACTATTTTCATAATAATACTAAGATGTATTTGCCCTTTTTGCTGTGTTGGCATTTGTACTGATGGTACAAAAATTGTGGTGGGTAAACTGCTGGCATCTTCCCATGAATCAAGTCAGTGGCACCACACGAAGCCAGATTTTCTTCATATGCTTCAGCCAAAACTACATAACAACACACATTGAATGTAGATATGAGAATACAGCTGTCTTCTACTTTAGTTGGAAAATAAAGAGGTGTGCAAGAATGTAAAAACCATTACTCCTCTCTTAATTTTTGTTTGGGGAAAAATAGTAATTTTTCACTAAATAGATGTATTTTATACTAATGAGTAGATTGTTATTTTTAATGCTCATATATATTTTAAATTTCTCAATTTTAATTTCTAGTTGATTACCAGTAGCTATAACCTACCTAAACAGTTCTTTGGGGTCTTTAATAATTTTTAAGAACATACAGGGGTTCTGAGACCAAACATTTGAAAGCTGCTGCTATATATAACTTAGTAGTGATTTTTTTGTCTTCCTTTTCTAGAATGCAAACTACGTAAGACAGAACTTTTTGTGTGTCTTGTTCATTACTGAGTCTCCACTCCAGAAAAGTGCTAGCAATGGTAGGCACTCTAAAGATCCACTGAATGAATGAGGAAAGGAATGGATGACTGAATGCCTCCAACTACACCTTCCACTCATCAGGACCTGTCTGCCTGCCATCCTGAGGACATCCCTGAGGCATAGCCCACAAAACCTAGCTAAGGTCCCATACCCATCCATCTGCTCCAGGGCATTTGCCAACATCCTGCCCTCTCCAAACCAGACCATTTGCCTGCTCTCAACTCCCACTGCACTGACCTTCTGATGCATTCATCCCAGCCCTTAAGGCCACCACTCACCCTGTTTAAGTGTATTTCCTTTTCTCTCCACCAGACTATAATACCCTGGAGTAACATGTGTCATTATTCCTTAGTCTCTTCTTCAGCTCTAAACACAGGGCCTAGCACAGAATAAGTGCTTTTTAAAAAAATACAGTAGTCCCTGCTCAATCATGGGGGATACATTTCAAGACCCCAGTGGATGCCTGAAACCACGGATAGCATCGAATCTATATACATATTTTTTCCTATTCATATATACCTCCAATAAAGTTTAATTTATACATTAGGCACAGTAAAAGATTGACAACAGTAACTAATAACAAAATAGAATGATTGTAACGACATACTATAATAAAAGTCATGTGAATGTGGTCTCTCTCTCAAAATATCCTCTGGTATCTCATCTTTCTTCTTGTGATGATGTGCGATGATAAATGCCCACATGACAAAAGGACGTGACAGGAGCGACATGGACGTTGTGACACAGTATTAGGCTGCTATTGACCTTTTGGCCATACATCAGAAGGAAGTTCATCTATCTTTGGACCTCTAGTAACCAAAACCATGGGAAGTAGAGCCATAGATAAAGGGGACTATTTTACATGCTTTTAAAATAAGTGAATGATATACAAAATAAACGTCTATGAATAAACATGAATAGAGTATAAAAACACACATTCAGAAGAATTATCTCCAGCAACCAATTAAAACCTTTCTCCAGTGACAGCCTGAATCCCACACTTTTTTTTTTCTCCATGGCTAAGCTTTTTATTCACTCTTGAAAGTTCTCTAGTTGACCCTCACTGGCCAGTGCACCTGACCTAGTATCCAGGTGTCTGCCTTGTGGCCACAGGTCCAGTAACTAAGCCAAGCACTGTCCCCTTGCAGGAATCTTTACCTTGGTGACAACAGTAGCAATTCTTGAGCATCTACTATAGGTGAAACGTTTCAGCAACCTCATAGGAAAGAACCATAAGAAACGAGAGGTCATGTTTAATTAATTTGTTGTGTCTCCACCCCCTGGGACACAGTATGTGCTCAGTCAGTGCTTAGAGAATAAATGGATAAATAAAAGAATCCCACAAGATGGTTGTTCCTATTCCATTTTACAGGTGAGCAAACTGAGCCTCATAGACATCGGGCCACCCATCCATCTTCTTACCACGCCCTCTGCATATTCAGGGCTACTGATGACACACATGGGTTTGCCCCCACACACCTTTCTGTTCAGTTGGGGGAAAAAAAAAGTTTTAAGGTCACAGACCCTTCTGGTATTGGTTCATCTTACTGTTCTTGTAGCAATAATCTCTCAGTCGCAGCCACCTGAGACAAGTCACCTCAGCCCTTCCAACCCAGCCACTTTCCATAGAACAAGCAGGTGCATTTTCAAAGTGTGTTAAACAGCTTGCATTAAACTTCTTTTCAGCTGGTTGGTCCAGACCTGAGACCAGTACCCCCAGGGCCAGCTAGCAGCCCAGAGAACAGCACACCCAGGCCAAAGGAAGCCATCTTGCTTTCAAAGGGTGTGATGCCCAGAGCACTTCTTTCACTCCTCTTTAGTTTCTATTTCTGGGGGGAGAAGAGCAAAGAAGGAAGTGGGGGAAAGGCAGGCCGCCCTACAGGCTTAAACCGCACACCACCTCCCCACCCTGTGGCTATGGTTTTTGCTGGAAGTTAATAGACCTGTGTCCTGGGCAAATGTATGGTGGCTAATGCTTTGCTTCCTGAGTAAAAGTTGCACTTAACTAGAGGATACAGCTGGGAAAGAGCTAGGAAGGCCAAACTTTCCTTTCTTCCCCAATGTTCAAACCCTCAAGGCCTGGCCACGACCTGGTCATCCTTTGCTCATTTATTGCCACTTACAGCAAAAGGAGCAAGTGACCTCCTGTGCAGGCTAGCCATGCAGCAGAGAAGGAGCACCAGGGCTCCAGGCAGGATCGGAAAGCCCCGGGAATAGCCCTTCTCAAGCTTTCTGCAACCTGTGATCATCAAGACACAGCACCTAGTGACAGTGGAAGAAGAGACCAGAGGGACAGGCCCTCGCCTGCAGCCTCTGCACAGAACAGAGTGCCCCCCGCCCACCGCAAAAAAAAAAAAAAAAAAAAAAAAAAAAAAAAAATTCTTTTATTGCTTCCGGTTTTTTCTATTTTAAAAAGCAATACATTTCAAAAGTAAAAAAGTTGATGAACATTAAGAATAATTCAAAAAAGAAAATTAAAATTACCTGTGATCCCACCTATTCCCCAGAAATGACTATTGTGGATATTTTGTACAAAACCTCCAGTCTTTCTTCTGCACACATCTGCAGTCTGTGGCATATTGGTCTTGTTCTCATAATGTTCATACTATTTTGTAAACGAGTTTTCCACCAAACACATCATGGTAAACATTTCCTTCATCACGGTAAATACGATTGTATGATTTTAAAAGCACGCACAGTATTCCGTCATCATCTGGAATTTATTTAAGCATTAATTTTTTTAACTATGCCCTCTTATTGAACTTTTTCACTCTTCTAAACAATGTGTGGAAGATCTTGAACGTAAATTGGGCACTTCAATTATTTCCTTAGGAGGGTGACGAGAAATGGAATTATTGGGTCAAAATGTACACATATTTAAAAATTGTTTAAATGGCCTTATTAAGGTATAATTGACATACAATAAATTGCACATATTTAAAGTGCTCAATTTCATAATTTTTGACATATGTACACACCCATGAAACCACTGCCACAATCAAGATAATGAACATGTCCATCACCCTTGTAACTTTCTCTGTGCCCCTTGTAATCTCTCCCTCCCTCTGCTCTCCCGTTCCTAGCAACCACTGCTCTGCTTTCTGTCACTATAGATTAGTTAGCATTTTCTAGAGTTTTATATAAATGAAATCATACAGTGTGTAGTCTTTTTCCTCTGGCTTCTTAGCATAATTATTTTGAGAGTCATTCACGTTACCGCATTTATCAATAGCTCATTCCTTCCTACTATGGTATAGCATTCCACCTCATGGATAGGAATGCACACATATCTTTAACACTCTTGGTACACACTACCAAACCATCTGTGGGGGTTTCTTGAGACTATCATAAAAGTGTGGTGATTTGGAGCTGACTATCCCTGAAAAGTGAAGATTGAAATTCCATTTGTTCCAAGGGCACCGTTCTGCTTTCTGAATTGCATAGGCTCCAAAATGAATTACAAGGAAGAAATAAAGAGTACCAAGAAGAAATGCAGAAGAGGACCAATGAGGGCAGCAGTGGGGTTAGTAGGGTCTAGGGGTTCATTCGTCAGCCCTCCAAGCCCAGAAGGGACCCATTTCCTGGATATGGCACTGCTGGCAAAGGAGCCTGCACTAAACCAGTTTTCATTCACTGGTGGTAACAAGCGTTGATGAGCAAGGTAATTGGGACAGTGCAGGTCCTTAGACCACACAGAAAAGTGTGTGTGAGGCACATCTGCTCCCCTGTAGCCATGCGCGAACTTTACCTTGATACAGACAAATATAACTGTAAATTAGGAAAAACAACAAAACAAAACAAAAAAACACCGTATTTGCTTTGCTACCAGACTGTAAAACCACTTGAGGTAGAATCTGTGGCTGACTCATCTTTCTACACAGGCTCTCACTCTGGTAAATTCTCAATACATTTTTCTTGAATGCTGTTGACTACATTTTCTTTGAAATAGCTCATCTCCTGCCCAGCACCACGGAGACAGAAATCAGGTGACCTCAGGGAAGATGGACTGGGGGCTGGGCCTGCCACCGGCAGGGAAGGATATGTCTTTTCAAGGAAGATGAACGTGAGAATGGCTTTCTAGCTGATTTTACATGTCACACACAAACATGTTCACATCAAAACAAGGAAGAATTCTCATGATAATCACAGTCCTCGTTTCCATAGCTGGTCATGGTTGTAGTTGATTTGTAACTATCTTCCTCCATTGCTCATTCTGCATTTCCTTTGCCTTCAGCAAACAGCTCACCTGGTCATGGCCCTTTACCTGGTGGGATGACTTAAACCTTCATTTTTGAAAGGTCTGTCTGGGCCATTAATAGTTCCTCTTGGATTGGGTCATTGCAGTTTTCCATTGACAACCGTCAGCCCATATGTTAAGAGCAATGAGAAAGATGTGCAAGGGATACAGCAGACCCACTGAGAAAAGGCACCTATCATGGAGTGGTCAGGGAGGTAACAAAGGTTGTCTGGAGGGGTTGAGCTTTAAAATAAGCCTTGAAGAATGAATAGGACTCATCCTGATGCAGGAGTTACAAAGGAGTCAGGGCAGAAGGAGCAAAGGCAGAGAAGCAGTAGGTGGGGAAATGGATGTACAGAAGGGAGTGTCAGCACAATTACTCTCAGAGGATAAGAAGCCAGGCAATACAACATGGCTGGATAATTACTCTGGTGGTTGAGAACCTCACTAGGGAGTGGAGCTGGAGAGGCGGGTACAAGCCAGGACACCATAGATTGTGCCACCATGATAGGGGGACCAGAAGGAGCCATTTGAAAGTTTGAGTAGTGACTTAGACATATATTTTAGGCGAGTCTTTGTTGTTGCAGTATGGAAGAGCAAATAAGGAGGATGAGACCAAATCAGACAGACTAGTTATGAGGGAACCACAATGATCAGCAAAAGGGGTGTGAAAACCTAAAATAAAGGAGTGTTGGCCGGAAAGCAGAAGTAGAGGTAAGTATGACAAATATTTCGAAGGCAAAATTGGTAAAGCTTGGTGTTTGATTGCAGTGTGGCAGCTAAGAGAGAGGAAGAGTCAACAGCAATTCTCAGGTTTTCAAAGAGGCTCAGTGTGGACAGCATATCACTAGGACAGACCTGGCTTATTCCTCCTTTCCATCCTTCGAGATCAATAGAATTCTAAAACTATAGCCAGTGCTTAATAATATTTCTGAATGAATGAATGAAGAGTCATAAATAGGGCCATCGTCTTGCCTAAATGCCAACTCCAAGGGGATATCCATACAGAGTACAAAATGAATGATGCCCTGGCGTTGGGCAGCTGGAGGCCCTGCAGGGAAACTTCAGGTGACGCCCTATCTCAGCAGCCTGAGTTCCATAGGGGAGAATGCTAAATGAGCCTTCAGCCATGGCAAGGAACAGAGGATACCAAATAACCACAGAGATGACTTGGATCCTTGTCACATTCAGGATACTGGCAGCTCATCAGGTCTCATGAGAGAAGAATCCCAGGAGCTTGACCTAGAAAGAAAAAAAAAAGATTTGGAGACTTTTGTTAGCAAAAGAATTGAACATGGGCAAGGTCAATGTTTACAGAGTCACAAAATAAATACCAAAACAAAGAGATTCCATCCCTCCTCTTAGTATAAGAATGTTCTCAGAGGTCAGCTAATCAGAAACTCTACTTCCTGAAAAAGAGATCACCATGAATTTGGATCCCCGTCTGCAGAGAGGAGGTAAGATCAAAGACTACGACAGATTTTTAAGGCTTTATATAGATTATGGTAAATAAAGTTACTAGAAGTTAGGTAGGTGTTTGTGGCACATCCCTTGTATAGAACAGGATAATTGACTACTTTTCTCTTCCATCCCTTCCCTTTTTTGCCTTGGTTGAAAACTTCTCCATGGGCTTCATAGATCCTTGCCAGAAGCCTTCTTAGCTGAGTATCTTGAGCAAGTTTTTAGACTCTCATTCCTCAAGATTCATCACTGTAGGACAGATAAAGTAGCCCTGAGATTTGAGGGCCCATGGAAGGAGGATGGGGAAGATTATAAATATGACCCCAATTCTTCATCCCTGCTGTATCCATACTCTTTGTCAGGTAGCTTTGTGTTGCCCTCCAAGGCTGTGTCTGGGCTTAGTCATGAAGTTTGTTAAGTTTTTTTAGTAACTAGACCGAAATGAGACCGCCAAGGCAAGCGAGGGTCCAAGAACAGATTTTATTGCAGGCACCCTCGGGCGAGGTTCCACGACTCACGGGGGAAAGAGAGTGAGTCGGGGAAGTCGCGCCAAGACAAGGTGGTAGGGGGTTTACATAACGTTGTAAGGCAGAACGGTTTCCTATTGGTTGGCTCATATGCAAAGGAAGGATTGCAATTCGACCAGTCAAAGGTGACTTCCTCCTCTGGGGTTTGAAGGGCATTGGGTTCGGTTGGGGAAGTCTAAAGGAGAGGTGTAAGGGTCTGCTCAAGCTGTCGTCCCAAGTGGAGGTGGTGACAGGAACCTCAGCCATTTTGGCGTATCCGCCATCTTGAGGAGTTTCCCTTCCCGCCTGGCCCCAACAAAGTTGTTTGGGCCAACAGGATAAAGTGGAATTAATGTATATCTGTTCTGAACCCAGACTTCATGAGACCTTGTATGTTTCTTCTTGCTCTCTTTTGCATCTAGCATCACCATGAATTTGGGGGGCTGTTGTAGGACTGAATGAGATACTACACATAATATGTGCTCAATAAATGTCAGATTTTATTCTAGGGGCTGAACCCTGTCATTATTTTGGAACAAATCAACCTTTAGGGTTTCCCAAAGAAAAAGCATGACCCCGTTTTGTGAGAATTAAATGAGATAAGGGAGAGGGAAGTATTTTGTACACTGTGAAGAATTCTATGCCAGATAAAATGATGATTGCTGTGTAGAGATGAAGAAGGAGAATCAGGCACTTTACTCTCTGGAGATACTGAGGATTTTCACCCAGAGTTGTGACATTTTGTCTTTAATTCAAGGCCTGTAGCTCGGTTTGGAGATTTGTGCACCAAATTGCTCAAGAACAAGACTTGGGACTCCCCTCCAGGACCACCCAAGAGTCTGAGCAGCCACAGGACGCCTGCAGCTTGTTGACTTAAGAATACGAACCATTGGAATGTACTACACCTGTCTGTACTGGCTACCTAGCCTTGTAGTCCTTCAAGGTGTTTAATTTAATCTGCAGAACTCCATACAGTGGGACCCTCATTCCCTCTGAGGTTATTGCTTGCTTTTATAACATTGAGCTAGGAAGTTGTAAAATTATAGAGTGTGGGAAAATTACTGAGAGCCTAACCTTGGTTTGACCACCTACCAACTATGTGGTCTTGAGCAAATCATTTCACTTCTCTAGGCCTCAGTTTCCTGGCCTATAAAATGGGGCTTATAATCCCTGCTCATCTCTCAAGGTAATGAGAATTGAGAAAGTATTTGTGCAACATAAACAATTATATAAAATAAATACATAAAGTTATTCTTATCATTTCTGCTATATTAGTTGAGTTAGGCTACTCTCTGCTCCAAGAACACGACAAAGAATCATTTCTTCTTCACATAAGCCAAGTGCGGATTGTGGGGTTCCGGAAGGTGACTCTCCTCCATGCAGTGATTCAGGGATCCAAGATGCCTCCATTTTCAGATGCTGACATCTCAACATCTGAGTTGCCCTGGGTTGTGGACAAAGAAGAGAAAGACAGCCAATCACCCACGATGTTATCAATAGTCATACCTAGGGATGGTCATACATCACTTCTGCCTACATCCCATAGACAGAACCCAATCATGGGGCCCCATCCTAAATGCAAGTGAGAGTGAGAGTCTGGGGGGGGCTCATGGACTAGTTGGTGAACACCACTGTCTCTGCTATGTTTGCACTATTGACAAAGAATTTACATGCTTAGGAAACTGCAGGATGAAGTTCTAAGACCTTAGAATTAGACAAGCCTAGATTCAAATCCAAGCTTTGTTTCATACTGGCTATATGACATTGAGCAGTATTCACCTTTTCAGAGCCTCAGTTTCTTCATCTTTAAAATGGGAGTGTTAATGGGGCACCTGGGTGGTTCAGTCAGTTAAGTGTCTAACTCTTGGTTTTGGCTCAGTTCATGATCTCAGGGTCATGGGATTGAGCCCTGAGATGAGCTCCATTCTCAGCAGGGAGCCTATTTGAGATTCTCTCTCTCTCTCTTTCTCCCTCTCCCTCTGTCCCTTCCCCCCCCCCCTCTCTAGAGTGAATAAATGAATCTTTAAAAGGAAAATGGGAGTGTTAATAGAACCTACCTCACAGTTTCACTGTAAGGACTATATGAAGTAAGGAATGTAAAGTACTTTTTATCTGACACATAATAAATGTTTAATAAATGGTGGATTTTTATTTTCATTCTAGTCTCTGAATCTTGAAACTGCTACTTCACTTCTGTGAGTATGTATGCTAGCTTGAGAAGGAAAGATCTTCACACTTACCAACTCCCATCTTAGAAACACCTTACTACTAGTAGTAGAACATGATCAAAATGACCTAGGAAAGAAGTAATCATTTGAGGGTTATTCTTTTTTTTTAATTTTTTAAAGATTTATTTATTTATTCATGATAGACATAGAGAAAGAGAGAGAGGCAAAGACACAGGCAGTGGGAGAAGCAGGCTCCATGCTGGGAGCCTAACGTGGGACTCGATCCTGGGACTCCAGATCGAGGTGCCTGGGCCAAAGGCAGGTGCCAAACCGCTGAGCCACCCAGGGATCCCTGGGTTATTCATTTTTCAAAAAAGCATCCCATACTGTGGTCCAGGTGCCAATCATCAGAGTATCTATGTGCAAATTGGGAAAAAAGGACTTCTTGCTGTATCACAATCCCATGGGCCCATTGCCTGATGAATGTGGATTTTACTCACTCCTCAGCCAAGCACTCTTGTGCAGTGACCAACCTGCACAATTGTACCCAGAAACCCTACCAATAATATAAAAATAAAGAACATCTAGTCCTAAACCTGAGGAGCTCACCAGCAAGCTCTGGGAAGATAGATCCACAATCCATCAGCTCTACTTCCCAGTGGAACAGAGAAGAGGAAGCAAATACGTGGGTGGATACAAAAGTCAAAGAGTTGTCCTTTCTTTCTTCTTTTCTTTCCTACAAACTTGCCTGTCTTCAGTGTACTGACTTTCAGTCTTGGATCTTCTCTGCAGAGTTAAAACAAATTCAGTTGCTTTTGGTTTCTCTGATTGGGGTCAATCATAGTCCAAGATACAGAAGTTACATCATTCCAGTTTGTTCTAATTGAGATTTACATTAGATCCTTCCTCAGCAAGCCTGGGGAGCCTGTTTTCCAGTCCCTCCCCAACTCTCTAACAGGTTGTTTACTTTGGAGAACTCACTTAAAGTCCCCATGCCTCAGTTTCCCCTCCCATTGAATGAATGAATGTGGGATATTCATCACAAGCGTATTGAGGGGGACACGTAAGAACATCATGAGCTTTGAAAATTATTAACCAATATTATACACAAATACGAATGCACTGAGATTATTGTTATGTGTATAATTGGTGAATCTGTACAGTAATTAGGAATTCTGTTTTCTATAAAATAGCTTTAGAAAACACTTTTACTTATTTGTTCTAAGCACTTTCTCCAAAAGGGTACAAAGTGGCCCCTAGAATGTGATCCTAAGAATTATAGTAAGCTATAAATAAGAGAATCCTGAAAAACAGTAGCATAAGCAATTTAGAAATTTTATATTTTCCCATATAACAAGATGTCCCTAGAAAGTACTGGTATAGTGCTAGCCCGGCAGCCATACTATCCGAGACCCAAGCTCTTTCTGTCTTTCCTCCCAGCCATTCTTAGCTTATGCTGTCAACTCAGGGTTAGACTATCCTCCAGCATTACATTCTCATTTCAGGCAGGAAAAAGGACAGGGACAAAGGGAGTCTCCACTCCCTTTTGGGAGTTCTACTGGATACTTTATTTACTTTTCATTGGCCAAAGAAGTGTCACATGACAACTCCTTGCTGCAAAGGAAGCCGGGAAATGTAGATTTTTAGCTAGCTACGTAGTTCTTTTTTTTTTTTTTTTAAGATTTTATTTATTTATTTGCGAGAGGGAGAGCATGAGCAGAGGAAGGGGCAGAGATAGACGGAGAAGCAGATTCCCTGCTGAGCATGGATCCCAACACAGGGCTCAATCCCAGGACCCTGAGATCATGACCTAGACCAAACACTTAACTGACTGAGCCAACCAGGCACTCTTGGCCACATGGTTCTGATAGCAAGGAAGAAGAGAATTATGGATATTAGGTAGCCACCTAATAGTGTAGATCAGATGATTTAGGTGACCATCAAGGAAATAAAATGTGATAAAAAAGTATATGTGGGGTAACTGCCCATATCAATCAGCTATTTCCACAATGACATTGCCTTACCATCATGAAACCTCAGTGATACACAACAATAAACATCAAGGAGTAGTGGGAGTGGGTGGTGATCAGCTAAATGGCTTTGCCAATCTTGACTGGATTTATTCACATGTCTGGGGGTCGGCTGGTTGTTGGTCGATATACACTGGTGTCAGCTGGGACAACTGGGGTGATTTGGCTCTGTGCCTCAATGTAACCCTTCTCCAACAAACTAGCTCATGCATGTTGTCATGGCGATGATAGATGCAAAAGAGATCAAGAAGAAACATACAAGGTCTCATGAGGTCTGGGTTCAGAACAGATATCCATCAATTCCATTTTATCCTGTTGGCCAAAATAAGTTCATGACTAAGCCCAGACACAGCCTTGGAGGGCAACACAAAGCTACCTGACAAAGGGCATGGATGCAGCAGGGATGAAAAATTGGGGTCATATTTAGAATCTTCCCCATCCTTTTCTGTGGGCCCTCAGACCTCAGAGCTAAAAGAGGGATTAAGTGTCTAAAAAGGATTCTCCAGGCAGTAGGGTTCATCACATTCACACTCACTCACAGGTCCGCCTATAGAAGAGTTAGGTCCAAGCAGTATGATCACTTTATTTCATACAGTTCACTCTGGGAGTTGAATGTCTTCCCAGAAAGTAGAGAGATAATGTCAGGATTTTTAAATGGTAGAAGAGCCAAGACGACAAAGGGCTGCATCAGGGATAGGAGGAGGAATACAAATCCTTCAGCTGCAAAAACGGTCCTTTACCTGAACTTGGCTCTTCACCTAAACTTGGAACTAACATAAAACTGAACCTGTTTCAAAGCCGCCTTTTCTGCACACTGCCGCTATTGTGCTGTGGGTGGTACAGATTTAGCTAACCCTACAAAATCCATTTCCCTGGACACATCCTGCAAGGTTTCTCTGACTGCTGGTGGTAAAACACCTCCATGGAGCTCATTCGTCAAATAGTGCTGTCATTCAGCCCCATTCCTCCTAGAGGCACACGCTGGAGGGGAGAATTTCTCCTCTGGGGTCTTGGGCTTGTCTGTTCATGGTCTTGTAAGTCACAGCAAGGAGAGAAGAAAACATGGAGGGGGAAATAAAAGTGTCCAAAGGAAACAGTGAACTGTACAGAAATGGTGCTTTAAGACCAGCTTCAGGAGAACCTGACAAGGACCTTCTTTCTCTAAAGAGAAGAACAAGAATGCGCTCAGGGTAGGGCTTTGCACTAAGGTAGTATGGTGGAGTGGGTTGCGAGAGGCCTGATTTCCACTTTAGATAAGTGAGAACCCCTTACACAGCAGACACCCTCCCAGCCCTTTGAGTCTATGTCTGGGGGAAAAACCAGGAGGCCAACAACTCAAAGAATATATACGGGGTAGTGCATGCGTCCTCCCCAAGGAGGAGAAGATGGCAGGCGAGCTTGGGATTGGGATGACCGGGAAAGAAGAGCTCCCAGCCCAGGAAAGCAGGTGCTTAACAACGAGCCCTTAGAAGGGGCAGTGGGGGGAGGGAGTGTCTGCTGCATCAAAGAGAGGAGGAGAGGACACTGCGAGGGCATATTTTGGAAAAGCGGGATTATGGAAACAAACTTTGCTTTAGAACTCAGAGGAACTGGGACACGGAAGGCTCTCTACTATGTGTGGCCAGTTTTCCCAGCAGACGATCTCAGCACCCAGATCCCAAAAGAGTGACCACGTCCGACAGGGACAGCTGCTTGGCATCTTTGAACCTAATGTGCCATTCCAAGAGGAGGATGGGTTATTATAGTTAGTGATTCAATGTAGGAGTTCACAGCCCTCAAATTAATTGGATCTAAATATCCATTCATGGATCAAACAGGAGCCAATCACTCACTGTGTGCCAGCGGGGTATTTGATTCCCTTCCTGGCCCCACGACACGGATGACAAATGCCATCACCTCCCAGCCACAGGTGGGGATCCCAGCCAGGGAGCTACAGCAGAGCCCCAGAGCAGGCCTGCCCGGAAATGCACAGGTCAGCCTCTTGTTTCCCCACCCTCACTTCTAGACCATATTTCCTGCCCTGAAATGCTGTCCACAGCCAGACCCAGAGCAGGGGGGGAAAGGAAAAAGAAAAGAAAGAAAAGAAAAAAGGGCTTTTAAAATTAGTGTAGTAGGATATGGGGCTGGTGGGAGGAGGGATGAGAAGAAGGATCTTGGGAGTACTCCAGCTATTTTATTCCAGCGTTTTCATTCCGGTTTGGAGGTCTGGGACACATTGATTCACAACTTTATAGCTCTCATTCAGTGTTGATTTATGGGTTGACCAATCTGGGCCTAATCAGTTGGAGAAGGATTGGTTTTTTGGTCCAATAATGTTATATTTATGAGCCCATGAAGTGCACCGTGGCTGAGGCCCTGCCTGGAGTCAATAGAACAGAACTTCTAAGATCTCAGAAAGGGGAGTTCACAGACTATTTTCTGCTCCCAGATCAGACTTAAAGCTCCTCTTTACATTAAAGGCTTCTGGTGTCATTTCGTATTTAAACTCCGAACTGCCTGCCTGTAAATCTTTCACAACCGTGAACAGCTCTGACGGTTTCGAATGTTCCTGGTTCCGTCTGCCTGTCACTTTTCCCCCTCTCTTTCTTTTGACTCTGGAAGGAGCTGGCCGGAGAGCCGAGCCTCAGTCGCTGCTGGGTGCTCGCTGGATACCCTGCAGCTGCAGAAGCAGGGCAGCCGTCGGATGTGCAGGGGGAGAAGCCGGCCAAGGCCACGCAGAGTTCAGCGGGTTATCGCACACTTCCGGCTCGATTTGTGGTTATTCTGGTTCAGTAACTATAAAGAAATGAGCGGCCTGAATAGACAGGAACTAGTCGAGAAGCCTGCCTTGGTGGGGAGGAAACAGAGGTACTCAGATCACAAGCATCTTTGTGTTTTTCTTTTGAGGGGAAAGAAATTTTCCTTGTCACTCTTGGGAGTCTGTTCGCTGGCCCCAGCTGGGTCCGTAAATGCCCAGGGCAGCCTTGACCCCCTAATGCACCCCTGGAAGTCTCCTGACAATAGGTTCACGCCCGTGGTTCATCCTGGGAAGAGAGGAATCGAGCAACAGAAAGACCCCTCAGAAAAATCACAAGCATCTGACGGGTAAAGGAGAGAGCGGCAAATTCTAAATTTCACAGTCAGAGCCTATAGAAATGACCCTGTCAATGTACCTATAAAAGGGGAGATTTCAGCATCCTGGGTAGATTGTTTATTATTACTGGAGGAAAAGTCAAATGCGTTGTCCAGACTGAGGATCAGCAAGCATTCTCTCTGCAAAGGGTTAGATAATAAGTATTTTTGGCTTTGCAGGGCACATCCGGTCTCTGTCACATATGCTTCTGCTGCTGCTTCTTTCACAATTTAAAAATGTAAAAATCACCCTTTGCTTTCAGGCTGAATGAGATCAGGTTATGGGCCATAGTTAGCCTGACCTCTGGTTTAGAAAACTAAAACAATTTTATTTTCATTTAAAAATCTGGATCCAGGGCACCTAGGTGGTTATGTGGTTGAGCATATGCCTTCGGCTCAGGACATGATCCCGGGGTCCTGGGATCAAGTCCCACATTGGGATCCTTTCAGGGAGCCTGCTTCTCCTTCTGCCTGTGTCTCTGCCTCTCTCTGTGTGTCACTCATGAATAAATAAATACAATCTTTTAATAAAAATAAAATTCTGGATCCATCTTACATGTGTGTACACGTGTGTGTTGAGTGTATGTCCACTCTCAGGGGCAAAGGTGTTGGAGAGGTGGACGGTTCCAGGCTGTCCCATCTCACCACTGGAAAGAGTCCCTCAAGGGGAGCCTAGAAATGCTATGGTAGGAAGAACACAGGACTCAGGAGATGGTAGCTTCCATCCCAGCCCAGCTCCTCATCCGCTAGGTAACCCCAAGCAAGTCATCAACCTTTGTAACCCTTCCCAGAAGATGGCACAGTGAAGGGGGTCAGGCCAGATGCCATCCAAGCACCCTCCAGAATGCGGTATTCCATGCAGCCATCTCAGACGCTTTGGGGAACAAGGTGGGATGGAAGAGGAAGGAAGGAATAAAATCTATTAGATCTGTTCACTGCAGCTCAAAGCACAGCCAAGTCGGAGATGATCACTCCACCCCACCCCACCCCACCCCACCCCACCCCACCCCCCGTCAGAAAACCCGCTTTGGGAGCAGTCGCTTGGCCCGCACCCGGCCCAAGGAGACCGGGAGGAAGGCTGGGCCCGGGAGCGCAGGCCCTCTCTGCCATGCTCACCACGGAAACAAGCTATGCGGCCCGCGCACAGCGCCAAGAATCCGGGCAGCTGAATGAGCCATGCCATTGTGGGCAGACACCAAGGCTCCCAGAAAACAAGCAAAGGCGAGGCCTGGAAGCTGCAGTGGAGGCAGGTCATCATGACCTTCCCTCCTGGGCCAGCACCAGACTGGCCGACGGACAGGTCTTTGCCTCCGTCCAGGCGGTGTGGGCAGTGCTCAGGAAGCAAGAGGTGGAGCCCGGCCACTGCTCCCCCCGGCCCCCGCACTGAGCCCTCCATCCACATTTACTAAGCACCAGCTCCGTGTCTGAATGGTGCTGGGCATAGCGGGGAGGGGGGTAACAGGATACAGTGTCTGCTCCGGGGACGGCGGGGCCAGGGGAGTGCCCTCCAGAGAGCACGTGGGCAGTGGCAGCAGCACTTGGTGTGTTTTGGAGGAAGAAGCTGGAGCCAAGAGCCTTGGAAGATGCTCCTGGTGGCCTCTCATCAGAGGCTTTGCACATTTGCCTGTGGCAATGGTTTGAGCCCACTGGGTACTGGCCAGCCTCATCCATGAGAGCCAGGTTAGCCTGCTTGCTGCTTGCTAGGGTCCTTGCTTTATAGGAAGCTTAGAAAATGCCCCCGAGACTCGAGATTCTAATACTGGCACCCGTGAGACTTGAAGAAATCCTTGCATTTTCTGGCCCTCCCAGCAGAGTTGGTTGTTTAAGTCAGGTGGCCCAAGGTGGCAAGGAGTGAGGGAGACAAAATTCAATTCTAGCTAAGTCACCCTGTACATGTAATGTAGTTAATGATATTGACCTTAAAGGTACTTCAGAGCCACCGATATGGCTCAGCTCTTCTGGCATCTCTCCTCATCCACTCTTTCATGTACCTTGTCTTGTCCTCCAGCATCTCCTCTCCCTCCCATGCCCAACATGTATGACACCATTGGTGCTGTGACTGGAGGTGGGGGGAGCTGAAGGGGTCCCCTTGTTTTCTGGTTTATTATTCGAGTGCTAGCATTCTTTCATTTTTTTCAGAGACCTAAAACTCCCAGAGAGCAACTCAATTGTAGCCCTGGGGGAGAATCACCAGCCAAAGGCAATTCGACTACTTTGACCTACTTCCGAAAGGAACAAGTCCAACAATGTGATAGGCAGCCCCAGGTGGGGGCACAGCCAAAGCCCTCGGAGACAGAAAGATCCAGGCTCTGTCAGTTACCAGCTGTGTGACCATGGCCAAGTGACACGACCTCTTTGTACCTCAATTTCCTGATCAATGAAGTGAGTGTTATAGGACCTAGTTCCCAACCTTGCTTACAGGGTTGATATGAGAAATAAGATCTTGTACATAGACAGAGCATATGACACAGATGCCCGATAGAAGCCCAATAAATGCTAGTGCCTATGTCCTTTAGATAAAGGAATATGTTCTAGGGTAAGTCGCAGGGCTGGCTTCCTGTCTCCCAGAGTGGCAATACACATTGGTGACCTACTATTATCCAAGACTCAACAGCTTCCCAAGAAGGCTCTAAAACCCGGCCTGTCCGCACTCAGGATCAGAGCCATCTCTTCGGGATAATGCCTTGTGGGCACTCCCTAGACTATTGAGTGGTATCAGATGAGAGAGCCAAGGTGCCTGTGTGCACTGGGGCTGGGTCCTGAGGGTCAAGCAGGCCCTCCTCTGCCACCACAGGCAATGACCATGTGGGTCTCAGGGTGTCTGCTCCTCAGTGCTGCCATGGCCAACAGAGCTTACTCTTTGTGGGACAGCTGCTTTCTTCAGCTATTCCACTGCTTTGACTCAAGTTCCTGTTGGCACTGGTCATTTGCCTATCTGCTGTCAAATGTGCTTAGTCCTGTGTCATCAGGATGGAGGGTCCAGAAACTGCACTTCCCAGGGCCTCTCCAGTGGCAGCTTCCAGGTTCTGGAAAAGGGAGATGCCGGCTGAGAGCCAGAAGGTTAGAGGAGGGGAGAAACAACTCTTTCCCTCCCACTGCTCTCCGGTGGGGGTCTCAGGCAATAATGACTGCACTAGTGATACCCTAGGGTGATGGTGGCCATGGCTGTAGTGGCAGGGGCTGAGGCTTCTCAGCTCTACTGCCAGGACTCTAGAATCACTCGGGTCCTGCACTCCCTTGGCCACCCCATAGCCTGGGGCTGGTAGTGCTTTCTTGTAGTTACTCATCTTGGGTAACCTTAGCTTCCCCTCCATGCTCCTCCAGCCCTTGCAACACCCTTGTTTCTGAATAAGAGCTCCTCTGTGTGCAAAACTTAGATGGCTTCTGTTTCCTGATAAGACCCAGCATAACGCACCATCTGAGGGACCATTTGAGATTCGTCTCTCCCAGGTGGCTTTGCACATCTCTGCTCTGGCCCACTATGCTCTGATTTCAACCTTCAGAAGGCAGTCTTGTTTTCATTTCCTCCTTTTTTCCAGGTTCTTGAATGGAACCACCCCAAGGCCCCCGCATCCCTCCTACCACCATTCATTCACTTCCCCTTTTAGAACCTCAATGAAGCCACAGCAGCAACCTAAAACAAGAAGTAGGAATGTGTGCCCTTTGACCCAGAAATCACACCTCTAGGAACTTATCTTAAGGACACACAGAAGAGCAAAAACATGCATGCCCCACATACAGGCATGAATGCACTACTCACGATTGTGAAAAATTAGAAACCAAAGCATAGGACTGGTTAAGTAAATGTTGCTTCAATATATAACATCTATTTTTTTTTAAGTGGAAAAATTTCCAGCCATTATCAAGTTCAATAAAAAAAAAAAACAAAGCAGGCTGCAGAACAGTAGGCATAGGGTGATCACAGTTAAGTAGAAGTACACACATATGTATGCATTTTGGGCAGAGACACAGATGTTTCAAATAGTAGTTGCTGAAATACTGACAGTAGTTATCTCTTGGGGGTGGATTTCGGGGTGGGTTTCATATTCTTTTTTGATCTCCTCTGTATTGTCTGAATTGTTACAATTGATGTGTCCCTTTTACAAAACACTGTTATTTTTTAAAAGGCAGTATGCTGAGATAACAAAACAGACCAAAGGTCCTTCCCTCACTGAGCTCATATTCTAATGACAAAAAATAAACATATAGTATGTGGGGTGGTGATTCTTTTGTAAGGCACACCCCCCTGGAAAGAAAACAAAACAAAAAACCCACACAACAACAAAACAAGAAAAGAGAATAAGTGGGTGTCGAGGGTTAAGTTTAGGGGGAGGGTTACAACTTTTAAAAGGAGGTTTGAGCAAAGACCTGAAGGTACGAGGGAGGAAGTCATGTGACCTAGCTGAGAAGAGTGGTCCAGATTGAAGAAATAGCCAGTGCAAAGGCCCTGAGGTAGAACGTGCCCAGTGCATGGGAGAAGTAGCAAGGAGGCTGGGAGGACTAGAATGGAGGATAGTGATAAAAGATGAGATCGAGCAGATAATAGGAGACTAAATTATGTAAAACTTTGGCTCTTCCTCTGAGTGAGATGGAAGCTACTGAGTCTGTGTAGGAGAGTAACCTGGTTAGAAATGTTTTTAAAAGACCGCTCTGGCTTCTCTGGGAGGACAGGAGGGAGAGGGGAGGCCAGTTAGGAGGTGACTGCAGTAATTCAGGTGGGAGAAGACAGTGGCTTTGGCCAGGCGGTAGCAGTGAGAAGTGGCTGGATAATAGAACTCGTTAGAAGAGAGAGCCAACGTGACTTGACGTGGGATTGGGTATGTGCATGAGAAAAAGAGGGGCCAAGGATTACCCCAGAGTTAGAGTGAGAGGGTCTTGAAATCACTGCCCCACTCAGTGTAGACCCCCGTTTGCTTCCGCACCAGCAGCTGCTCATCTGGCCTCTGCTGGAATGCCCTCAAAAACAGGCCCCTCACTACCTGACAAAGGTGAGCTGCTGTAACTGCTGATATGTGGGACCCTGTCTTAAGCCTGCTCTCTCTGCCATGGGTCTTACACTGACTTTCAGCATACCCATCGTATGCTTGTCTTATGTTGTGCCAACCCTAATGACACCTACGCCTGGGGCTGAACAGGTATCAGGATAGTTTAGTGTCACTCAGAGGGAAATTTCAACCTAGAATCTACAAATCTCGATTTCTTTTTTTCTGCCCAGCCCTTTCAAACCAATATTTTGTTTGAACTCCATTCCATTGCCTTGGCCATTCCTTCTGCAAAGTCCTGCCCTTCCTATTCCTCTTTAGCCCCATCTCCAAATCTTTAGACCAGACCCAGTGTCTGAGGCCCTACTCACCCAGGTCAGGTGCTCAGACTTTCTTCCACCCTCCCTAGATCGAATGAATGTCACATCAGCCCCTTTTGACTTCCCTAACCTCAATCTCACATACACATACCAAGATTCTGACCAAAGGATTCAGTCCCCGTGTCTTTATATAGGATTTATATGCCAGCCCCTCTTTGTTCTCGAAAGATTTAGTTTTATTGTTGTTGCTGTTGTTTTTAATCTAATGCCAAGGGAGTCCCTTAAAATCAGAACAAAAGACTGTTTTAATGAGCATATGAATAAGAACCCAATACTGATGTTTTCGGCCACTGTGGTTGAATGACAGCTTAGCTGTTTCTTCAGCTAAAGAGCAGAACAAAGGACGGTCACTCTGGGCCATGGATTCCTTTCCTGAAAAAATAAAATAAAAAGGCTTAGTCAGCGACGGAGAGGCAGCTCAGATGTGAGTGTGTAATGCCCCTTCTACGGTGTGCCTCCTGCCGCAGGACCCAGGAGAGAGGATGTACCGATACCCACTCTCCATCAAAGGCCATCTGGACAGCACTTTCTAGAGCGCAAAGCCCCCATAACATCCAAGTCTGCTTCTGTTGGGCCATGACGGAGCAGATGCCATCATCCCCATCTGACACAGATTAAGAGACTGAGGCAAAAGTGTTTAAATATCCCTCCCAAAGTCAAAGCCAGAAGCCTGGCCTCAGTGACTGCCATTTTCATCACTCTCTGCTGTTTCTCTCCACCCCACTTCAAGTTGTTTACAAGGGTGGGGGTGGGGGTGACCGCTGATCCCTCTCCGTGTGGGACACTAGGCTGGGAGCCCCTGGAGGGAAGGGCCCTCGCTCTATTCATCTCTGAGTCCCCCAGGCACCAACATCATAGACACCCAATAAATGTTGAATTGGTTTGAACTCCGGTGAAGCTTCTTTAGAAGTGGGTGGCTAAACCTAATACACCCTGGCTTTTAAAATAAAAAGTCCCCAGAGCTGCAGTGAAAAGTTTTGGTAAGAGCTTGGGGCATCTAGGCCACTGCAGGGTACAAAGACAAACAACCCAAACCGGCAGGAATCCCGAAGTGGAAAAGCTCCTGCTACTCACTTGCTACTCAAAATGTATCCTGGGCCAGTAGCATCAACATCCCCCCCACCCCCATCTGATTAGAAACATAGAGTCTCAGGCCCCACCCCAGAACCACTAAAGCAGAATCAGCATCTTAATAGGCTCTCCAGACGGATCCAACATGCCCAAGTCAGAGACGCACTGGGTATGCCAAGAACTACAGAGCCCAGGCAGGTACGGGCCTCAGTCCATCACCTGTGTGCCCTGCAAATACTCAAGGATGGGCTTTTACTCTACGCAGTGTGGTTTCTGACCTTTGGTTTGTTTCCAGGAAAGGAGTAGTATATCTACTTCTGACGAACGAATTCTAATTCAAATAGGAAAGTGAGAAGAGCCCTGCCTCCTGGGGAAGTCAGCTCCTGGAGGGCATAGATTATTCCAGATTTCTGAAATTCCATCTAGGTCCCAATCAGGGGACACTGGCAAAGTCTGGAGATATTTTTGGTGGTCACAACTGGAGAGGGTGATGTTATTGGGCCAGGGATGCTGGCTTCCTTCATATTGTCCAGTCACTCTGTGACTCAGTTTCTGCTCCAATCCAGAGGAAAGGGGTGCATTTACCAAATTTAGGGAGATCTGGGAATTTTACAAAAGAATCACGAGAACTTCACAAGCATGAGAAAAGTTGAAATAAGATCCAAAGGACTGCAGGGTAGGGTCACGACAAGTAACCAGGAACAGGGGCCCAGGCAAAGGAAGAAGTGGAGCTGAGCGAGGCCAACATCCAGAAAGCACACATAAGAGTTTTGTTTATTACGCAAATTCTTTCTTATTCGTAAGAAAGACTTAAATACCCCCTTCTCCAAATACATCAGGTTTTTTTCACTTCTCTATTTTCCAAACTTCTTGCAATGTGGTCATATTATAATGAGAAAAAAATAAATTTAACTATCCAAAAATATTTTTTAGAAAGAAATATGTAAACATCACCAGGGATCCGATACACCACGGACAAGTCAGAGGGTTGAGCCGGAGCTGGCTCGCCTTCCCTCCTCCACCCCAGTCAGGAGTCACACATGTGGGGTGTGAAAGGAGGGTTCTCTGAGCATCTTGCCCCAGGTGCTCACCACCGTCGGGGGGAACTTTCCTTGCCAGCGGGGCAAGGCCTTTCCAGAACAGAGAAGGCCCTCTGAGGGTCCAGGACAGCGCTGGGGCGTGGGCAGCGGTGATGGCCCCGGAAGGGCCCGGCCCCCCGAGAGTGGGACCTGCAGCATCATTTCACACGGAGATGCAGGCGGAGCGGAGGCTGCTGGGGGCAGGGGGTGCCCGGGGCCGGGCCGTGCGGGGGCGGCGACAGCGCGGTTGCTCAGTCGGCATCGCGGGCCTCCGGCAGGGGCTGCGGCGGAGGCCCCAGGGTCGAGGCCAGCCGGGTGAGCGCCCTCGCTATGACGCCCAGGTGGCCGTTCATGGTCCGCAGCTCCAGCAGGATGTCCCCGACGCTGGCTTCCAGGCTGGCGCGCGCGGCCGGCGGCGGGGATGCTCCCGGGGCCTCGGCGCCCTCCTCCCTGCCCGCCGCGCCGGGGCGCAGGGTGCGGCCCCCCTCGGGCCCCGGGCCGGGCGCCGCCGGCCGCTCCCGCCGCTCGTCCCCGCCGCCGCCGCCGCCGCAGGGAGGGGTGGTGGCGGGGCCGCAGGGCAGCCAGTCGGCGAGGCGCGGGGCGGCCTCCGGGGACGAGCCGGCTGCGGAGTAGGGGCCTGCGCGCCCGGGGCCGGGGCCGGGGCCGGGGCCGGGGCCGGGGGCCGCGGGGGGCGCGGCGGGCGCGGGGGGCGGTGGCAGCAGCGCCGGCAGCCCCGAGGCGCCCGGGGAGAAGGCCTGGGGCTCGCAGGACGAGGACGGGGACGGCAGCGCGGCGGTGGACGGGCCCGGCTCCTCGGAGGACAGGAACAGGGTGGCGGAGGACTGGGAGTCCAGGGTGCTGGGCTCGGAATCTGCGGGGGAAGAGAGGAGGGGTCACTCGGCGGGTGCGCAGGCCCAGCCCCGTGCCCAGGCACTGTGGGGACTTCTGGAGAACGGGGCACCCTGCTACCCCCAGACTCGCCCTCTGGCCGCGAAGAGCACAGCGGCAGGGGTGTGGGGACTGGGCCCAGGAACTCTGAGGCGGGAGCACCATGGAGTCCAGCAAGGCAGCCGAGGGTCGAGGGTCGAGGGTCGGGCCCTCCCTGGAGACACTGAGGACTGCGGGCAGAGGGGCAGCCTCTGGAGACGTTCTGGCCCAGGGCACTGGGGGAAGATGCAAAGGAGGGCCCCTCCCCACTGTTGTCAGGAGCAGAAGTGTGTTAAACAGATGGCCTCCTTCACGGACTGTCCCAGCCCCAAAGCCAGGCTCTCAGGAGGCAGTTGAAAGAGTTCGGGGCCAGGAGCCAGGTGACCTTAGCATGGACTGTCACTCTGCCAGAAAATGCCGTGGAACTTTGGGCCAGTCCCAAACACCCCCTCTGCTTCGGGGACTTGGTTTCATGTCCTCATCTGTAGAAGAAGGTTGGGCCCACTGACCCACCCCCACCGCCAACCCCACCCTACCCCAGGACCCTTCTTCCAAAGCTGATCAGCTTTCAAAACTCTTCAACTGCAAGCATTGCTCTGAGGTCGCAGTGGGCTGCACTCAAAGCCCTGGAAGCACTTGGTCAACCTACCTTTGTTAGTTTGCTCCTAATCCCTTGAGGTAGAAAGTGGGCGGCAGCTCTGTGACTGGGTATGCTAAGGAGGTTTACCCAGTTCACAGCAAAGGATCCAGTCAATGCAAAAGACCTTAACTCAGCCGTCTCAGCCACCCTGTTTTGCTGCCCTTCGGTAGATGGTCGGTGCTCACCCTGGGAGCAGTTCTGAGCCTTACTGGAACCAAGTCTCTGAGGCCTCGCTCCCAGTTCCAGCTGCAGGGTGTCTGTCTTGGCTTTCTGCATTGGCTGTTTGAGGGCCCACCTTTAAGCCCTGCCCTTCGAGGGTTCCAAGCCATTCAGAGGCAGAAGTTGCTCGATTACCTCAGCGGGTTATCTTGGGGTTATCTCTGATGAAAGAGCCTGTGAGTAAACCTATCCCTCGTCAAGTGTGAACACGTGCGCACTCTTACCACTCGTCACAGGTGAGCTGTCCCTTCACCTGGCCCTGCCTGGGACTCAGAGAAGCCCTGATCCCCTGGTGAGAGCTTGTTCTCTCATGCATCCTGACTCTGGCATCCAGCAGAGTTCACACCGGGCCCTACAGGCCCCCAATGTTTGGGTGTCCACTTTGTGTGGTTGGGAATTCCATCTGATGGGGCTAGAGGCACTTGTTCCTTGGAAGGAACAGAATTTGCAGAGAAGCCTAAAAACTTCTCTGGTAGAGGTTTCCTGGGCACTTTCTGCTGCTGGTTTCCACAGAACTGCCTCTCCTCCACCAAAACTTCATTTCCTCGGGTTTCTGTGAGATTCTTCCTTTGGAAACCAAGCATCTATGAGATATGTCTAAGTGCATAACTCCCATGAGTTGAATATGATAAAAAGAACTCTACAAACTGATCTGGTTTTCCTTGAGGAAGAGTTAATGAGCCCTATATATCCAATCTCATAGCAGACAAGAGGCCTTTATATGAAATCATTTACAAGCCTAAGGTGTAAAATGCAAGGGATGCAAGCACACAAAATGTTCCAACACGGTGTTTCTTAAACCTTAATGTGTGTGCCATTGCCTGGGACATCGTAAAAGGACAGACTGTGACTCAGCAGGTCAGGGATGGGGTCTGAGACTCTGCATTTCTAGCCAGCTCCCAGGTGATGTGGATGCCACTGGCCTGAGAACCACAGCTCGCCTAGCAAAGGTGGAGACCAAATCTCCAGCTTCGCAATAAAACATAAGATTCATGTAACCATAGACACTCGAGTAGCTGGGGTAGAGGAACAACCTGGAAGCCTAGATAGGATCATAAAGATGGTAATGGTAATGATGCTGATTCCAGCCATCTCTCTGCTGGCAAAAGAATAAGAGAAGTGTCCTTTCCAGCAAGCAGTTAGTGTGATGGTCCCCAGCCCGGCCTTGAACCTAAGAGTGCCGGCTTTGGAAGGTATAAAGACTTCTTAAAGAGGAAAACCTGTTCACTGTCATTTCAGCTAAAAGTTCAGAAACACATCGAGTTGTCAGGACTCAATCCACCCTGACTGGCAAATGGAATTGAAAACAGAAGCATCTTTTTAACAAGTATACTACCTTCCTAAACTTTCTCCCAGCTGTCAGGAAACTTGGTTGCAGCTCCAGCTCAGCTAAGATCTGCACTAAATGATTTATAGGTCTCTCCCATCCCTGCAACTGATCATTTTATCCCTGATGTGGACACGTGCCTTTGAATCGATGACATCATTTTTATACAGCTTCATTGATTGCTATGAAATAATATCAGGGTCCTATTGTTATAAACACAGCTCTTGGTGGAGGTTAGGGGCTGTTGAGTACAGAAGGTCAAGTTCAGCAGACTGCCTAATTCTCTCCTTCACCCCTTCACATGGTCTCAGACCCTTATCCTGCTTTATTAGTCTTCTGAGCTCTATGAGCACCTGATATTTTATGGTGTTTTATTATTATTATTATTATTTTGGTCTATGAGGATATAAGTCCTATGAAAACAGAGACACTGCTTTATTTCATTCTCTGCTGTGTCACCAGGGCCTAAATAATGTCTGGCATCTAATAGATACTCAATGGGTACTTGTTGAATGAACGCCACATAATCATCATCAGTCCAGAAACACAAGCCCAGATGCAATAAACTGATCCAGCTGAATGTTGTTTAATCATTCAGTGCTTCAATTTTTACAGAGTCATGCATTATTTGAGACATACTAAAAAAAAGGTATCATGGAAAAATATTCCATGCTCATGGATTGGAAGAATTAATATTGTGAAAATGTCAATGCTACCCAGGGCAATTTACACATTTAATGCAATCCTTATCAAAATACCATGGACTTTCTTCAGAGAGTTGGAACAAATCATCTTAAGATTTGTGTGGGATCAGAAAAGACCCCGAATAGCCAGGGGAATATTAAAAAAGAAAACCATAGCTGGGGGCATCACAATGCCAGATTTCAGGTTGTACTACAAAGCTGTGGTCATCAAGACAGGGTGGTACTGGCACAAAAACAGACACATAGATCAATGGAACAGAATAGAGAATCCAGAAGAGGATCCCCAACTCTATGGTCAACTAATATTCGACAAAGGAGGAAAGATTATCCACTGGAAAAAAGACAGTCTCTTCAATAAATGGTGCTGGGAAAATTGGACATCCACATGCAGAAGAATGAAACTGGACCATTCTCTTACACCATACACAAAGATAAACTCAAAATGTATGGAAAATCTAAATGTGAGACAAGATTCCACCAAAATCCTAGAGGAGAACACAGGCAACACCCTTTTTGAACTTGGCCACAGCAACTTCTTGCAAGATACATCCATGAAGGCAAGAGAAACAAAAGCAAAAATGAATTATTGGGACTTCATCAAGATAAGAAGCTTCTGCACAGCAAAGGATACAGTCAACAAAACTCAAAGACAACCTACAGAATGGGAGAAGATATTTGCAAATGACCTATCAGATAAAGGGCTAGTTTCCAAGATCTATAAAGAACTTATTAAACTCAACAGCAAAGAAACAAACAATCCAATCATGAAATGGGCAAAAGACATGAACAGAAATCTCACAGAGGAAGACACAGACATGGCCAACACGCACATGAGAAAATGCTCCGCATCACTGGCCATCAGGGAAATACAAATCAAAACCACAATGAGATACCACCTCACACCAGTGAGAATGGGGAAAATTAACAAGGCAGGAAACCACAAATGTTGGAGAGGATGCGGAGAAAGGGGAACCCTCTTACACTGTTGGTGGGAATGTGAACTGGTGCAGCCACTCTGGAAAACTGTGTGGAGGTTCCTCAAAGAGTTAAAAATAGATCTGCCCTAGATCCAGCAATTGCACTGTTGGGATTTACCCCAAAGATACAGATGCAATGAAACGCCGGGACCCCTGCACCCCGATGTTTACAGCAGCAATGTCCGCAATAGCCAAACTGCGGAAGGAGCCTCGGTGTCCATCGAAAGATGAGTGGATAAAGAAGCTGTGGTCTATGTATACAATGGAATATTCCTCAGCCATTAGAAACGACAAATACTCACCATTTGCTTTGACGTGGAGGGACCTGGAGGGTATTATGCTGAGTGAAATAAGTCAATCGGAGAAGGACAAACACTATATGGTCTCATTCATTTGGGGAATATAAAAATAGTGAAAGGGAATAAAGGGGAAAGGAGAGAAAATGAGTGAAAATATCAGTGAGGGTGACAAAACATGAGAGACTCCTAACTCTGGGAAATGAACAAGGGGTAGTGGAAGGGGAAGTGGGAGGGGGGTGAGGGTGACTGGGTGATGGGCACTGAGGGGAGCACTTGGCAGGATGAGCACTGGGTGTTATGCTATATGTTGGCAAATTGAACTCCAATAAAAATTTTTTTTTAATTTAAATAAATTTAAAAAGTATCCCTTGTTTATATGGTATTCCGGTGTAACTGAATGTCCCATATTTTATCTGGCAACCTCGTAGGAGGTCAATATTTTTCTTTTGTTTCATAGAAGAGGACACTTTTCAAAAAGAAAAGCAAAAAGAGCTTAGGTTATTTTCAAAGAATTTCAGAGTTAGAAGGAATGTTTGCTATTGTTTGGATTGACTTCAGAAGGAATAGAGACGGAGACCTGTGTGAGTAAAGGACTTGATGTTTAGTGACACACCAGAGAACAGAACGGAAAACACAGAGGGCCACGGTCTCCACTCTCCTAGCAACTCTTCAGTCTTCCCATCATTCAGTCACAGAACAAATGCGCACCGAGGGTGGAGCACATGCCAGGTGCCCTACTGGGCTCTGGAGACACAGCCAAACCAGATACGGTCCCTACCTGGGCCACTGGCTCCCAGTTTGCCTGCCAGTGAATGCTAAAACCCATCTGGTGGATCAGATTGTGGCAGCAACCCCAAAAAGCTGCACAGCAAACATTGCCATCTATTTAGTTAGCACTGGTTTGCTCGGAAAACTTGGAGCCTCACCCTTCTAAAGGTGTGCTGGAGGCTGACTTGGGAACCAGGGTCACCAACCACTGAGTCCAACCTTTCCGTCATGGCTCTTCTTCCTCTCCCCATTGCCACCCCCATCTTCCTCATACATACAACTGCTTGGGGCAGATGCTGCTCCTAGAGGTGGGAAAGGTGAGTTTTAACTAAATTTTGGTGATTCTGGTTTTGATCCTATTTGCCATCTTAGAAATAACTTTGTAAAAGTCAGTTTTGAAAAAATTTATATAACTAATAAGCATTTGAAAAGTTTCCATTCTCTCTAGAAATGAAAGAATTGCAGATTAATGAATTCTGAATTAAAATATATTGAAAAATACATGTATGGAAAATATATATATTGAAATATATTTCAAAAATAGGTATGGAACTAATAAGCATTTGAGACGTGCTCATTCTCTCTAGACGTGAAAGAATCACAAATTCAAATAATGGAATTATGAACTGAAATAATTAGGAATTAGGAATAATAAATTGCTATTTTTCACTTGTAAAATTTGCAAAGATTGCCAGGAGAGAGGCATACTAATACATTGTTTGCACTAGAGTAGGTCGGTATAATCTCCCCAGGAAGCAATTTAGAAACACATGCTCTACTGTTCAGTGAGAAAGGAAATTGCCAAACTGTGTTTTGTGGATGAGTTCAACTGCTGATAGAAAAATGTGTAAAACAAAGATTGGGAGGAAGTACATGAAGATGTTGGACATGTGATAGGATTATCGTTTTCTGCATTTTCAAAGGTGTCTGCAGTGACCATGCAGGGAAGGATATGCCTTTCCTCTCACTGGTCACTGGCCTTTAGAAGAAAGTGACTGCTTCCTATCAAGCCTGCGGGGTCAAGGTCTTCTGACCACTTTCTTTTCAATCTTATTGCTGGGTCAGACTGAATCACTTCTTGGCTGGCAACTATCCACTTTGAAAGGCTGACCCTTTTTTTTTTTTTTTAAGATTTTATTTATTTGAGAGAGAGAGAGTGCAGAGTGAGAGAGAGAGCGTGGGGGTGGGGGGGGGTGACAGAGGGAGAGGGAGAAGTAGACTCCCTGATGAGCAGGGAGCCTGATTTGGGACTCCATCCCAGTACACAGAATCATGGCCTGAGCCAAAGGCAGACCCTTGACCAGCCAAGCTACCCAGGTGCCCCCTGACCCTTTTTTGAATCTGTTTTACACCCAATTGGCATTCCCAGTCATCACCACTTATATCCACCAGCCTGGAGCTACCCTTGCTCTGGGGATGCCGAGCCTCCAGCGAGAGAGATGAAGTGTGGAGCTGCCTGTGGGAACCTGCCATTCATTTGCAAATAAACCCTTCATTTCATCTCCCCAAACCCTGCTCCTCTCACTGGCTTCCCCTTCTTAGGGGAAGTCCTCCGTCATTTCAGACTCTCCCCTGCTCTCCTGCATCCCCTCAGACCTCCTGGCTACCCACTACCATCTGCCTATGAAAATCGTTTTTGCTCAGCCAAACACCCAGGGCTAACCCTTGACTTACCTCTTTCCATCACCCCCCACAGCCAATCTGCCTTCAAAGTATATCCAGCATCTGACCACTTGTCACTGTCTCCAGGTGCCGTGCAGCCATTGGTGCCTGAATCAGACCAGAACACCGGTCCCCTGAGAGCCAGGTCAGTCTTCTCTCTGCCACACCCGAAAGGCTACTCAATCTGAATCATTTAGGACTCTCTCCTGGCTCTACTGCATCCTCCCAGGCCTCCTGGCCACCCACCACCACCGCTTGCCTAGGAAAATCTTTTGCTGAGTCTTAGCCTCTTTAATTTTGTATGAGATAATAGCTAAATTTATTCATTAATTCATTCAGCAAATATTTATTGAGTACCTACAGTATGTCCAGCAGAATGCTCTATGCTGTGCAAAGCCAGACCTAAACCCTGACCTCATTGTGGGGGCAGAAAATAATAAAATGATTACATACATAAATGTGTAATTGCAACAATGATACCATCAACATGCTATAAGCATCTAAATAGGAGGATTGACATAATCGAGGAAGATTCCCTGAGGAAATGCTCCTTGACCGGAGTTCTAGAGGATGAGTAGTCAAATTAGAAGAGGAGAAAGGTTAGAAGTCTGAGCAAGAGAGTGTGGCAGGAGGAAGTTCTGCAAATATGTGGGACTCCTAGACAAAACCTGTGTGACAGGAATGCAGATAGGTAGGGGAATGAAGCAGGAGGTGAGATGATGCTCAAGAAGAAAGTAGGGGTCAGGAGATGTAGTGTACGATATATACTGCCAGTGTTGCCCAACATCCATTTTTCTCTTTCTCCTTTTTCGGTCCCTGACCACAATAAAGATTACATTTTCCAGCCTCTCTTCCAATCAACTGCAGTTAGTAACTAAATGCTGGGCAGAAAGATGCCAGTAGAAGTGCTCTGTGCAATTCTTCCTTCCTCTGCCTGGGATTTGGTTGCAATGGCTGGTGCTCAAGCAGCCCTATTGGACCACGAGGTGGAAACCGTCTGCTATAGATGATGGAGCAAGAGCACTGGGTCCTTGATAACTTTGGAGAATTGCCATGCCAATCCTAGCTGGTTCTACCACAGACATTTTGTATGAGAAAAGAAAATATTATCTGTTCAAACTCCTTTATTTTTATTTTTTTTTCATTTTTTTTTCAAACTCCTTTAAACTGGGTTTTCTATCATTCACAACCATGCCAAATCCTGATACACATGGTCTTGTTAAACTTGTTTAGGAGTTTGCCATTATCCTAAGAGCAACGGAAAGCTTTGGGAAAGTTTTAAGCATAAGGGTGTGTGTGTGTGTGTGTGTGTGTGTGTGTGATAGTTTTGTACTTTGAAAAGTTTACCTGGCTTTGTTGGGCAGGGAGTTCACACAGCAGGAGCGGAAGACCAGTTAGGATTTTGCAGCTGCGGGTGAGAAATTACAAAATGCCAGTGGCTTTTGCTAAAGCAGCAGCTCTAGAGTCAGCTGGAATGTGGAAATGTCAGGGTTTACTATCTTCAGGGATAAGGGAGGCATCAGAGAAATGGGTGCCCTACCTGGCTGTTGTTTCAGTGTCAGTTTCCAGAAATTCTCCCTCCAGAAGAACTTCCCCTCTCTTGTTCTCTGGAGTCCAGATGGCCCTTCCCAGCCCACACCCAGCCCTCCAGCATAGCTCAGTTCTGACACACCTCACCAGAGGCAGCCCTTGGGAACATTTTCCCAGGAGCCCAGAGGGAGGAGAAATGGGGGGTAGCCGCAGGGAGCCAGAGAAACAGAAGTCTGTGGGAAGAGGATGAAACCTGTCTGCAGAAGAAAGATCCCTCTGCATTGCAGCCGGGCCTTTCCTTTGATGGTTCAGACTTGGCAGGCTTGCTGCTTGCTCCTCTCAGAACACCCGACACACAAAAGGGAGGGTGAGTGTCTGATGAACTCAACCCAATAATATTCACTTCTTTTATTTTCCAGGAACGTCATGAGACCCACAGGGCAGTCTTCTGGTTTTAAGACCTGGTGAGTCAAGTCTGCAAATACCTCTGACTCAGTCTGATCCCAAGTTCTCACCAGGCATCTCCCAGGAACGTGGCTCAGCAGGAGAGCTGGAACTGGACAGCCCGGGCAGGCAGGCAGGCGAGAGAAGCCTCGGTGGCTCTGGGGGCGGTGAGGAGGGCTGGCTGCAGCACAGAGGACACGCTACTTCTCACCACATTCACTGGAAGAGCCGGCGTCTCCAGAGTGCTTTCTATCATCAGGCTACGTGCTAAGTTATCTCTTGTGATGGTTGTGGAAAACTGAGGCGGACTCTATTCCCATCAAGCCTGTGGGGTCAAGGTCTATTTTACTATTTGAGGAAACTAAGGCTCTCGTATGCTCAGTGACCAGCACGCTGTCGTAAGGCCGGGAAACAAATCACAGCGGCTGATCCCAAGGCCATGCCATGTGAAGGAGGGCACATGTTTTATGGGGTGTTTGCAAGCATGAAGGGAGAGCAGAGAACTGAGGAGACACCACATTCACAGAGAATCTCCTACACGCTAGGCCAGTGATTTGCCACCTTGACTGCATATTAAGGTGACCTGGGGAGCTTTGTAAACACTACAGATGCCCCCAACTACATTGGGGCTCTCTGGGGATAGTGCCCAGGCAGCCAGTGTTTTAAAAGCATCCCAGGTGAGGGGTGCCTGAGTGTTGCAGTTGGTAGAGCGACTGATTTTTGTTCCGTCTCAGGCAGTGATCTCAGGGTCATGAGATCAAGCCCCTTGATGGGCTCTGCTCTCAGTGAAGAGTACTTGAGCTCTCTCACTCTCCCTCTGCCCCTCCACTCCACACATGCTCTCCCTCTCTCTCAAATAAATAAACAAATCTTTTTTTAAAAGTATCCCAGGTGATTATAATGCTAACATGCAAATAGGGTTAGTCATATGTTTTCTCACTTAATCCCAACAATGAGACTCTGCCCACTTGCAAACAGAGAAACTGAGGTTCACAGAATTTGGATAGACTGGACAAAGCCCACGGCCGACAAGACCCTCATCTTCACCGGTACTTGGTTGACTCCCATGTGAGTGCTCATTCTTATTGATTCCATTCTCCCTCCTATCTGGGCCTCCTCTATTTTGAAAGCACTCTTTTTAAAATATAAATTTCTTTTGCATCTTTTTTTGTTCAACTTCAAGGGCTATTTAGGCCAGCTGCCCAAGAAGTAGGAACAGGTACAGTCTATAGCCACTGAATGAAATGGGCTGGCCCGGGGCCCCCCAACACCATGGCCTTGTCTTCATCTAGGTTCTGCTATAGCCACCACACAAGGCCCTTCAAAGAGACGCCCAGGAGCCCTGACCAGGATGTGCCACTGACTCTCCTCCAGGAAGAAGACTGCCCGTCCCCTATAGTCCTTGGCCTCTGGGGGGCCACCCTCCGAAGATCGGAACACCTGGCCCTGGGGAAATCCTTGATCTCTATTTCCAGCAGCATTAGTGACTTCCTGAGGAGTGACATGAGGAAAGTCATCACCCTGTTACTTCTGTGTGAATTATTCAAGCCTCTAAATTCCTAGCGGTGGAGGGTTGAGCTAAAGAGGAGTGTTGGCCATCAATCAAGATAATAAAGCAAAGCAGGTGGGAAGGGAGAAGGTCAGCCCCAGGCAGCCAAAATGGGTTCCTGTTCAAAAAAGTACCTTTAAAGAAGAGGGGGAAAAAAAGAAGTGAGAGCAGGTGTCTGTATGCCCATGTTCACATCAGCAGCATTCACGCTACCCTTCAGACAGACAATATTGTGAAGGTTCATAAATGATACACAGATGAACAAAACGTGGTGTGTGTGTGTGTGTGTGTGTATGCATGTATTTGTATGTACATACATACGTCTATATTATATATGAATATCATTCATCCATAAAAAGGAAGGAAATTTCAACACATGCTAAATGGATAAACCTTAAAGACATCACGTGCAGTAGGTGAAATAAGCCAGTTGCAAAGTCCATCCACAAAACATCATTATGATTCCCCTTGTGTGACGTTCCTGGGGTAGACAGAGAGCAGAACGGTGGCCGCCGTGGCAGAGGGGAAAGTGGGCACAGGTAGTGTTTAACCGGGCAGCATTTTGGTTGGGCAGGATGAGGACGTTCTGGAGCTGGATGGTGGTGATGACTAACTGACAGTGTGAGGGGACTTGATGCCCCAGAACCGTACACTTAAAAATAGTTAAAATACTGCATGTTATATGTACGTTGCCACAATAAAAACGAGGTGTGTTTAGGGAGGAAGGTGTGATCCCTTAATTCACAATTTTACCCAAATGCTTGAGAGACAATCCATATATGACATCTGTGGGGCTGTTTGTAAAGGAAGAATGGGGAAGGACTGATAAAATAAATTGCCGTTGGGAATATTACAGGTCAGATGTGGGTTAAACACCCCTCAGAGGGCCGTGAGGATGAGGATCACTTCTTCAGCCCTGGACATAAACATCACAGCAGCATCGAGGACATTTCCTTTTTCAATCACCAGTGTGAATGGGTACTAGGCGCATTCCCACCCCAGGCCCTTTGCATTTGCTGTTCTCTCTGCCTGGAATGCTCCTTCCTTGGGTATCTGCATGACTCACTCTCTCATCTCCTTCCGCCTTGGCTCAGGCCCCTTCTCAAGAGGCCCTTTCCGAATACCCTGGTCAGAAGTACTACCTGCACTCCCCTCCACACCAGTCTTCTGTCTCCCTTGCCCTGTGCAGCAGAAGCTGTCACTGAGCCACTCATGTCCCCGGGCACTCCAGGTGGACTGGAATAGTATGTGCAAATGCACGAGGCTTGCAGATTATGGCCTGACAGTTTGAAATAGCTGGAGGGTAGGGTGCACAGGGATGGGAAACTCTGAGTGACACGGCTTTAAAAGGCAGCATGGACAGATGGCTGAGGAGCCTGTCTGCTAAGCTAAGGAATTTGAACTTTAGCAGGCAATGGGGAGCCACTGAAGGGCTTTAAGTAGGAGAGCGACAGATTTGATTTGCATTTTTAAAAGATTACTCTGGCAGCCAGCCTTGTGGAGGCTGAACTGGAGGGGGTGAGGCTGGAGGCAGGAAGACCAAATGTAAAAGATGTTGCATCTTGGACATTAAAGGAACTTAAACGATATTACAGCAGAAAGAAGCACAAGAGTGAAGTCCAGCCAAGCAGTATTGGAAGCAATTTTTTTTTCTAGGAATAGATTGAATTTCAGCAAAAAGAAACTTTGCTGCCACCCTTTATGGACAATACTGTGAATGTTGGCTCCTCTTCAAGTTGGCCACCCTGGGTCTTTCATGCATCACCATTCAATAAAAGCAAGTGTGGGTTTTATGGGATTGTTTGTCAAGCCCCAAGCCAAGCTTTTCTACTCCTCAGGCAGGGCTGCTCTGCCAAATTCTAAATTGGCTGTTTTTTGACATACACGGTGTGAAAGATATCTCTATGTGTCTCTATGAACGTCCCCATTTGGAGGGAGACACATGTGACTGCATATAATACCTTTATGTGCTTTTTTGAAGGGCCGTTTGCACGACCAGTATATTCCTCGCTGCGAATATTGTTGCTGCATGGAGAAAGGGAGAGACAAAATGAAAAGGTTATTCCCACACCATAACCAACTTTGGCTCGGGAAGAAAAACTCAAAATAGATTATGTTCCCTAGCAATGCCTCCAGGGTTGAACGATTCCCAAATCAACCCATTTAATCTTGCCTCTTGGAGGGTCACTCACCTTTGAACTTCATTTTTTTCTTTTTAACTATCATTAAGAAATAACATAGCCCAGGCCAGACTCCGCCGAAGCCCAGGCTGCACCCCCGCCACCCCCCCCCCAGGAAGAGCTCACCAAAGGGGCCATCGTGCTTGTAAAACGCGGCTGCTCGATGAACTTGATGGAGAGGGCCGGGTTGTAAAAGACGGCCTTTTGGTTTTAACAAGGCCAGGAAGCCCGGAGCGGAGCCAGCTGGGTAGTCTGAACGAACCCAAGAAGATTAGCAGCCGGGGTCACACAGAGCTGGGCCGCCACCAGGAATGCGGGGAGCAGAGACAGTCTGGCGAGGGGCTGGAACCCTGCGCTGCCAGGCCCGAGCTGCAGGTGGCCAGGGCAGCTGGACCGGAGCCGCGCTGTGCCCTACACGGGGCCCTTGGCTCCTCTTCACACGACAAGGCCCCAGGACCTCTGGGGAGTGGCAGGGGGACACGTGCATGCCCACCCGCCAGCTCAGCGGGGACAGCACCTCCGACAGGAAGGCTCCTTGGCTAGCCTCCGGATGCCCCCTTTACCCATGAGTAAGGAAGTGGTGGGTGGCCCAGCTGGAGGGGACCAGGGGTCATGGTCCCATTTCCCCCCGCAATGAGCAGCCAGGTTCTAGACCAAGGTGTTCCCCAAGTCAATGGCAGAACAAAGGGCTCAGAAGCCCCCAGGACCATCTACTGTCATACAGACCAAGGTGACAATGCCCAGCCCTGGACGCGATTGGTGAACATTGATTAATTGGATTAGCCTATTTCTCCCAGTGCTCTCTGCAGCCCTGGGAGCAGGCCCTGATGCTGCTTTCACCAACCAGGACTACGATCCCCTCGCTCTGCCACACTTAAAAGCAAGGGACCCTAAGAGATGGCCATATTAGGTTCTCTAACTGCTCCATCCAGGCGTTGTTAATACTCAGTCCTTTCTCTTAAGGACGCCTCTGAGATTAGACCTCCCAGCCTTACCACTGTGTCTCTCCTCAGAAAATCTTTTCTAATTTGGGTACCAGCTTTCCCTTTTTTATTTTCATTTCATGCCATTCCTCCTAATGATAACCCTTTGTGCCAGGCTCAATTATATACAAAGCTCAAATGAGCAACCCCAACTCTAAATTTGGCTCTATCCATTGGAAGTGGAGGTCATGGGCATCTTGCTTTGCCCAGAGGGAAAGACTCTGGTCCTTGAAGGGAAACAAAGCCGGGTGGGACAGGGAGGGAGTTTTGCAAAAATAATAGTCTAGAATGAAGGAACAGACCAGTGCTGGCTGCCCCAGGTCACCGGGGCTCAAAGCCGATTGTGCATTTTCAACCAGGCCCGTAAGGACTCTGCCCCACCACAGGCACGCAGAAGCAACAGAAGTGCTTTGATTTTTCCTTTTTTAAAAATGTCCTCCAGCCTGACCCTCCTACCTATGCTCTCACTGCAGGGTCAGCAGAGGGTGAAATGAGAGCATTCTCCGGGAATTTCCTGACTTCTGTGAATTTTTCTCAAGATCTGGCCATGAGTCAATGTGATGCATGGTATGACTTGCAGTGGCTCCCCCTCCCTTCTGGAATACCATGAGAAGCATCTCCCTGCTGAGTAATGAAGGATGAAAATCCATAAGGTCCCTAACCATCCTCAACTCGCCCTCCATTGTCTCCCAATCAGAGCAGATAAGAGAATTATACTTATACCATGTTTAGTCAGGTTATTAACATTCCCTGGAAGTACAGAGAGATCTCTATGGATGCGTTTCATCTCCTTTCAAAATTAAGCACTCTTGCATAATTTTTGCAGTCCTTGGTATTTGGGGGATTTAGAAACTGGGAGTGGGGATGAGAAGAAGAATAGAGATTCGAGAATTGCTCAGATCTCCAATGCCCTGACAAGATCTGAGAACCTACGGCACTTCCTGGAAGGCCAAAGGACACTTGATTAGGTAGGCAGGTGGGTAGAATTTTCCAGTCAATTATATTGATGTTAACAACTAATCTGAAATCATCAAACAAAGCAGAGTATTAAGTTTCACGTGTGAACTGACTACCAGGACTGGGTATCACTTGTTAGTGGAGGCCAGCTATGATCAGTCTCTGTTTGAGATGGTTTATAATGACCCCAAGAGTCTGGGGGCAAGTGCTCAGATCAACGACATCCTTCAAAAGATCCCAGAATTAAAATGGGAGTATTCAAATGAGATTGGTAACATGTCTGTGGAGCCTGACCTCACACGAGGTTTTGGGGAGCATATGTGGAAGCATTTTGCCAACTGCCAGACACTGCAAACAGCAAGGGAGTGTTGATATCACCATCGTTAGGGTGCATAACACACCACTGTTGGAACCAAAGATGAAAGTCGTGCATAAATAGAGCATGGAATATCTAAAAGGTTCGTGAGGTTCAGTATCTTTATTCCTTGCTTTCAAATGCAGAAAATGAAGGGCAAGACCCCAAGTGAGGAAACTGAGATACCTCTTGCCCTAAAGTCACAGCCACTCTGGCCCTTTTGCCTCCTTCTAGCCCAGGCCCCAGAGGAAGAAGGGAGCATCCTCAGGTATAGGAAGCCCTTGCTGGGAAGGAAAATCCCAATGGCAAGCAAAAGCTCGCGGAGCTCTTAGACTTCCTGAGGTAAACTAAGATGAATATTTTCTGGGGTGCTTTCAACCAAGACAAACAAGGTCCTCCACCCACGCACCCTCATCATCCCCTCCCCAACCCTCCTCCTCTCCCATCATCTCACAGCATCTCAGCTAAAAAGGCAACTCCTTAGCTTCCTTCTCCTTCTGGAAAAGAAAACCTCTGTCTCAGTGTTGCCTTTTCACTGATTTGCAAAGGCAAAAGAAGAGAATAAAATGAGGCCATTGAACCAAAAGGGAATCCAATCTTAATTTTTTATCATACATTATGTATTTTCCTATATATATTACGTTAAAATTTATTATAACTTTTGAGTGTAGACCTATTCTCTTCAAGATTTTATTTTATTCATGAGAGACACACAGAGAGAGGCAGAGACATAGGCTCAGGGAGAAGCAGGCTTCCTTGCGGGGAGCCTAACGCGGGACTCGATCCCTGGACCCCAGGATCACAACCCGAGCCGAAGGCAGCCCCTCAACAACTGAGCCACCCAGGCATCTCTACACCTATTTTTAAACTAACAGGAAAAGAGGTGACAATTTGCCAATGGCTATTTGCTTGTTGAGATGCGGGGCCCTGGGGCAGGCCTGCCAGGAAGGAAGGGGTCTGGTGGGAGCTGAGGAGCTGGGATTTCTTTGAGCCCCAGGCAGGCCCTTCTTACTAGGACAGATCATCAAGCTCACTGTGCTGGAATCCCCCTACGTATAAATAAGCGAAACAACATTCTGCCCTCCCTCGGGTATGCTGTGAGTTTGAATTATTGTAAATTTGTGAACTGTTTTAGGGTTCTCGGATGAAAGTGGTTCTAGGAGAAAATGCACATAGTATTGCAGGTGGAACTCTGCTGAGTTGTCATGCTTCCTGTCACTGCTCTCCCCTGCGTCTTACATTACTGGGAACAAGTACCGTGACCTCTGAGGTCATCAGAAAGCCTTTAAGTAATTTCTTGGCCTACTTTTCCTTACCCTAAAAAAACTCTTCTTCTACTTCTCTGTTGGGTTTTTCCCACTTTCTGAATGCAGCCAAAAGCTTTTTCCTCCAAGTGTCTTGTGTCAGAGTAGGAGCCAGTCGGTTGGAAGTGCACCGACCCTTTCCATGTTGGTGTTCGTTCTCTGTCCCTCCTCTCTGCCTCTCATTGCCTTTGCTCCCTACCCCCAGTTTTTAAGATGTCATACGTTTGAATAACTTAAAACAAATTTGACTCTGAGCCCTTGGCTGTGAAATTTGCTTCTGCTTCTCAGACTGGAGGCCAAGGCAAGGTACTGGATCCACCCATTGGTGCTGCCCCGGCGGTGTGGGTCACAGCCACAGGGACGGAGCAGATCCCTGAGGCCCGAGGAGCCTCTTCCCCTCTCAGGGCTTGGGGATATCGGCATCACAAGTGGAATGTGGGACCGCACCCTGGCAGCTGCAGGGGCGGTCCTGAGGCAGGAGTCAAGAATGCCCCTTGCCCTAGCTCCAAATGGGTCCTTCAACAGGTGCTGCCTGGTGGCCGGGTGCGCCCACATGTCACATCCTCCTCCTCTGGGCACACAGAAATGCGGGCTCTCTCCTGCCCCCCTGCCAGGCCCAAGCCACAAGGATTTTGAGCACAAAGGAGTTTATGATGACAAAAAGCACCCAGAGTCATGGCCCCCTGCCTGCTGCCCTCAGCATGTGGCTAACTGAGCAAGGTAGAGCTGCTCCTCAAATTTGAGGCACCTCCCCAGCCTTGCTGCAGGGAGCGAAGCATCAAAGCAAGTACCTCCAGAGAAAGCCACGCCTGACCTTCCCCTGCCTGGCTCTAAGTAGGCCCCCACATGGCCCCTGCCTCCTTCCACAGGGCCCTCCCCACCAAATCTGTCAGGACCCAAGTTCTCTGCTCCCCTTTAGACTGGAAGCGTCGCATGAGGGAGAGCAAAAGCAGGCCTCAGCTTGGGACAGGTCAGAACCAGGCACCTTCCTCCTGGCCCTCCTTCCCTGGCTCTTCCGCAGCCCCACCAACATTCACTCCTTCCTCTTCCACCAGGCGCCATTTCCACCTCAGTCTACCCTAGCCTCTCCCCTCTCAGAACCTACTCTCCCCTCAGGATAGGTAGTTACCTTGAGTGTGTGTGCATGTGTGTGTGTGTGTGTGTGTGTGTGTGTTATGCCTCCTCAACAAGACAATGTCTTACACGGAGATGTCTCACACGGCTACACAGCAACTCCCAAAGGTGTATTACTCATCTCTGCAGACATGAAAACAAAGTCAGAAAAAACATTGCATGTTAACTCCTCTGTGTGTCTGTGTGTACAATCCAAAATCTCCTATCTCAATCCTTTGCACACTGGGAAGAAACTTACTGTGTCATCCTTACCTATATATTACTTTATTCTACTGTGTTTTACTTGACACGTCCCATGGGCTGTTAAATGGAGCTCCTTGAAAATTCAGTTCCATGAATTTCCAAGTAATGCCAACCCATTTTGAGTGGAACAAGGTTAAATGGTTTCCTCACTGTAGGACTTCTCAGGACTTACCATGATAACAGGCATGGTCATCATCCATGAGAGGGATGTAAAATTCAGAATTTTCCAAATTTACTCCAACTCAAAGCCCCCTTTATGGAAGAAAATTCTGAGGAATTGGTCAACACTGCAGCAGACATTGGCTCCTCTCTTCAATTATATACAGTGCCCAGCACAGGTTCAAGGAAACTCTGACACTAAGACAAATACCCCTGCCTTGCTTCAAGCCAGAGAACAGAATTGGCCTCATCTTCCAGAACCTTGGGCTGTCCCAGATGGATGAAACCCTTTGGTAAATGAGGGACTTGCTCAAATTTTTGTTCTGGGGTGTATTTCAGCCTGGATAATAAGCAGATATCCAAAGTTGTTCTTTCCACAATAAGGCCCTCAGAAAAAGCCATGGCCCTCAGTTCTTCTCTACCAGCAATACCAGCATCAGAGCAACAAAAGCTTTGCAAAGCCTAGAAAAGTATAGATCAAGCACTGGCTGGGATAACTCTTAATTACAACTCTTACTCTCCTGCTGCCCGCCTGCTGGGACCTGGCCTAACTTCCTTTGAACCCCTCATTAATCAGATCTCACCTCCTGGCCCCCCAGGGGCTTCCTTTGGTGGTCCAGATGACAAAGATCTGGCACTTGGGCCCTTGTTCTGGAAACCTATGAACTTCCCTATGGCCTGGACGTACATCAAGGGGCCCAATTTTATTTTCTTAGATCTGGTGGAAGAGAGGAATGGTCTTCTAGCTTCCTGGAGCTGTTGGTGATCTCAGTCTGACAGAGTGAGGGGACTGGGTGGGTAGGGGCTCCTGTCAGGGCCAAGCCAAGGACAGGACCAGGGTGTCTGGAGAAGCCGGGCAGGTTCCCACAGAGTGCCATCAGCATAGAAACAATGAAAAACCAGAGTGCACTTTACACTTCCTGCTGTTCACAGCAGCATCTCTGTCAACAGTTTACTCCCATCATTTCCTCATTTCCCCCTGACATTATCCCTACAAAAAGGGCTGGGGATTATGGCAGAATCAGGCAGATGACACCCTCTGGACAACTGTCAGGGTTTCTAAGAATCACAGCAAGCATCTTCACCAACTCATGTTTCTTCTTCTTCCTCTCCTTGTGCAGGAGTACAGGGTGGAGCAGGGATGAAAGCAGCATGGTCATCTGTAACATGAGCATCATGGTTCCTTCCTGGCTCATCTCACAGGGCCTTCTGAGACTCACAGTGGAGAGGAGGCATTGAGAGAACTAAGGGTTAGTCTCTCTATTTTTTTCACAGCTTTCCATTCCTGCTACTCTCTTCTCCACTAGGATCAAATCCAGACTCCTTCTCTGCCAATACATGAGGGCACAGGAGACCCAAAAATCCTACCTCATTAGATTCCAATTAAAGAATTATACGATGAGAGTCCCCTGAGCTACCTTACCTGGGACCAGCTGTATAAGAGAGAAGAGAGCCTCCAATCCCCTCCCCTGACCACTTACCCTGCTCTAACGATGCCTGAATGTCTCCTCACCTCTGCAAGATCTTTCCTGAAAGCTCTCCAAGATGGCAGCAGAGTAAGGATGACTCGGACCCTGCCAAGATTTAACCCAAGGTGACCATACCTCCATCTTCCTCACAGATCCATATGGAGTGAGAGGACAGGACCAGAGGGGAGAAGGAGGAGAGAACAGAGTGGGTTCATTTCTGCCTCCTCCCCACACCCCCAGGCCAACTGCCTGGTCTGTGTTTCTAGTTACAGACACCCCAAAGCTGCATCCTAGCATTTTGCCTAACATAAGTCAATGGAACCCCAAGATTAGAAGATGACTTTCCCCAGACAGAAGAGCCCTCAGAGCACCAAAGCCCTTGACATTGACAGAAGCTCAACTTGCTTCCCACTGCTGTGCTGTGGTGCCTTGAACCTCTGACTGAAACTCAAAGCTTCCATCAGCCCAATCTCGGACTTTAGGATTCATAGACAAAGCCCTGGCCCTTTGCGCACCCTCGCCGTCTGCACGGACCTAACCATGGTCATTGCTGCTTGGCCAGGTCCTACCTGCTTCCCTACTCTGGAGCCCCACAAAATCATCAGAGCTCAGAGTTTGAGGTGGCACAGAAAAGACTCCAGGAGAGCCCCCACTTGTAACATAGGAGAATCAAGGCACACTCTCCAAGGACAACAGGGAAGGAGGCTATAGAAAAGGAAAAGAAAGAAAGGGAGAAGAGAGAAGGGGGGAGAAAGTGGAAAGGAGAAGAGAAAGCAAAGAACATCAGGCCAGGAAACCTTCAAAAATGAACTTTCTCTTCCCAAGCAGGGATATGACCAGAGGAGGAAGGCCACAAAAAGGAACACATACAAGTAATTATAAATATAGTTATTTTAGGACTCGGTGGAGAATGGATGCTGGTGGTCTCCCCCTTCTTCCTGGTGGGTCGGCCTTCATCCCAGGGAGGAAAACTGGGCCATCACAGCCCCAGCCCTGTGGCCCGACGAGGCGGCCAGCAGGGAACCGCAGTGGGCGGCCACACGGGCGGTGGCCCAGGACCGCACCTCTGTGCGGTCGATCCGTGTGTGTGTGAGCAGCACTTTGATATCTGGCCACGAAAGGGCAAGTTCTCAAAGCCCCCATTCATGGACCCTCCACACGGGAGCAGCAAACAGAAAAAAATCGTTTCTCTGTCAGTCCAGAAAGGTGGGTTCCTGTTTATTAATCAAAGACCACATAAATAATGCATGGCTACAAATGTCCTTTCTGAGGACCTCAGAAGCTGGATGTAAAAAATAATAATAATAATAATTCCATCCGGTCAGTACCTGAGACCAAAAGCTGCTGCATTAGTTTTAAAAGGAAAATTCTAAATAAATAAATAAAATAAAAGTAAAATTCTACAAAAGGATGGGGGTTGGAGGGCCTATTTTCAGTAGGCCTTCCCTCACTTAAAGCCATGTGGCCTTGCATAGGCCCTGCTGAAACAGGCCTGCTGCTAGGAGTGCTCAGGTGGCGAGGTCAGCAGCAGTCGGCCCCAGCTCCCGCTTCTTCCTGCTGGCACCCCGTTTCTCTCCCTTCTGGGTCTGTAGCAATGACAAACACTGGCAACTAGCTCCCTGTGGAAGTTGGAGAAATCCATTCATGAGGCAAGGCTGGCCCAGACTGTGAGGGTCAGGCCTCCATCTGAGATCACAGGTTGTGCTTCCCATCTTCGGCATGGACTGTGGAAGAGGAAGGAAGAAGCAACCTGGAGATACAATGGAGGCTTGGTGGTGGAGTGCGGGGTGGATGGGGGGGGAAGGGTGAAGGAGGGGGGCGGGAAGATTCCCTGGGTGGCTCAGTCAATTGAGCATCTGCCTTCAGCTCAGCTCATGATCCTGGGGTCCTGGGATCAAGCCCTGCATTGCACTCCCTACTCAGGAAGGAGTCTGTTTCTCCCTCTGTTCCACCCCCAACTTATGCACTCACTCTCTCTCTCTCTCTCTCTCTCTCCAATAAATATATAAAATCTTAAATTTAAAAAAAATGATGGAGGCTCAGGATGTCCTTCAAAACTTAATGAAACCAAACTGATCAGCTTTACGCTGCGCATGCTTTAGACAAACCCAATGGCGAAGATAATCGTTAACAGGGGGCCGTGTTATTCCGGAGCAGGAGGTGAAGCTGGTACAGGCTTCCAGTGCAGTACAGAAAAATCTGAAGTATAGTCACTAATACAAATTGCGCCTGGGAGCAGCAGCAACAACAACAAAATCCTTGCTCTCTGCAGATAAGGGGGAAAGAGAGCAGTAGGGCAGTAGTTTCAGGGCCATCTACATTATTTTGTTTCTCTGGCAGATCCTAACTGATTTCTAGGTGAGAGGATCAAACAGGCCTGTCGCCAAACCACAAAGTCATCTCAAATACATGCAGAGGGCAGCCCATCCAGCTCCCTTACCACTAGCACGGTTTATGATTTCTTTAGATTACAGACATTTGCCAGTTCGGAAACTGCCCCATAAAATCAGCTTGGGGCTTCATCTACCACTCTAAGCTGTTCTCCAAGTGCCTGGTGGAGCCCAAGCCCAATCACTGCTCATCTCATTCTAATGTCACAGGCAAATATGCCTCCTTCCCATGTCTGCCTACCATCATTAGTGAGTGACAGGAAGGTCTCCACTTGAATGAGGTGGCTGCTATTATTTTCCATACACCCAGACACACCGTGGTCAGGATGAGTTGCCCATGGGTGACAGCTAGGTCCCATGAGCAGAACTATAAGGCTGGTTCTGCCCCTTCGTAGTAAAAGTAAGTCCAGGTCAGGCCCCAGGACAGAGGCCATGGCTGCACTTCTTCTGAGTCAGAAGACCAAGATTCAGAGACCTTCTCCTTGAACTCTTTGGCCTCAGGCCCTCCACCCTCCTACCTGGAGAAGGGGACCAGGACTGAGTTCAGAGAGGGGAGCCACAGGCGCAGAGGAAAAGGCAGGTCTGACACAGGGGGTCTGCCTGAAAGAGGCACCCTACAGGGTGAATGAGGGAAAGGAAGAGAAGCTGAAGACAGCCATCGTCGGACCTTATCAGGGTACCCAGGGACAGTGGGCAGATATGCATCATCATTGGTGAGCACACTGTTTGCTTCTGGCCGCAGAAGAAGATTCCACTCTAGGTTGACATATGGGCATGTGTCTACATCACCTTTTTCTTTAAAGTCAGTTCTCAAGAGTATACAATGTGGGTTCCACTCAAAGTCGCCCTGGCCTTACCCAGAGAAGTTGTCATAATTTCCCCTGCTCGCAGGTAAGAAAGCATGTTTGGAGAAAAAGAAGTGGATCATGAGGAATCCAGGCAGGGTTCCGCAGGCCAAGCCTATAGCCCTACATTGCCCAGTGTCTACAAGGAGGCCAAGACCTTTCAGGAGGCTAGAGGAATCTGTACTTGCTTCTATGCACCTGTCTCCAAGAGCCTCAATATCAGGGGTTAAAGGACCTAACCCATGGACCTCGATGAGCGGTCTCCTGCGCCCGCTGCCGAGGCCCACACAACGCCACAGAGGGTAAAGTCCTGGACAGCAGCCAAAGCGTCGCAAATTCCATCCTCACCTAACCCAGGCCTGTGGACAGAGTTGCCTCCACAGACCCTACCCCCCCGCACCTCTCCTCAGGAACGACAGCAAGCTCTGGACCCCAGGGAGTGAGAACCTGAAAAACAGCCATGCACATCATCAGGTGGAGACAGGCCTTGTGGCAAGGGCCAAAAAAAATCAGTCTTTCCCCCAAGGCCACACCAGGCTGCAAAGCGACCACCAGCCCCTTGCCCCTCCTTTTTAGTGATCTCCTTGCTGATGACTTCCTCAGCTCTGCTTTTTCCCTCCTGCCTCAGAGATTGCTGAGATACCCAATTACGAATTGGCCCCTACGCCGTGTTGGCATACAATCCAGGTTAGACCTCGTTTTCTCAGGCCCCTCCTCATAATTATCCAGTATGAGTCCAAATCATGAAAAGCCCTTTCCCATCCCTTCCACCTGAGATGCCCACGTTGGGGCTATGTTCTCCCTTGCTGCAGCAAGTTAATAAACCTGATTTTATTTGACAACATATGCATTCTTGGTGGTTGTTATCTGTTGGAAAGAGGAATATGGGAGGAAATAATGAAGGCTGAGCCTTGCTTCTGGAACCACAGGGGCCTCTGAAAACCCAGCCTCTAGTGGGATGGCACTGATGCTCTGCTGAGATATTCACCTTGGAATCAATACCTGGTTTTCCATGGAGCGATCTGAGACCCCAACCAGAGTACATAACCCATATCCTGTATCTTCTTCCCTTTTCTCCTAGAGGCCACATTTCAAAATGTCGCCAGGGTTCCATGAAGAGAGAAGAGCAGAGGGACACCCTGAGCTCTGAAAGCCATGGCCTTGCTGTTGTTACTCCTCCTGTTGTTGTTATTCTTCATGTTTACATTGAAAAAAGTCTGTTTTCTGATTTAAAAATAATAGTACAAAACATTCGAACTCTAGAAAACTATAAGAAACTAAAACTAACCTGAAATCCACAGTCTGTTGTTAATCATCGTTCTTGTGATTGGTGATCCATCTCTTTATAGCTCTGCATGCGAGCAGATACACTTTCTGTATAACCAGGAGACCATACATCCTGGTGTTCTACATGGCGCACACCTCCCTCTCTTCTGTGGTCTTTCTCATCTCCCACCTCCCCCTCCTCCATACCCTCCCTGCAAGGAAGCCAATGCTACCTAATGTGCCTCCTTCCACACAGCTCTCTAGTCTTCATGTTTTACAGCCGTGGACCATGATAATAGCCCTGCTGTTCCCAAGGAAGGCCCAGGGTTTGACAACAGATCCTGGGGACAGACAAATAAGGAGATCCACATATGCAATTAAGGAAGCTCTGATTAGGAGTCAGAAGACCTCTAACCCATAGATGCTGGATGTGATGTTATAATTTTAAGGACTATTGGAGTCCGTTCCTGGGCCATAACTGAGTTCTACTCAAAATATACTGGTGGGACATACAGAGCAGCCTCGGAGCATCCTCCTCCTCCTCCTCCTCCCAAAACTCAGTTGCATTAGATCAAGGGGGTTCTAGGTGGATTTCAACACACCCTCAAAGCCTCTTTAAGCAGGACTTCCAGTTGGTTCTCTGTGTGTGGCAGTGATTTGGATAGGATGGTGCCAAACCAAGTCCTTTCCAGCCTTCTTGGTGGCTGCATTCCCCATACAACAAACTGGTACCCAATCAGAAAGCACTACTCAATCCTACTGAACAGAATTCCTCTCTGTTCCCACAGAGCAGCTCCTTTCCTCTCTCTTATCTGATTATTTAAGATCTTGGTTTTCCTCCTTTCACCTGATTGGATTCATCATCCTCTGCATTGAGCTCTTCATGCCTGTTCCTACACGCCCCTTGTTTACCACCTTGAACGACGTCTTCAAGACGCCACGTATGACAAACCACCACTTCCTCATGTGCTACATTCCATAGCATGCCATAAGGATGGATGCCATTTTAATCAAACCTATCTTTTGAAAATTCAAATGTGCTCTAAAGATGAATTACATGGTAGTTATTTGTTTAAAGAACAATTGGCTGCATAGGGAAGGAAAATGCTATCTGGGACCACAAAAATAAGTGACTTGTCCCCCAAATTTGAGAAGCAGATTTATTGCATTAAAAGAGGGGGGCCACATCTTGGTCTCTGTTTGTGAGTGGGTCTCTGCATCCATAAGCCTGGGCCTCTGGTGTCTTGCCATTTAAATTAGGACCAGGTTGCCTGCCACATACTGCTCCCCTTCCTGTCACTCACCAGAAGCAGCTTTTTGCAGGCCACAGCTCTGCTGTGCAAACAGGTGCTACAGAGTTCACCCAAAAGATTAAAAAAGAAAAAAACACCAAAAACAAAACTTTCCACTCAGAGCAGGCAAGGTTTACTTTTTAAAAGTAAGTGTTACTTAACAGAAGGCCTTGTAAAGCTCATAAAATCCTGGAACATCTGGTAAACGGTGTCAATTTTACACATTCTCCAGCACAGGGTACATGACTCTTGTTTCCACTGGCGCAACTTGAGGATGCTGGGGCGACTCCGGGCACCCTGCCCACCCTGATTTTCATGGGACAATCCCAAGCCAACAGGTCTGTCTCTACCTCTCACCAACCCAGCGACAGACAACAGACAACCTCACAGCCCTGATCCAAGAGGCTAGGAAGGTGGTGGGGGGAGTGGAATGGGCCAAGAACATTGCTCCTGCTGTGACAAGTGCACACAGCATGCTGGGAGGCTGGGGCAGGGGTGTGGGGTAGGGTGGTACATGACTGGCAGATTGATTTTGGGGGGTGCCTTTAAAATACACTGAAAACCTGTGGTTTTAATCTTCATTCATTTACCCTAGATGTTAAACAGACCAACTTTTGCCTGGGTTAGGTGCCGAGGTTGGGGAAGGTTACTCAAAAACATTTAAAATCAACATTTCCCAAGTAGTCTGGAAATGAGGTCACAGTCCCTTCCGCAGCTGCTATTCTCTATACCTGTTTTTATATCCTGACGAATAAAGACTCCAAAGGCCTTTGAGATTCTGATTTTGCTATCAGAAAAATTCCCAGTCAGCTGCCCTCCCACTGTGTGACTTTCAATCTTAGGGGTGGTTATAAGAAAACGTCAGAGGGATAATCTAAATTTTTCGGTCTAAGAAAACATTTCAGAAAGCAAACCCTCACCCTTTTGCAAATTCTTATACGCTACATGTCTCTTTGGGAGACACTGCATTTAGGGCTCAGGATTATCCCTCTCTCTAAAACCCAGCAGACACAAGGCAGGGCTGGCACTAGGAAGGATCCAGGACCATTGGCCAAAAGAGGCCTGACTACATGCTCTTGGGCTGTATAATATGCCACAGATGTGACCTACAGTTGTACATACGTAATTGCTAACTACTTTGTCTTTTCTATAACCTTCATTAAAAAAATAGTTCTGGCTAATGAATTAGCAGAAAGTCTGCTGAAAGATTTCTGGAAAAGAAATTGTGCTGCTGCTGAAATACACTTGTGTTAGAGAAAAGAGCTCTCTGTTATACCCCCCTTCCCTGAGTTCCCATCTTTGAAAGTAGAGCCACAGCAACCCTTTTGTCACCATGAGGCCACAAGCCCAAGAGTGAAAAGTTCATAGGTCAAAGATGGCAAGGAGGAAGCACAGAAAAGCCTGGATCCTTGATGACATCACTTGAATCAATGCCAGAAAATTCCTGCTTTTTGAACTCCTTGTCATGGGGGGAAAATAAGCCCAATTTATGTGAGCCACTGTCGACTGGGTTTTCCATTACTTAGAGCTGAATGAATTCTAGTGGATTGAGTCCCTCTGTTACCTGTTTTCGTAGGACCTTATGTTTTCCTCTGAAGAACTTACCACAGTTACAATGGCTTCATAAATTATTTAATTGTTAGTATAATTATTAGTTTCATGTCTCTATTCCCAACTAGATTTTAACTTCTATGAGGGCAGGAATAACATCTGTCTGGCTCACCATTGAATCTCCAGCTCCTAGCTCAGTGCCCAGCAGATAATAGATGCTCAGTAAATATTGGTTGGTTAAATAAATAGTTCTGGTTCCAAATGGACACTGGTCACTTTGCTTCTTGTTCCCAGTAGCACTAATGTAGCAATTGCTTTAATTAGTGCTTAGGTGCTGACCACATAGGGTGGCCTCCCTACCATGTTACTTCCAACTCAAGCTTGAGTCAGATTTTCCACACCAGTCAGGCCACCTCCCTTATGGAGAACAACACCCAGCACCAATCCCTTAGAGGACCCTCAATAAATACTTGTTGAATGGAATTTACAGCCTCCAAGAGTAGTTTCCAGTAAGATAATGCATTCTGCTCTGTGATGGCAATTTGAATCCTTTGTTCTGAACTTTGAGGCTCGACCTCCACTTTGAGAGCAGGAGATCACTTCCCAATAAATAATCTCCCCCCCCCCCCCCCCCCCCCGCCCAGTCTCCTGATTTTGCTTGGAGAAGAAGGAAGAAAAATTTCTTAATGAAAAACTTGCTTCCTTTTCTTGCTTTTCCCCGAGCTGTGTATTACCACCTCTGGTCTCAGCTGGAACTAGCAACCCAAAAGCAGTCCCAGAAAAGAGAAGGAAAAAGAATTAAATCACACCACCCACAAGGGATCAGGAGTTTATAAAATAGTTTCCCCGTGGTTGGCTGTGAACACAGTGTGGAGGGTGGCCTTTCCCTCTGCCGCTTGTCCCTCGTCCTCCCTGAGCGAGAGGAGCATATATTACCTTTCCCTTCTGTTAAATGCCAACACACAAAAACCGTTGGAAAGTGTCCATCAGCAATTCCAAGACAGGCTCTCCCACATAAGGCAGGAGAATCCTGAGTTTCAGCTTCCTGTCTTCATTCAATGCACCTCCCAAATGGAGGGAGACTGGCTCCCTTGGGGCCATAAAGCATATTGGTCAAGAACCAGGATTCCAGACCTGGGAACCCCGCCACTTCCTGGTTATATAATCCTGGCATTTTATCCAATCTCCATAAAACTCACTCTCTGTATTGCTAAGCTTGGGAAATAAGTGAGATAACCCAGGTGAAGCGCAAGCTGGCCACACGGGAAGCCTTAAAAAAAATCTTTTGATAGTTTTATCCAGCCTCAACCAGAGTCACACTTACCTATGAAACCACGCTCTGCGAGTTGTTGAATGGGCTTTGAGACTCTGCCTCCTGACATAGGTCAGTTCCTACCTATGTGGTCTCTGAGGCCACCCGCCTCTCTGAGCCTCCCTCTCTCAAGGAGCTCCTCCAGTTGGAGAGATGCCTCCTACTTGCATTTAGACTGTAAGGCCCAGCACAGTCTATCTCTACTATGACCTCAGCTACCCTGAACTCTGCTTTCTGGTTCTCTGCCAGACAAGCTGCCCGCCCCACCTGCCCCCACCCCTTCTTGTTTTTATCCTCTAGAAAATCAGGGCTAATCATTTCTATTTGCAGGGAGGTTGAAGTTTTAAATAATATTTGTAAAGTGCCAAAGATATACCGGGCACTTCTATTGTACTTAATGTTGTTGTTATAAATAATGATAATACCACTATTATTATCGTTAGTCAAGATCCAAATTAGCATATGCCTAAGTTAACCAAAACAAACAAATAAACCAGAAGCAAGGGAAAAAAAAAAAATGCTTTTCTTTTCTTAAAGCTGAGATGCAACTTGGCAACCTGCTAGGGTATGGAAAGGGAGCCGGCCAGCCACCCAAAGCGTTAGCTGCTGCTTCCCGGGAAGATCCTGCTAGCCAAAGCCCCACTGGGCAGGATCCAGAGATGCCTGGCACATTACTGGCACCACCACACAAATAAAGGGGAATGTGTGGTTGCAGATACATATACAGATTTGGATTGAAAATAAAATCCCCAGATGGACCCACCAAGCTTATATTTTAGAAGGATTTCTTTCTCTTGCTGTCCCTCCATGTCTCTCTCTGGCAATATTCTGGACTCCTGAAAATAGAGGTTTATTATGGAAATGCTGACAGACCCTTAAATAGAGCACTGTATTTGCAACACTGTAATTATGCCTCCATTGAAAAGCTCCAAAGAAAACATGATTTCCTTGTGCAAATAAATCATGCGTGGCTTTAAAGGTCCAGATTTAAATCATTCAAACCATAAAGAACCATCATCTTCCATATAGAAATGGATTATAAATAATAATGACCTAAAAAAAATACGAGGCCTATACCAGGGAAATGTAGATAGACTTTCATAGTCTTCATAATATTGGAACCGTATCTCGTTCCCCTCCTCCCGTGTAAGTAGGCACCAGATTAGCCTTATTACAGTGTTGATTTGCTTGGCAAGAAATTGCCCGAGGTTCATATCGCCTCCTATGCACACCTAGCTGAGGACTCAGATGGCTCTCTCTCTCTCTCCTTCTCTTATCTCAACACTGCCCCCCAGCCCCGCCATCCCAGCCCCACCTTTAACATCTTTGTTCTGTGGCATCACTCAGCCAGATGGTCTAAGGTTAGGGCCTGCAAACCACCATCTCAAGGTGACACAGAAGCTTAGAGGCGACTGGTGACTACAGACATGCTCTCACTCCCTACGGAACACTATGCACGCACTACTCCACGCTCTCAACACGCATCTCATTGAAGACATGAGGCCACCAATCCTTTAGAACTGCACCTTGACAAGTATCGTGTGTTTGACATATAACATGTGTCTGCAGCCTCACAAAATTTGCTCCAGATTTCTCAGCTGCTGCACCGAGTGCTGGATAAGGGGCCATTCTGTGCATCTGCGGCAGCTCCCAGCAGTAATCAGAGAAACAGAATATGGTATTGGAGGACAGGCTTTTTTTTTTTTTCCATCCAGATTGTGGTTTGCTTATTTTCAAACAGTTATTGATAGTTCCAAATGGCAGTCACTAAATGACAGGTTTTATTTAGATGACTGTCAAAATGAAACTAGCAGGGCTGAGGCCATAATTCTTTTTCATAATAGCAAAAGAAAATCTGCATTGCAACTACAGAGACCTACATGTAGTTAAAAATACTTATTTATGCCCACTAAAGCTGAAAGTTTTATAATGGCATTCGTTCTTTTTTCAACAATGTAACCATTTCTCAGCTTTCTTCACAGATGAAAGGAGCCTTCGAAGAGAAGGCTTGAGAGGAGCCTTCCAATTTTCTTATTGAGACTATTTTCTTACATTCCAGTTTCTTGAAAATTGGGTAACAGAGAGTTGCCTAACTCAATGTACAGTCCCTATAAACCCAGAACGCCTGTCACCCGGGCCTGTCGCAGTGCTATGTCAGAACCAAGTCAACAGAAAACATAAATATAACAGAAAGCAATTTAAATCTTTCTGTAGTTGCGGTTTTTAGAAAACACCAACTTAGGGGTACAGGAGGTGGAGGAGGTACATAGTTAATACAATGAAACAATCTTAAAACCCTTGTTAAGGGGACACCTGGGTGGCTCAGTGGTCGAGCAGCTGCCTTCAGCTCAGGGCCTGATCCCCGAGTTCTGGGATTGAGTCCCACATCAGGCTCCCGACAGGGAGCCTGCTTCTCCCTCTGCCTCTGTGTGTCTCTCATGAATAAATAAATAAAATCTTAAAAACAAACAAACAAACAATACTTTGTTATGGACTGAATGGTGTCTTTACACCAAATTCCTATGTTGAAGCCCTAGCCCCCAGTGTGACTGTATCTAGAGGCAAAACCTTTAGAGAGGTAATTAAGATGAAATGAGGTCATGAGAGAGGGGCCCTTATCCAATAAAGCTGGTGTCATTGGAAGAAGAAGAATTGTCACCAGGGATGGATGAGCACACAGAACAGGCCGTGTGAGGACACAGAGAGAAGGCAGCCAGCTGCAGGCCAGGGAGACGGGCCTCCGGAGAAACCTAACCTGTCCACACCTGGAGCTTGGACTTCCAGCCTCCAGGATCATGAGAAAATCCACTTTGGTTGTTTCAGCCATCCAGGCCGTGGCATTTGGTTGTGACAGCCCTAGCAAACCAATACCAGCCTCTTTAGTTATCTCTTCCCTTTCTCTCTTACACCTTTCAGTGGCTCCCTTAAAAAACCTATTTATGCCCCCAGATGCTTCCTAAGGCCCATGTTATGCCTGCTTCCATTTCTCTTCCTGCTTGCCTCTGTGCTCTGCTCTTGATTTATTACACATATCTACTGTGCCTCCAGGCCACTTCAGCCTTTCCTCATCTCCTCCTGCCCAATATCGGGGATTCCAGAAAATGAAAAGCCTTCCTCCGAGAACTGGACGAGGGGAAAGGCTATGAGCATGATTATAACCTTTGTCCTGGTTGCATACTTGAAGATTATAATGTCCAAGCAACTGGGAAAAGAAAGAAAGGGATGAAGGTCAGAAGAACAGAAATGCAAACAGTAGCACTGCCTCCATGATCTCAAAAGTTTAGAAGAAAAGACCAATTATTTTTTGTCGTGTGGGGAAAAAAAAGGAATCCAAATGTCTGACTAACATGTTTGCCACGCCGGCAAAATTGACTAAAAGCTTAGACATCCTGTCCACCTGGTCAGAAAGGGGTATGAAGGGAAACTGGTTGAGATGGCACGTCAGGGTCTCATCACCCGGAACTTCTCTGGGTGAAAGCAGAAGCGAAGTGGTCCTCATTTGGCCATCTTTACCAGAGTGAGATGAGAGAGAAAGAAGGTAACCAGAAATGCTCCAAGGAATGAGGACGATTTTTAAAGCACCAATAGCAAGTCTGACTTTTGTTGCAGAATGGGCTTGTTTACAATTGACAACCAAAATATTTAGAAATGTAATGGGGAGAAAAGGTCACCACCAACTCCAACAAGTTCTACAATTAGTCAGCAGAGTGCCTGCAAGTCTGGATCTGGACATCTGTGTGCCATTATGACAGCATTGTAAATGCTGTCACCTTCACCCGTTCCCCAGCATTCATTAATGAACCTCAAAACACCCTTGTCAGGGGAGGCGTGATTATATCTGTGTCGGAGAGAGGGCATGGGATGGCCCCAAGAGGGCTCCACCTTTCCTTGGTCTGAGAAAGAGGCGTCCAGAGACAGGAATCCTTGGCAGACTCTGGTCAGCCAGGGCTTTCCCAACTCTCCAAAACTTCAGATTTCCTGGTTTCCTCCCCCAGGGTGCAAGGGCTATACAGACAGGAGGCCACCAGCTTACGGTTACCATTCCTCCAAAGCTGAAAGACATAGTTTCTCTCTCTCAGGGGTGATAAAAGTTCATTACTCTATCCAAACAAAGATCTCTCCTCCAACCATTAGTTTTCAGTATTCTTGCAACATATGTTGGCTTTGTCCACTGTCAATTGGCCCAAACTGTAACGAGGATTCTCAGAATTCCCTTCCCTCTGTGGTTCCAGGTTAAGGTTGGCCACAAGAGAACTTGGAGTGGGATTTAGGAGGTGGAAGTAAAGCAGCCTCCAGTATGCTGGGAAGGTGGTCCTGGGGCCTCTAGTCCACTAACTCATTGGCTGGAGGAGAGCAGAGCTGGGCCTGCAGCTCGTATAGCTCCCATAGGATCTCCTTCTTCAGCTTTTCTGAGTCTCAGGCCACACATGTGGTTCCAAGGAGAAGGGCCTCTGCAGGTCATGTGTATTGTTAAGGTTAGAGGTGATGAGTGATTCACACAGGTTCTAGTTTGTCTTCATGGGCTTCCTGAAGGTGTATTCCAGCTTGTCTTTGGCTCTCCACCCCTTAACCTCACTTATCCAGGATTTTCCTCCCAGTCGCCAGCACTGCCCTGCAGTGACTTCAGGTCCACCACCAGATGCAGCGGCAACAGCCTCTCATAAACTTCTTCACCAACTCCAACAATTGTGCAAAGTATAATCCCTATAGAAAATCTCTTATTTACCATATTACTCATAGTGGTTTGACTTCCTTGATCAAACCCCAACTGACACAGAGCATTTGACTACTTATGTGATCATAAAACTTCCAAACAAAATGGAGCCCCAGCCAGGAGTCTCATCCCCTAGAAGCCTCCAAGGTACGTACGAGGATATCCACAGTCCAGTTTCTCCCATTTCTCTCTTGTAGGTCTGTTTGGCCTCCTTCCCTGGGAACCAGGAGACCTGTAAATGTGAATTCTAATGCAAGAGCACATTTTCAGGCCTCTCTCTTGCCTCTACTCACCCCAAACCCACTGGTAGGGTAAATGAGGAAACAAAGACCAGGCAACACATTGAACTCAGCCTTTATTCTTACAGGTTAAGTGTTCATGAAATGAGGAGCTGCCCAAAAGGTACTCCACCCATGTAAATTTTAGTTTCAAGTGCAAAGCTAGAATGGGGAATGCAGTGGCTTCACTAAACAGTCTGTATATTTTCCAGAAAAGGCTAAATATGGATTAAAGAGAAATTGGTCAGTACAGTCCTCCCAAGGGGCCACTATTTATCTAAGGTGAGTGCAGCCATAATCCCTTAGGCACTAAGAAGAGTATTAGGGGAGTAGATGGATAGATGGATGGATGAATAGATGGATGGATGGATGGATGGATGGATGGATGGATGGATGGATGGATGCTGTACTGGCCATTTGCCTGTTTTCCCTCAGACCCAGTCCCCACCATTTCCTTGTTCTTCTCTGTACTCAAAAGGGATGAGCCCAGGAAACCACCAAGGCTCCCCTTGCCCACTGCTTCCTTTTTGGTTTGTCCAGTGAGAAGCACGGGCAGGAGATTGGAGGATGGGTGGAAAACAAAAGCCAAGTGCTCACCTCCCCTCCACCCCATACTTGGGCCTGAGTCTTCCCCATTCAGCACACTATCAGTTGAGCATCCGCTAGAACCAGATTCCAACAGGTAGCCCATGCACTTGGGCTCAGGTAATATCTCTGTTCTTCCAGGGGGTTGCCATGGCTTCCTTCTTGCCTTGCTTTTCATGGTTGCTCTTTCAACCCTTCTGAAGACCTTTGTAACTAACTTCCGTATTATATATCTTCTATTAAGTTAATCCACATGGATTTTGTTCTTTCTTGAGAGACCCCGGGATGATACCCTGGGGATTAGAATTTGCCAAAACTGACTTCCTGATTTCTACACTTCCTGGCGTAGCATCATTTTTAAAAAGTACTTATAGGCAACAAGACACAAAGTGTTACAGAAAAGGAAAATTGAACAGTCACCCTGCACCCAGCCTCCGGAGCAGTGGTGGGGGGTGCAGGATTGATTCCAGTCTTCCCACTCATCTAGAAGAGCAGACATGTACTAGAGGAGATTCTCAAATGATGGTAGTGGGTTTCTTCTCATGGTAATGGATTTTTACACTTACCTAGATTTCACATCTTTCATATATTCATCAGCATGGGACATGCTAGACATTGGAGATATATGATGGACAAAAATGCTATTGACCTCAAGGAACTTCAAGTCTAGTAAACAATTGTGATCATATGCAAGCCCATTCTAGGATAATCTCTTGTCATTAGAACAAAGGGAAATTAACTAGCCCCATGGGACTAAGTCTGGGGTACTGACTTAGAATGACCTGCTCTAATCAAGTCAGCCAGATGAATTTATCATAGACTAAAATCTTTGAAGAGGTGTTCAGACCAAGGGAAGGACTCTTCAAGCTCATCCTCGCAGCAATGCCCATCACTGAGGGCATTCAGATAAGGACAGCAGTGACATGCACCCCCAGGCAGGAAACTATGTTCTTCCTTTCAAAGTTCAGAACCCAGTTTCTTCTGGGGTTGGACATTCTGTTGTTCATTTCACTACCCTGTGTGCTCTGACAATTTATCCTCTAATCTCCCAAGCCTTCAGGGGTTGTCTAATCCTACCTATTCAAAAGATCTTGTCTTCCCACTTCCTCCTTCTTCAAGTCAGATGCTGACCCTGCCACTCTTCTCGTCCCTTCAGACCATGCCTCCACCTCTTCCTTCTTTAATCAGCACCTGGCAGATTCTGACAAATCTAAGGCCTTGAAGAAGTGTTTGCTGATTGAATGAGTGATTGCATAGATGCACGGATGATTAGTTTGGAGTGGGAAGCAACCACCGATGTGTTAACTAGGAGTTGTCTGCAAAGCACTGGTTGAGAAATCTTGCTTTAAATGCAGAAACACATCCACCCTTGATCACCAGTGGAGTTGTAGGCCAGAAATAAGACTTACAAGGACAAGGAATAAGGCTGAAACCCCATCCCTGGGCACAGACCGGAACTAGGGTGTGTGCAGAGGTAGGCTGGCTGCTATGACCAGACCTGCAAAACTCGTTTGGTCTGAAGATTCAGGCTGTTCTAGAAAATCAAAATTTCTAAGGAAATGTTTGAAGCCTTCATTTCCCAGGGTCCCCCCACTAAAGTTGGCTCAGTGTAGATCCAATATTTTAAAATCTTCTGCTGGCATTTCCAGTTACAGACAACACAGACCATAGCAGAGTACAGGCAGACAGTTCTGTTTTCTTTTACCAAAGTGGCCTGCAAACCCAAATGCCTTCTAAATAGTGTAAGTTAGAGACCACAGGGAGGTGTTTGTTAGTAACTGTAAGACTCTCCCTTTTCCTTGGTCTCTAGCTCACTAAAGGTGGAAGGTAGATTCCCCTGTGGCCCAGACTTGTACCCAGCCTACTAGAAATAATCAGGAAGCCAGAGGTGACTCAGTTCCTCCTTTGGACCCAAGATGACTTCTCTTCCAGCCAGTTCTGTTTTTATAAAGTACCCGTACATCTGGGTTCCTGACCCTGCTTGCCTTGACCTCCAAGACATGTTTTCCTTCTATGAATAATGCACTGGCTGGGCCTCAGGCTTGCCCCTGACCTCTGAGAGCATCAAGCTCATCACTCCTGGCCTGCAGACCCCTAATCTCAATTCCTATTCCATCTCTGCACGTCCAGTCCTGACAGGAGCCACCCACACCCTAATCTGAGAGTAGCTTTCCCCAGGAGAAAAACAAAACAAAACATAAACCAATAAGAATGCTGGCTGAATATTAGATAGGTTTGCAGGGACTTGGGCACCATGCAGAATTAAAGCAGAATGCCTTGTGCCATGAGATGAAATCACAGCACCCGAAGATGAGCCAAAGGGTGGCCTCTAACCGTCCCCCAACCTTGCTGAGACAGGGTGGCAAGGGCTTGCCCTTTCTCTGCCTTCTAGGCAGGAAGTCTTATATGGCTCCTACATTCCATCCAAAAGACAAAAGAGGGGTGGATTTCTCTGAACCCTCGCCAGGTCGCATTGAGGTGGGTGTTGGGTCTTTTGAAACCATCAGAATGAGTATGCTTCTGATTATGGGGTTCCCAAGACTCTGAGCCAGCTTTTTTTTTTTTTTTTTTTTTTTTTGAGCACATACATTTTCTTTCTGGACCAAAGCCACGTTGCTCTGGCTATGTTAATCCTCCCGGTAGTCACAGTGCTTCCCAGGGCATCCAGGGAGTTGCTTGTTTTAGGGAAATCCTGTTAGTTTGAACTCTGTTCAAGAATGTGCCCAGTGTGTTTCAGCCCAGGAGCAAAGTGAATTTTGCCTGGAGAGTTAAAAGCACTTGGGTAGTTGGGGGTGGGGTCAGAGATGACAGTACGGGAATCTGAGGGGTCGGCTGGCTCAGCCCTGCAGCATTCTGACCTATTATTTTGGTGCTGAACCGGCTACTGTAAGATTCTCAGGATGGCCCAACTAGTGGAAGGGTCAGTAATATTGATCTAGTGTGGGCATCCATGAAGTGGACTTTATCTCCCTTTCTTAGACCCTCCTCTCCCATTGGGCTCTCTGGGCCCTCTTTGCATCTGAGAGGCCCAGAAATTCCCAATGGATTGTCTTTGCTGATAGGGAAATATGTTGCCTATTTCTAGAATTTTACCTCTAATTTTTCTGACCCATCAAAACATACATATTTTTGACCCATCAAAACTGATAATAGGAGATGATTATTAATCACTGTCAATGTGCTTTCCAGAGAAACCCTTAAAAAATAACTGGAGTGAGCTATTTCCTGCACGATGGAGATTGAGAAACAATAGTTGTTAGCCTCCCTCATCCCAATAACTCTCTACCTGTGAGTCAAAGCCACTTGAGGTTCACTGTGATAATACATTAAAAAGCAAATGGAAGAGGTAGTATAACAGTGGAGAGGCCATGCCACTGAGACTCAGGGGCTTCTAGTTCCCTCTTGGCTCTGCCATTAGCTAGTTATGTGGTCATAGGAAGTTTCTTTACCCTCTTGTGGAATCCATGAAGGCCCTGGGGAATAATAGTTATTTACTGATTCAGTAACATTACACAGCCCTGATGTCTGCCTGTAGCAGGCATCCTCCAAATATTTGATGAACAGATGTGTCCCTGCTGCAGATGAACCTGCTGGAGAGTTAAGACCTTATGCTAGTTTATCCTTCTACATTAATCAGATTTTTCCCCAATATTGGGTTTTATTCAGTGGAGGGAGGAAGGGAGAGGAAGAAGATAAGAGAAAGGGGAAAGGGACATAAAGCAGATGGGCCTGAACATAAAACATGGATCAAGGAAAAAGAACAAAAACAGAAAGAAGAAAATGAGACTCCTTCACAATTTTGCTCAACTGGTCTTCCCTTTGTCATAACCCAGTTAAAATATACCACAGGGCATGTGGCCCAGGAGTTAATCAAGTAGAATGAGAATGTTCTGAACTTGAATCTAGACTCTACCTCTCAGAGAAGTTATTTAGCCTTTCTATGCCTTGATTTCCTCCACTTTTATAAAAGGCTAGCATTCGTTCCCACCTCAATGGGCTGTTTTGAGAACTCAAAGCAAGAATGCATGTTGTCTGGGGGATTAAAAGCAATGACTCCTGTTAATAATGCATTTTAAACCTTCCACACTAAATACTCCAATAGGTAGGCTCCTGGTGGAATTGGACCTGAACTGGACGCAGGCATCTAGAGGAGGAAGTGTTCTTTAAATAGGACAAATGTAGTAAGGCTTGCGAGGCCTCTGGAGTCACATCACGGAAAATGGAAAAGTCAGTTCTGCTCAATGAAGGATATGAAGGACATGCCTGGAATCTACCCCCAAGTAGCCCACACATGCCAAGTTACTAGTGTTCTGAATACAACCCTGCTAAATGTCACGTTGAGGCTTACCATGGCATGAGACTCACCACTGTGTGTGAGATGTGATCCTGATGCTGTATTCTGAAACATGATGGTTCTTGACCATTGACTTACTTTTTAGCTAAGAATAAACAGATAAGCCAAAGCTCTTCACAAGTTAAATTATTTCACCTGGAGGAAAGGCCAGCTGAGGCCTGGGGATACCACCCTGCTTAGGGGGAATGGGGATAGAACAGGTGGGATAATCCTGAGCCCGTAATGCAGTCCCTCCCAAAGAGACACCTAAGCACTTGAGAATTTGCAAAAGGGTGAGGGTTTGCTTTCTGAAATGTTTGCTTGGGGACCCAAAATTTAGATTCTCTCTCTGATGTTTCCCATGACCACCTCTAAGATTGAAAGTCACACAATGGGAGGGCAGGCCAAACTGTATGCAATATTTCTTCTGAAGCTACAATTTAGGATTTTATTAGCAACGACACTAGAGCAACTTAGTGAGCTACTAGAGTGTAAAGATGTTTGAGTGTGAAAGAAAAATGAGCTAACAAAGGTGGTTTTTTAAAAAAATATTGCATATAATTCCTTTCTGAAGAACTAATTAAATAAAATCCAAAGGCTTTGTCATGGCTTCAGTGTTCTATATGTTCAAGCCCCTTCTCTGACTTTTTCTTCCCCCACTCTTCCCCTGGTTCCTGCCCAATCCCCACCAACCTCAATCCTTCTTTAACTGGCTCTACCTTGGCTTTGGAAAATTCTCCTCAGATACCCACTTAGCCGGCTTCCTCACTTCATTTAGTTCTCAGCCCAAAGGTAACGTTATCTGCAAACCCTCTCTGATTATGCTGTTTACAAGGCCACCTCTGGCCATATTTTCTCCTTACCCTGCTCTATTTCTCCTTCATAACACTTAGCACCCCCTAATTGTGTTCATTCAAGAAAGGGAACTTTAAAAAAATTGTTATGTTCATTATAGTATCCACATAGCTCGCTCAGCACATAGTAGGCACTCAATAACTATTCCTTGAATGAATATAAGAATGAATTTGTTGCGTGGGTGAACGAATGAATGGACATGCAGTAAGGGGGCAGGACCACTAAGTGACTCTCTTATACAAAGTTGCATATTCATCATCCTCCACATTTTTTTTATGAAAGAAAGCATACAATAGAAGATTTGGCCATAACTGCAATTCATTTACATTCTTACTTAGTCCTAAAAACTTGAATTTCTCTTTCAACTCATTGTGTGTAGAAAAGCCTCTGGATCCGGCTGAAGAGAATGGGATTCAATCCTGATTCGGTCACTTTCAGGGACATGATCTTGGACAAGACACATGACTGACTGCCTGGAATCTGAATGTCCTCATTTGTGACACGAAGCTGGACATCACATCTTCAGAGGGGGTAGGCAGTGAGAATTAAGTGAGTTGCTATACACAGAAGTGCTTGGAACTGTGTACAGTGTGAGGTAAGTGGAGGCAGTGGGTGCTAGTGTTATACTGTAAAACATAGAAAGTGGCCTCCCCTTGAGAATTTGCTATTCCATGAGCTGGAAGGCAGGAGGGACTTTACTCAGGACCATCTTTAGAGGAGTGTTTTTCAAAACCATGGGTCTTCACTCATTGGTGGGCCAGAAAAACAACAAAATAGATTAAAATAAAATTCTGTATGCAATAAATAAGAAAAGAATTTAAAATACCAAAATATTTTATAAAACTCTTATTTTATTTTGTAGATGTGTTTGTGATGTCAGGATACAAAATAAATTTTTTACTGTGGGTCACAGTTAAAAGTGTCAAAAATCACTGACTTAAAAACACCTCCCATAGTCCTGATTTGAGGTGATCAAGGCCTGAATTGAAGTGGGAGCTAGAAGAAAAAGAACGATAGCAACAATAACTATTATTATCTTACATGATTCCTATAATAAGCCTATGGGGTAATGCAATAAGATTGATTGCATTATCCTGATTTTTTCAGAGATTGAACAACAGGTCTTAAGATGCACAGCAAATAAGTGGAAGAGCCTGGTTCCAACCCAGTTTGTGTTCTTGGTTTCTTTGCTGACTCCAGATCCCACAGTCCTATGGCTAGGCTTTCTACCTCATCTCTACGGGGACTGGGAGGGAGGTGGAAAGCTCAGGAAATGAGGAGTCAATATTGACACCAAGGCCCCAGTCCTGCATGGTAGAGAATGCTTACGCAAATGTCCAAAGTGGGCCCATCAGCAGAGTAGACTGGCTTAGGCAAGGCAGTGGGAAAAACCTAAATTTGAAGTGATGGAGAGACACCTACCTGGGTCTACTTTTCAAGTCAAAAGAGAACCTCAAGCCTTTGGTAGAGATGAGTAGCATTTGGGCCTGCACCTCTCTGGGTCAGAGCCACTACCTGTCTTTCCTGTGCAAAAGAGCACTTCATGTACCCGAACTGGACTGGCTGGCACTTGTCACAGCATGGTGCCAATGTTCCATTGACTTGTGGGGATTGTGAGGGCTCATCAGCCCTTCCTGGTGTTTACTTCCACCCACGCCCACCCCCAGATTGTAGTCCTCCACTCAGAGGTCATAGAACATGCTAAAGAGTCCCTTCTTGTTCCACAGCTTCAGTCTCTGAAAGCATCTTAAAGCTCCTCTAGCCGCATCCCCCATCAGGTGGAGAAGCATTCACTGGGCCTCTCACTCGCCTCTGTAATCTGCTCTTCTGTGTATTTTACCCACCTCTCTCAGCTTCAGTGCGAGCCTGGTGCTCTGGGAAGATGTGTGCACCTGGTAGGTCGCACCCTTCTGAAAACACGTCGAGCAAGGGCAGCCATGGTTTAAGTATCTAAAACTGAAAAGTCAACTTCACACCAAGAGCAAAAATAAAGGTTCATGTAAATTTAAGTGAAGAGAGGGGCTGAGAGAAATTTGACACACAGAAGAGGAGAAGGCAATAGGACTAGAGAGGCACAGGTTGGAGGGATGTGGTTAAAGCCAAGGAATGTTGGCAGCCACCAGAAGCCAGCAGCAGCGAGAAACAAGTTCTCCCCCTGGAGCCTCCACGGAGAGTGTGGCTCTGCTAACACCTTGACTTCGGCCTGGCTGATACTAATTTCAGACTTCTGGCCTCCAGAACCATGAAGGACTAAATTCCTGCTGTTTAAGCCACTACGTTTGTGATAATTCATTACAGCAGCCTTAGGAAACTAACAGTCTAGAACACAAAGAGAATGTGCAAATGCCTACCATAATAAATGGTATGTTATAGACACTCAATAAATATTTGTTTCTTGCTTGCGTGCCTTTCTTCACCCCTTCCTTCATGTGCTTTCTATTTTTCTCACTCTCCTTTTAAAAAGTACCCAGTCTGAAAGGTATAGAAAAAGGAGCACAGGCTTTGGAGTGTTAGCTCAAATTCCACCACTACTCATTAGCTGAGCTTGGGCTAGTCATGTAAACTCCCTCAGTCTTCAAACCTGCAAAATGGGCTGTCACTACTTACTCTGCAGGATTCTTGCAAAGGAGATAACACACATCAATCTTCACACAGTTTGTTTGCATCAGGTACCCATTTGTCTTGTAAATTCAACTTTCCATATTTGGGGTAAAAAAGAAAATGAGAGAAAGATAGTAAAAGCAAAAGTAACTATTTAAATCAGGCTGGGAAATAAGCCTGATGTTTTTCTCCATAGGCATCTGCCACAGGGAGCAAGTGAGATGAAGAATACGAATCTACTCTTTGTTCTGTGGTTTCCAGCCTCAGGTGTTTTGGGAAGTGCCTTTTCTGAGAGCAAGTCCAGCTTTTAAAGACTTTTTTTAAATAGAACATGGTCCCTAAACCTGCACTCACCTCTTCTTCCAGTGCCTACCAAAAAACAGCAATATGATCCAACATAAAAGGAAAATCATCTGAAATGTATGCCGGTCTCCAACATGATGCTTTTGTATGGAGTTTTCACCAATAATTTTAAGCAGGCATGGTGGGCACCTTATAGCTGACCACAGAACGTGGGCCCAGGTGAAATGGGACTCCACAGTACTGACAGTCCCTGTCCTCCCACATAGCTGTGCACTGGGCTTGCCAGCCCTTTCCTTCCATTGGTCCACTGAACGAACCCCTACTGAGCTCAGATACATGCCAGAAGCCACTGGACTCCAGCAATACTGTAGTTCTGGAACAGTTATCCTACTTGTATCATACCTGCTCTACATAACTTTTATTTTTTAAGATTTTATTTATTTATTCACAAGAGACACACAGAGAGAGAGGCAGAGACATAGGCAGAGGGAGAAGCAGGCTCCACGCAGGGAGCCCGATGCTGGACTCGATCCCAGGACTCCAGGATCACGCCCTGGGCCAAAGGCAGATGCTCAACCACTGAGCCACCCGGACGTCCCATGCGCTACATAATTTTAATGCAAAGTTGCGAAGAGGTCATCAAAAGGCATAAAGATTCTCCAAAGTTGGGGAAATGTAGAAAGCACTAAAAATTCATGAGACTCATCAAATACCAAGTTAGTGCTCCTTGCCCTCAGCAAATCTCTCAGCAAAGACATACATATTTATAGAACACTGGTCTTCCTACACAGCATATCCCACTTCAAAAGTGATTTTTTTTTAATTGTGACAGAATTCATGGCTAAACAACCACGTCTGCATTCAATAGCTTTGGGGGAGGCTATAAAACAGATACAGCAGCTCTACTGGAGTCATAACATAGCAGAAACCTAGTCATACCACTGGGAGGGGGAACCCTGAAATTTACCCTACCCACTTTAAAAAGGGAGTCTCTCAGAGAAAGGGAGAGAAAAAAAAAAAAAAGAACAGTCTCTGGCTTCCTTAAATATCGCCCTGTATTTAATTTCACTGAAAACTATGCTTCTGGCCCTTCTCATTACCTCCAGCAATTTACATTGCATCTTTTTTGAACTCTGGATTCCCGGACAGAGTTGAGTGTGGTGTAGCAAATTAGTGAATCATAAAAATTAGAACTGGAAAAGGCCTCTGGGGTCACAGGGTTATCCTCTGCCAATTCTAGATGGTTCTCTGAGGTTTATTCCTGAGTGCTTTGTTCAAACTGCTTCTAAGTCCACAATACATCCCACAGGGAGGGGGAAAAAGAATGACAACAACAAAAAAATGTCTCTTGCCCACCCATTTCCCTAGCCAGCCCAACCTAGGAGAGGGAAAAGCCTGGGGCCACCGGGAAAGGGAGGATGAATCATAGGATATGAGGCCTGGAAGGCACTTCAGAGGGCATCTAGGCCAACATCAAATTACACAAATAAGGAAAATGAAGTTCAGCGAGTTTAATGAGCAAGCCCACAAGGGTGACACAAGACCCGTGACAAGAAAGGCAGGGCTTGGCACATCAACGGTACTCAACAAATGTTGGTTCCATTTCCTTCTTCAGATTATCTTCTGCCTTATATTAGAGTTTTTGGTGGACACACATTAAACTGTGCCTTGTGAACTCCTTGGGGGTGGGTCCTCCATTTTATTTATTTTTGTATCTCCACGGTTCCTGGATCAGGGCCTCGTACACAGAGGATGGCTCCATTAGTGCTGGTCACGTTGAATTAACTCACTGCAAAAATGGGTTTTTTTCCTTATACAAACCTCACTAGCTTGTGCCTGTGTGTGTGCCTGCCCACACCTTCCAGACCTTGGAACAATGGGTGTATGCTCCAGGAAGGTGGGTTTAGGGTCAATGTGAGGAGGGCTCTCTATGGACTACACCTGAAATGGACAGAACTGCTGTGGGAGGGTGTCAGACAAAGCTAGAAACTGGGCAGAGACATAAAGGAGGGGATTCAGGCATCCGATTTAGGTTTAGAGTGTTGACCTCTGAGGTCCTGTCCCACCTTCAAGCTTTTAGACTCCATGATATGAAAGAGCTTTATTTCCAAATGCACATAAGGTTTCAACTAGTTGAATCCTTTAAAAGTCAAAACTCTCTCAAGACAGATCCCCACAGTCTCTCACCCTTATAAATCAAAGACACCAAAAATATGGCTCCAGTCGTGGACACGAGGAAAGAGTTGTCCCCAAAGCTTTCTCCCAAATGCACCTCTTGATCTAGCTTAGAGACTTCAAAAGTTAGCCCCTAATACACTTTTTAAAACCTCATTTAACATAGTCTAAAGTGGAATTAGTTCTGTGAGTTAGTTTGGCAGAGAGATGAAATCACATCAAATCCATATTCATTATAGACATCCCGTATGTCATCTACGAGGATGGATGGTGGCCCTAGTGTGGGAGAAAGGGTACAGCAACAGAAAAACTCCAGGGTTTACAGAGACCTGTCTGCTGCCTTCCTGTTTCACCTCCTTTTAATTGATTCATCCCCAAACGCTGGGCAGCCAGGGAGACTCATCCATTCCAGCTGAAACCCTTCCATGCTTAATTCCACTCTTCCCACTATTCGCACGAGCCAGTTATGCCCAGATAGGCCTTTCAAAACATTTTAAAATTCTTCTGTTCTGTTTTTAAGATTAACTTACTTAAAATGGGGAGTGCCCACTATAGAACAATGATGAAATGTAGATTAATAACAGAAATACTCCTACCTCCTGGAAAGAATTGCTATGAATATCTAGCATGTAAGTTTATTTGAAGCCTTTTTTTTCTCTCTCTCTCTCTTGGTCCTTTAGAGCAGTGGGAAAGAGGGTAGTTAGAGAATAGCTTTATTACCAAGACTCCACTGAGAGTCAGCTGTACCTTCTAGGTCTTAACCACAATCTTGAACACATAGAAAAACCGAGAGTAGAGGTGTGTGGAAAAAACATACAGAAATGATACAGGCTGTTTCAAACAAAACATCCTCCCCTGTCTTGGGAGAGGGAGGAGGAAGAAGGGACAGGGAAGGCCTTTTAACCTAAATTGTTCAGACTTCCAATCATTATAATAATCGCCACTGTTTATTGAACATTTACAAATGTGCCCAGCATCCTTCATCTCATTGAGTTGACATCTTCTAAGAGCTTCTCAAGGGTGTATTGTAAAGTTTAACAACTGGCAAGTATTGGGGTAAAGCCCTAATTTAGTAGTATCTGCCATTTTCTGTGGTATAAATACTACCAATTCAAGCTATGACTCAGAGTTGGAAAGAGGGACTCAGAAGCACAGCATCATATAGGGCTTCTACCATCTAGCACAATAGTCATAAGTTACTTCAAGAACACGGATGACAGTGAAATGTAATGACATAATTAGGAGTAGTAAGCTTTGTGCATTTGTTACTTACATTTTAAATATAATTTATTCAATGCAAAGTTTACAAGCTTAAAATAGCTGTGTTTAACAGGTTGCAAAATTCCTGAAAAGTAACAGAGGGAGGTTCAGGAGTACAAAAGAAACACACACCCATGCTTATATGACCAGTTGTTTTCTGATGTAGGTGCAAAGGCATTTCAGGGGAGAAAGGAAACTCCATCCAACAATTGTTGCTAGAATAATTAGATAGTCATATGCCAAAAAATGAACTTTTCTCCATAATTCACACCACATACAAAAATTAAATCAACACGGATCACAGTCCTAAAACCTAAAATGACATAACTTTTGAAGAAAACATGAGGGAGTGTATTTGTAACCTTGGGCTAGGCAGAGATTTCTTATGTATGACACCAAAAGTACACCTACAAACAAACAAACAAACACTAGAGATTGGACTTCATCAAGCTTAAGAACGTCTGCTCTTCTGAAGGCATCATTCAAAAAATGGAAAAGACAGGCTCCAGACTGGGAGAAAATATTTGCAAATCATATATCTGATAAAATTCTTATATCTATAATATATAAAGCACTCTCAAAACTTAAGAATAACAAGGAAACAACCTAATTCAAAAATGGGCAAATAATTTAAACAGATACTTCAGCAAAAAGGATAGATGAAAAGGTGCTCAACATCATTAGTTATAAGAAAAATGCAAATTAAAGCCATAATGAGATACCATTAACCACTACATACCTATTAGAAAGTCTAAAATAAAAGGACTGACCATAGCAAGTGTTGTCAAGAATATGGAACAACTGGAACTCTCATGCAATGCTGATGGAAAAGCAAAATGATACAATCACTTTGGAAAACAATTTGGCACTTTCTCAAAAAGTTAAACGTATACCTACTATATAATCCATCCCACTCCTAGGCATTTACCCAAGAAAAATGTAAGTATGTGTCTGTACAAAGACTTGTACATGAACGTTCCTTGAAATTTTATTTGTAAAAGCCAAAAACTAAAAACAACCTATGTGTTCATCAGTTGAATAAATCAACAGAAGTCTAATATCCATACAATGGAATACTACTTAGCAATAAAAAGGAATTAACTACATATATATAGCTATATGTTATAAAACTAGATAGATAACTGTACATACACGCACATATACACACATAACAATGTGGTTGCATCTCTGAATAATTACACTAAATTAAAGAAGCCAAACAAGAAATAGAGTACATATTATATGATTCCATTTATACAAAATTCTAGAAAATGCTAACTAATCTGTGGTGACAGAAAGCAGATCAGTGCTTGCTTGGGAATGACCGGGTAGGAAGGGCCATGAGAAAGGAATGATAAAAGGGCACAAGGAAACCTTTTGGGATGGTGGATATATTTATTAGCTTGATTGTGGTGATGTTTCCATCAATGTATACATAGGTCAAAACTTATCAAATCGTACACACCAACATGTGATTTATTGTCGGTTATACCTAAGAACAAGTAGGGGTGGGGAAGGGAAGGAGAAGGAGGAGAGGAAGAGTAGAAGGAGGAAGGAGGTACAAGGAATGGCTTCTGCCCTTAGGGAGCTAGCAATAGAAATTGTATAATCAAGATTCACCGTGGCTTGTCCTGTAAACCAATGAATGGATAGTGGCTCCAGGATTTCTACAGAACAGAGGCTTAAGGATGACACCAATGGATGAAAATGGGACAGCATACTTCCAGACACTTACCTTGAAACCAAGTTTGTATAGAAAACTGCTGGTTTTTTTGTTTGAGCGTTTTGTGGGTGCTCCTGGATATTATGGGAGGGAGGTTAATGTCTTCTTGTGCCTCCACATGAGGCTCTTCTGAGGTTATTAATTTTGCTAAGAATCCTAAGTTTCAGAGACTGTAAACAATATGGATTCCTTTTAGGATCTGGTTTCATACCCAGCCTTCCAACCTCTTTCTAGCATTCTCCAGCTCTATCTTATGTTCAGCCCTTCCTGCTACCTTGTCCAAGTGCCTCATAATAAGCTATGTTCACAGCTACTCCCATTGAGGAATTAGTGCCTGGAAAATGCTTGTGTTATTTCTCTCAGCAGGATCTACATTTTTATAGATCTATAGAACAAACACCCAAAAGGATTCATTTCTAGAGGGGACATTTCAGATTCTATTAGGGCTTGTGGTACCTTGCTGCCACATGGTGCAATTGCCTACAATCACCTATCACCTTCTGCAATTACAAGTCAGGAGACCTTTACTCTCTGGTTGTTGGTTTCCTGGTAGAAGGAAGTTGAGCTAATCTCTAACCTCCCTTCAAATTAAACACTCAAGAAAGAGCAGGAGGTGGGAATGCCCTGGAGCATTGCTGTCTGTTGGAAACCCAGTCATGCTGGCCACCACAAAGTTCCACCTGAGATGGTGAGTTCCAGGCTGAGAATTGGGAAACACACCCAATGTCCTCTGAAGGACACATTCCAGTGAGACCTGGAATGCCTGCCAAAGGGTGGCTTGGAGTCCCCCTGGAATGAAATACTTCTTCCCTCTGGGGAATAATGCTGGGGACGGGTTAGATCTACAGGGCACTAGAGAATGAGCCAGGACCTCGACTCAGAGCTCCCTGGGTTTTGAGATGGCACAGGTTAGCCTCTCAAGGCAATTCCTCTGGAGTCTGACTGGCTGAGTCCCAAGTCTGAACCCGGACAGAGACACAAAACAACAATGCTATGTCTAGTTATTTGACCTGTTCTTTGGTTCTTTGGAAAACTTAACACAGGATCAGGAAATCTCAGCTGGAGGAACACTAAGAGTATTCTTACCCAGCCACCTCCCCAACACATCACCTTCTGCTGCAACATCCCTGAGAGGTGATTGTCTGCTCTTCACCTGAATGCTCCCAGCGACAGCTTTATTTTACAACAAGCTCTAATTGTTAGCAAGTCCTTCCTTATATGTGCAGCTGTGAAAAAGAATGAGGAAATTCTCTTTGTAGTGATGTGGAAAAATCTCCAAGGTACACTATCAAGTGAAACCAAAAAAAAACCAAAGAACTTAAAAAACTGGTGCTGAACCGTGTGTACAATATATACTAACGTGGCGATTTTTTTTAAATGAGAAAAATAAGAATTGATATTTATGCCTGCTTTATCTGTGTTAAGAAACTGAAGTAATACACAAGAAACTTTTTAAAATAATGGTTATTTATGGGAGAAAGGAGAGAATGAAGCAGAAACTAATGAGAGCTAAACATGCGTGTAAACTCACTGCCTGCCAGGAGCCATTCTAAGTGCTTTACATAGAAGAACTCATTGAATCCTCACAACAACCCTACACCGTTACCCTCATGTTTTCAGATGAAGAAGCTGAGGCTCAGAGAGGGTAAAGAACTTGCCTGAGGTCACATAGCTAGCAAGCAGCTGGGCTGGGATACAAACCCAGGTAGCATGGTTTCTGAGACTGTTCTTAAGGACCGTGCCACACTGTCCCTATCAGAGCACAGGGGTGGAAGGGAGGCTTTTCCCTGTATTTGTATTTGTTTTTATACTTTTTCTTTGGTTGGTTGATTATCCATTCATTCATTCATTCACTCATTCATTCATTTATGTTTCTGGTTGGTTGGCTGGCTTGTTTCTGAACCATGTGAATACATTATATAATAATCACAGATTTCTCTGGTTAGTGCGAGGAGGCAATGTTTGAAGCAGTGGGTGAGAGACGTTTGAGATTTAAAAAAAAGCAAAGGAAAAGGGAGGTTGAAATAAAAAAGAAATGTAATTTCTTCCTTAAGCTGAGCTAAGCCTCTGTTCTCCTGAAGGTTTTTTGCTTTTTGGCCATAATTTCTCTGGGCAACTATCTAACAGGCCCTGCTAAATGGGAAAGGACATGCACAATTCTTTCTGTTGATCCCTGAGTGTCCAGGCTTACCTACCCTTTTCCATGCTGGTCAGTCTTCTCCAAATATATTCCAGGATACCACTGTCTTCTTAAGGGTGAGGCCCCCGAACAGAACGCAGTTCTCCAGCTCTGGTCTGGCCCATGTGATTTATCACCTCCCTTGTTTTGAGAATTATATTTCTACTACCACAATGTTTCCACTTGTTCTTGTTTCTCCATTGCAATGAACTAGACTGTCCGACATTTGTTTCTGCCTAGTCTGTTCTTCCCGATTCCTGACTCATATAGTTGTTTTCTGGGTCCCTGTCTGGGATGTTAAATCTCTTTCCTATTAAACTTTAATTTGGTCACTTTGTTTGACCTATCAGTCCAGCCTGTCTTGGTTGGATCCTGTCTCAGTCTCCCAAAACCAACCAGCTTCACGTCAGACTGGTTTTCACTTGGCAGATATGGACACTTATCCCCAGAGAGGGATCTTAGTCCCTAAGATCTCACAAACTGTCAGTGTGAGGGAGATAAATGAATCAAAGGTTCTTGACCTCCCCTCACTGCCTATTCCAGGAAGCCCTGGTGTCACAGCCCAGGGCCTTCCAGAAGGATTCCATACTCCAGGCATTATGGAGGCCCCTGGCGGGGTGCTGCCTCCCCAGTGTCCAGCCCTAGTGCCTTCGATAGGAACAGGGAAAGAGCGCACCCAGGTAGTCCCGTGATTGAATGCTGCAGTTGAGAAGAGAAGGCCGTCATGTGCATGGCACATGTTCAAAGTTGGCTGGTGATTATAGCAGCTTAAAACATCATGTTCTAGATTAGCTGCTTGGGGTTTTCTGAAGCTTGTGCCGAAACCAGAGATGCCGTGGGGATGACATCTTCCTTATCTGTGAAGTGATGTGATGTGAAGTTATTCAACAAACAATCCCCAGAGACCACAAACCAAGGAATCGATCCAGGAATTCCACTCTTGCCCGCCTGCATGCCCACCCGCCTGCCAGATGTACAGGTTGAAGTGTGTTTCGAAGCTCCACATGTCTCCTCTCCAAGAGACGAGATCAGGCAACTATTTCAGAGATGAGTCAAAAAATATGTGTGTGTTGGGGGTAGGGGGCTGCCTATCTAATCCTTATGCTGGTAGCTTGTCTGATTTGGTGAGGCAGGTGGAAAAAAGTGAAAACAGGGAAATTTCCCCAGGATACATTGATCTGTGGTCATGAAGACCCCAGAAAACACAGCAGAGAAGATAGAAACCACAGTTGGGTGGATCCAAGTGCTCCAGGACCCCTGGCCATGTGAAAAGTCAGGAGAGCACAAGTAGCAATGAGTGAAGCCTCAAGAACTGAAAATGCCTTTGCATTGGGGTGATGCCAATCAGACCAGCCCTCTGTCAAGGTCGTGGCAGCTTTGTTTGACCTGTGGGACACATCTCAGTATCTAAGACTTAGATGTCACCAGGAATTTCAACTTGACTGGATGAGACAGAAGTTATAATGAAAGCTCACTAACTTAGAACCCAAGATTGTGGCCTCCAATTTGAAGCAAGCCTTGCTGAAGGGGCTTCTGAACATTATATAGCCAATCTGTACCTCTGTTTCCCCATTTTGGTGGTGTCTACGGGGCGGGCAGGAGGCAGAGTAAAAGAGATGATCAATAATCTCCACCCTGCCTGCCTGCCTAATGTCCTACAGATACAAAGACGCAAACATGAGGACATTCTTCTGAATTACTTCAAGAAAGAGAATAAATAGGAAACTTTGTTATTGTTATTATGATGAAATTTTAAAAACTGCCTATGTTTTCGGAAACACAGTATTTTCTCAACTATATAACAGTCTTCACTTTGTCAAAACACTTAACAGAGAGTCCCCAAGACTCCATCATGGGAAATTAAAACCCTGGAAAAGTAGAAAGGCCTCTAAAATATGCCCTTCTGACCCCAAACCAGGAGCAGGTTAGTACGGGAAGATATCTCAAGTATGTTCAGTTGTGAACTGGGTGCAGCTGGCATCTCTTAACGGATAAAACTGGTTCCAAGAATGAGTCATACTGATTATACCCTTGGGACATCATTCATAAATATCATCTGTCCCCAAAGACTTCCAAAACACAGGAGTCATGGCAAAACACACACACACATATACATGTAAGCAAGGTTTCTAACAATCAGGCCATTGTTCACAGCAGAAAAGCCAGGCACACCCTTCATCTAAGATAAAAAGAAAATGCAAAAAGCAATCAAATGAAATCTATCTTGCCTAACTTGAAAAACGACAGTTGGATTAAAACATTGTCTATAATCCATTTTCAGCAAGCCACCTTTCTGGGGAGCATTTTAGTATGGAGAACACCTTCTCAGGCCAGCCCTCCCCTGAGTGAGAAATGCTCCCTGATGTGTCCCATGTCATCCTCCCAGTCAGTCCCATCCTCACTCAAGGAGCCCAATGCCTGATTAATTAAACTTCTTTCTCTCCTATGAAATATATTCTCAGAAAAGTAGATCTCTCCTTTTTTTCCCTAATAGGGAATAGAACTTCAGAAATGTTAATGTCAGCATCTGGGGCACCTGCAAGCCCACAGGGACTGGGTAAGGTGAGGCAAAGGGGACACGTATAGTCCTCTCCAACCCCCCAAGGAAGAGGCTGCAGCCCACCAGTTCAAGGGCTTCCTCTCTCACTTCTCCCTCCATTCCATCACAGAACGGAAAGTCTCTAAAGGACTGGCCCCACACAATAGACACTTGGTCCCACTGTGGCATCTTACGCCAAAAAAACTCTCCCAAGGATGCCCTTCTACAGAAAGACTTGGGAAGAGTCAGTAGGACACATAATGTAAGGCCGGACAGAGCATATATTCATCCTTCCTGGGCCTGCACCAGTAGGGTAGAAGTTGAGAGGTTTCAGACTCGGTACCCAAACCCTCGGTGTCCTTGGTAGGCTCAGGAGCCATTTGTGTGGCCCCTAGAGATGCACATAAAGCTCTGGTCCCACAGCCGCTCTGCACCGCTCCTCTCTCCATTGCATTTCAGGACTTAGGAACTAACTGGAGCCCGATCCCCTCATGTGGAAACCCAAGTGGGGCCATGACCCACACCCTGATAGAGCACCAATCCTAAGAAAGAAATGATGCCCCCTACATTCTCCCTTTAGAGGGCATTAGACTAACAACTTCCCATTGGACATACATCTTCTCATTTGCCCACTCAAAAAATTGTCACCCCAAGTGAATTCTACCATTGATGCTGCATGTTCAAAACATTCCTGTAAAGAGAAAGGGCTTTCTCCCCTTGGAGAGAAAGTGGGGGAGGGGGATGGAGAAAAAGAGAGACAGAGACAGAGGTGGAGGAAGAGAGGAAAGGAGAGAAGAAGAAAGGGAGACCACCACAGCTGGAAATCACCTCTTAAAATGAGTCAGGCCAAGCCACTAAACTTTTTTTTTTTTAATTTCTTCAACGATTATAGATCTATTCAGTTTTGTATTTATCCTGAGTCAATTTTGGTAATAGGATAGGAAATTGTCCATTTAAAATTTCAAGTGTAGGGCATAAAAGTATTCAAGATAGACCTGTATTTATAGTTCTACCCCTTTTTTTTTTTCATGGTTTATTCATGCCTTCTGTTCTTTCTTGCTTAAATTTTCCACATAATTGTCTTTCTAAAGGACAAGCTTTTAACTTTATCAATCCCCCTCTTGGATCTTTGTTTCAGTTTCTTGAATTCATGTGCATACTATTATTTTTCCCTTCCTTCCACTTTCTTCACATTTGCTCCTGCATTTCTCTCAACTTCCTAGGTTGACCACTTAGTTCTCTAATATAAAGATTTTTTTTTTCTTTTCTAGTTGTAAAGCCCCCTCTCAACCACACAATCACAGACCACATTAAGTCTCTCTTGGATCAGTTTCACTTACAAGCATATGGGGAAACAGCGTGCCAGCAGGCCATAATCAGACATGTCTCACTTGTGGGGGTCCTCATGATAATCCAAGGACTAGTCTTTCATTTTTTAAATGAGAGTATTTATGCCAAAGAGAGAAGTAGTCTGATAAAGATCAATAGCAAGTCAGCAGCAGAGTCAGACCTAGACCCTAGGTCCTCTATTTCCTTCCTATGCTTGTCTTAAACGGAGCCTCCTTAGTATTACATTATCTTTGACTCTAGTTTCTTCATCTATCAACTGGAAATAAAACCCTTCTTTCGACCATCCTGAATCCCAATTGTAAGAAAAAAAGAGCTGCTTATATTAAAGGGGCATGAGTGTGTGTGTGTATGTGTGTGTGTGTGTGTGTCTTATTGGTGATCATCATTAAAGAATATTCTTGCTCATGATGGAGTCTGAGGTCAAGATGCCTTTGTTTGGGGCAGCCCCAGTGGCGCAGCGGTTTAACACTGCCTGAAGCCTGGGGTATGATCCTGGAGACCTCGGATCAAGTCCCACGTCAGACTTCCTGTATGGAGCCTGCTTCTCCTCTGCCTGTGTCTCTGCCTCTCTCTCTGTCTCTATGAATAAATAAAATCTTTTTTAAAAAAAAAGATGCCTTTGTTTGCTTCACCTGTGATCTCAGCATTTACTACCCAAAATAACCCAAAGATGAGTTTCTCACTGATAAGAGACTTCTAGTTCTTCAAATCATGTCAGTGGATATAGCAGGTCTCCATAGAATTTAATGGAAGAAAGAAGAAATTTTGCTAGGCTCTGATGCCTTGTTGTTGTAAGGGACAGAGGGAATGAACTGACATTTATTTGGGGCCAATTCTATGTCAAATACTTCCACAGCCTTTTATCATAGCATATATCTTTGTGGGAAGATTTTTAGTTACCAGCTTAAATTTCTTACTTGTTATGGATTCATTCAAATTTTCCATTTCCCCTTGAGTTGGTTTTGATATTGTTTCTTTCCAAGAATTTGCCTATTTCATTGAACTTGTCTAATTTGTTGCCACATTATTCATAGTATCCCCCTTAATTTTCTTCTAGTTTATATGAAGTCATCACTAATTTTCTGATTTGTGTTTTCTCCCTTCATTGCTTGAGCAGTCTAGCTACAGGTTTGTCAATTTTATTGATCTTTTCAAAGAATCAACTTTTGTTTCCTAGAATTTCTTTGTTGATTTTCTATTTTCTATTTTTCTCACTTATATTTAGTCTTTATTATTTCTTTTCCTCTGTTTTGAGCTTAGTTTACTCTTCATTTTCCAGTTTTTTAAAGTATAAGCTGAGATTATTATTTGAGATCTTTCTTCTATTCAAATATAGAAAAGCTACAAATTAAAGCTATAAATTTCCTTCTAGAAGCACTATGAATTAGTAGAGTAAGGACCTCTGAAAATCAGCTCCTCCATAAAAGTGACAAGAAGACTGGCAAAAATGTCAAAATTGATTTTTTTTTTTCAGAACCTGGTACAATCCAAGGAATATCAATGACTCTTAGAATAAGCTTTTCCATATTTGCAAGAAAGGCAGTTAGAATTTTGATAGGAGGGATCCCTGGGTGGCGCAGCAGTTTGGCGCCTGCCTTTGGCCCAGGGCACGATCCTGGAGACCCGGGATCGAGTCCCACGTCGGGCTCCCGGTGCATGGGGCCTGCTTCTCCCTCGGCCTGTGTCTCTGCCTCTCTCTCTCTCTCTCTCTCTCTGTGACTATCATAAATAAATAAAAAAAAAAAAAAAAAAAAAAAAAAAGAATTTTGATAGGAATCGCAGTTAATATGTATAACAGTTAGGGAAATATTACCATCTTAACAATATTAAGTTTTCTGACCCATGAACATAGGCTATCTTTCCATTTATTTGGATCTTCTTTAATTTCCTTCAACAATGTTTTTTTTTTTTTCATTTTCAATATATGTCTCATATTTCCTTGGTTAAATTTATCCCTAAGTACTTTCTTGGTTTTTATTCTATTGTAAATGAAATTATTTTCTTAATTTCCTTTTTGTATCATTCGTGGCTAGTATATAGAAATACAACTGATTTTTGTATAAAGATACTGTATCCTGAAACCTTGCTGGATTAGTTTATTAGCTTTAAAAAGTTTTCTGTGGATTCCTTAGGATTTTCTAAATACAAGAATGTGTCATCTGAAAAAAGAGTTCTATTTTTTCTTCCCAACTGGATGGCCATTTTTTTTCCCTTGCCTAATTGTCCTGGCTAGAACTTCTGGAACAATATTGAACTGAAGTGGTGAGAACAGATATCTTGTCTTATTCCTGACTTTAGGGATAAAGCTTTCAGTCTTTCATAATTAAGTTTTACCTTAGCTCTAGGTTTTCCATAGATGCCCTTTATCACTGGTAGGGATGTAAAATGTTGAAGCTGCTTTGAAAACTATTTAATAGTTATTTAAAAAGTTAAACATAGAATTACTAAATAACATAAATTCCAATCTTAGGTATACACCCAAAATAATTGAAATCCTGAGTCTCTACAAAGGCCTGAATGTTCACTGAAGCATTATTCATAATAGCCAAAAAGTGGAAACATCCTAAATGTCCATCAATTGATGAACGAATAAACCAAATGCATTATTCAGCCACAAAAAGAAGTGAAATACTAACCCCTGGTACACCATGGGTGAATCCTGAAGATACACAAAGTGAAAGAAGACAGACACAGAAAGCCACATATCATATGATTGCATTTTATGTGAAACGTAAAAAACAAGCAGTTCATAGAGATGGAAGTTACATTAGTGTTTTCAAGAGAATGGGGGAAAGGGACAATATGGAATAACTAGTAATGGGTATGAGGTTTCTCTCTGGAATTATGAAATGTTCTAAAATTGGTGGGGTTTGCAAAAGTGATATATACTAAAAAACACTGAGTTGTACACTGTAAAAGGGTAAATTTTATGCTATGTGAAGTATATTTCAATAAAGCTGGTTATAAACAAATTTCCTTCTAAGTACTTCAGCTGCATCATGTAAATTTTAATGATGTGTTTTTGTTTTCATTCAGTCAAAATATTTTCTAATTTCCCTTGTGATTTCTTGTTTGATCCATGGATTATCTAGATATGTGTTGTTTGATTTTCAAATATTTGGAGGTTGCCCATACCTACAGATGTTGTTAACTTCTAATGTAACTCCATCGTGTTCAGAGAAATACTTTATATTATTTAAATATTTTTAAATTTATTGGCATTTGCTTAATGACCTACCATATGGTCTGTCTTATATAATGTTCCACGTGTGCTTGAAAAGAATGGGTATTCTTCTGATATTGAGCGAATGTTCTATATAATGTACCAAGTTGGTTGGTAGTGTTGTTCATGACTTTTGATATCTTTGCCAATTTCCTGTCCCTCTGCCTATGTCTCTGCCTGTCTCTATGTGTGTCTCTCATGAAATAATACAATCTTTTTAAAATTATATTTTAGTGTCTATTCTAGGGATTCGAGTTTAAATCTTAATTTATCATCATCCACTTAGGGTTAATACTATCTCAATTCCAGTACAATATTGAAAGTTTAATCCAGTATAACTCCATTACATCTTCCTCTTTTCTGCTATTCTTGTCATATGTATTATATCTTTATGTGCTATAGGCCCCCAAAATACAACTTTATAAATGTCGTCTCATACAGCTGCCCTTTAAATCTGATATGAGAAAAGGAAAGTAATACAGTCTTTTATATTTACCTACATAACTGCCTTTCCAGTGTTCCTCATTTCTTCATTTGAGTCACTCTTTTCATTTTTGTTTTCAGTCCGAAGGACTTTCCTTAATGTTTTTGTAAGGTGGATTTGCTAGCAATGAGCTCTTTCAGTATTGGCCTGGGAAGGTGTTTAATTCACCTTCACATTTGAAGGACAGTTTTGTTGCATATAGTATTCTTGGTTGACTTTTTTTTCTTCCAATGCTTTGAATACATGATCCATTGCCTTCTAAATTTCAATGTTTCTGATGAAAATTCAACTTTAATCATATTGTCATTCCATGTACATGATGTGGTTTTTTTCTCTTGCTGCTTTCAAGTTTTCACTTTTGTCTCTGTCTTTCAATAATTGCACCATGATGTGTCTATGTGTAACTCTCTTTTTTCTTATAATACATGAGTTTGTTGAGCTTCTTAGATGTTTAAATTAAATTTAGAAATATCAAATTTTTGGACTTTACAACTATTATTTCTTTCAATGTTTTCTCTGCCGTTTTTCTCTTGCTCTCTCTGGGACTCATATTACACATATGTTGGTATGCCTAATGATGTCCCACAGATCTCCAAGGCTCTGTTCAATTTTTGTCATGCTATTTTCTTTCCATCCCTCAGATTGTATTATTTCTGTTGATCTATCTTCAAGTTTGCAGATTCTTTCTACTGTTATCTCACACCTGCTTTTGAGGGACTCTAGTAAATTTTCATCTCATTTTTTGTACTTTTCAATTCTAGAATTTCAATTTGGTTCCTGTATATAATTTATATCTTTACTGATACTCTCTACTTGATGTTTCATCGCCATAATTTTCTTTACTTCTTAAAACATGGTTTCTTTTGGTTGAGTGTTTATAACATCTGCTTTGATGCGTTTGTCTGCTAATCCAAAACCTAGGTTTCCTCAAAGACATCTTATTTTAGCTATCTTTTTTTATGTGGGGTCATGCTTTACTATTTCTTTTGCATGTCTTATAATTTTGTTGTTGTTGAAAACTGAACATTTCATTTAATATAGTTTAGCAACTCTGAATTCTAATTTCCCCTCCCCAAGTGTTGTTGCCACTGCTTTGTTTGCTTGCTTGGTTAGTGACTTCCTTGTACTAATTCTGTGAAGTCTATCTCCCAGTAGTATGTGGCCACATATGTATCTGCTCAGGTGTTTGGGGTCCCCCCCTTTAATAAAGTATGGTTCCCTCCACACATATCCAACCAGAGACGTATGAATAGTTGGTCACACCTGAGTATGTGCACAGCCTTGTATCTGTGTGCAGCCTTCTCAACCTCTAAGGATATGTTATCAATGTCCACTATGGTTATCTTACTCCTTGGATCTCCCTGTTTATTTTAGGGGAAACTGCCTATCTATTACTTTCCTCAGTAAAGATTACAATCTCAGGATGGTTGCATTGTTGGCCTTCCCTGCTCATTTGCCACCAAGATGGTTACCGTTTTCATATGGTTTGTCAGCACTCCACTCCAAAACAATTCTGCCTCCCCCAGCAGCAAACCTTCTGGCTTTAGTGGCATTTTTTGCATGGAAGAACTATCATGCTGATGGAACTGGTTGAGGGGCGGGGAATGGTAGCAGCCTCAATCTAAAATGCCATAGATTCCTTTTAGTTTTTAACCAGGTTCAGTAGTTTGTATTGAGTAAATACTTCTCAGTTTGTTGTGTATGTCTTACTTGATTTTTCAGAATCTTAAATGGCATTTCTGATCATTGCCCCCAGCTTTATCCTTGCATTTGGGGAGACTATTTGACAAGCTTCTCATTCTACCACTCCAAAAGTTCCAGGAGTCTCAATATCATAGCTCATTTCATCTTCACAATACTATAAGCTAATGTCATTTTTATTTCCAGTCTATTGCTGAAGAAACTGAGTTTCAGAGAAGTTAAATAATTTGCTGAAAGCCATAACTCATATTTCTCATCAAGGTAGTGCAATGCTTTGAGGGCTTTCCACCTGGATCTGAGTCTTCCCTAATTGTTTAAAGACACAAGATGCCACCAATTTGAAGAACCTCATACATCTTGAAAAATAAGATTAGGAGTCAGCACCATCATCTTGATAGTTCAGGTAACATTGTCTATTTTGGTCATGATGCAGATACAAAGTGTTTCTATTATGTACAACGCATGTCCCAGGTGCCAAGAAATTTGCTACCACATTTCAAATTTAATCCCAGGAGCAATGCTAGGAAGAAGAGAAGCCTAGACACACCCATTCTGACGATGTGGAAACTGAGGCTCAGAAACATCTCAGGCTTAAGGTTGGAGATAGGATTCAAACACAGACTTCAGACTCTCAGGCCCAGTATCAAACATAATGCAATGTCCTCCTTTAAGTGGGATGTTATCTAGCTAAAATAAAGTGGGGAATGTGGAAAGAACCCTGAGAAAATTCGTAAGAATAATGAATGATCTAGAAATCAATATCAAGAGAGAGAACTTTAATATTTGGGATTTTTGGTGTAGGAAGGAGCTAAAATAACAATATTTAATATGTGAAGTGACATCAGTGTTTGCTAGTAAGCCCTAGACTATTATTTTCACTGAAAGAGAAAAGCAAAATGAAACAATAGAGAGTGCATTTTTATTTCATCAGGAAAACCTTGCTTCTTTCAAGGATTCATGAGATGTTAAAGTTCTGTTGCCCAAAGGTTACATGATCTCATTCTGCAGTAACAACTGTTTTTTCAAGTCTCCTTTCAAGTCCCGGGTCCAGGGGTGACTTCCCAAGGCTCCTTCAGCCCTACCTGCACCTCCCAAATTAAAATAACAGGCTCTCCAACCAACCCCACCCCATATGGTGCCTGGGCTCCAGATGCTGTTTGTCTCTGGAGCTTCTACATCTCTCTCTGGTTCATGTAACTAGTTAAAGGAAGACTCTTGCATGCTACACCTTCCAGGCAGGACCAGGTCCCTATCAGGAAAAAATAGGCCACTATCATGTGAGTTCTAAAACAGACATATGTCAAAGGCCCATTTGCTCCAGCATAACTTTCTGACCACCTGCCATGAAAATCCTTTAATACACTGGGGGAAGGCAGTGTCTCCAGAATGTGACAGATAGACTACTTGCATCATCTTAGGCTCATATACTTAAATGGATATGCACATCAGATTGGCTAATCATTCCTCTAAAAGAAGGAGTGACTCTGAAATATGCCAACTTAAATTAGTGAAAGCTCAATTTGTGGACAAAAAGGGGGAGAACCTGTGATTATTGCATTGGTGGAGAAGAGAGTCAGTGGGTACTGAGAAAGGAAAAGCCAGTGAGGAGGAGGGCTAGTTCACACTCAGAGAACACCAGTGCAAGCCAGTGGCATGAAACATTTGTCCTTTACAATTGTCCTTCAACCCAGCATTGATTCAGATCATCCATAATTTATTCCTTGGGGCCAAGAGCCTGGAGTGAGGACCTAAACTCCGTGCAACCTTGCCTGCACCTCCACCAGCCAGCTGGAACCATAAGCATATGTTTTTACGTTCACTTTTATATTAACTTCATTTTGCTAGAAATTTCATTAAAACCCACTTCCAGTGCTGATATGTGCAAGCATGAAATCCTCCAGATGAATTGGTTCTGTAGATGGTGACAACACTCTTGCCACACTCCATGGATCAAATTGCTCTTTATCCACTTGACTTGGCCGGAATGTAGAGGCAAACGCTAAGCAAATGCTATGAAATCAATAGCTACAGAGTGTTGGCTTTTGTGCGTGTGTGTGTGTGTGTGTGTGTGTGTGTGTGCGTTTCCTGTACAGGCCCCAGAGGAGACTGACATGCAGATTAGACAAATCACTTTTCATAATCCCAAGGACTGCTGCATGATGTATCCAGAGTATTAATCAAAGGCTAAGACTGGATAAAATATGAATTAAATTTCTTAATGGAGAGAGACATGAATTTTCTATCCTTAGATCTCTGGCTGTGGATGTCTCTAAGGCAATGAAAAATTCAGCTACCCAGTTTATAATATTCTGAGAGATATATCACCAAAGTGACACAACTTATCATGGTTACATTTTCTGTTTAGAGAACTCAGCTTCCAATGTGGTTGAAAGCAGCTCGGGGACTGCTGGCAGACACTTGGAGAGTAGCCCATGAAACCCAAGGTCCTATGGGTTTGGGGTCAGTTAGAGATTCCTTTCCACCAGTGTCTGGAGTCCTGTCCTGAGTCTCAACCAGATTCCAGGGTCTTAATATTTTTTATTTAGTCCATAGAATTGCAATGAAATGAAATCTTTTGTTTCCTACACCAGCAAAGTCAAGACGAGCTTAAAAGAAATTAGGTTGAAAGACAATGACATTTAATACTAAAATTCAAGATAAACCTGCAACGTGGCCTTTTTTTAAAATTCCAACTCACAACATCTGAAATTGCTGCTATTAACACTGATTGAGGAGTAAATGACATGAAAAACAAAAACAAAAAAGAAAAGGCAAAGTGTCTGTGAAACAAAGAGTTTTTTTTCTTTGTCCCTTCAAAGATATGTTGGATAACATGGCAGTGCCCAGTCAACACAATACAGCTGTCTACTTCAGGAGGAATGGACACTGACTTATCCCCCCAACTGTCTGGTAGCTGGAGGGAAGCGAGGGAAACCAGCAGTACAGATTAGAACACCAGTCAGAAATCCACAATGCTTGCTTGAGGCTCAAGAGAAAGAAAGCTGGTGGAAAAAGAACTCAGAGGCATTCAGCTTTCCCAAAGAGTGAGGGCCACAGGATTGCATGCCTCCCCCAACACACACACACACACACACACACACACACACACACACATACACAGACACAGTCTGAGCCTCCTTGTGACTGTTTTCTTCACTTCTAAAATAGGGAATATAGTGTATACCTCACAGGATTTTAATGAGGATTCAGAGAGATGATGTTAAAAAAAAAAAAAAAGAAAAAGAAAAGATCCATAATTCCAATTCCCTCCTACACCCTTCCTTTTTCCCCTCCTCACTCATCCAGAAAATGGGCAAACCACAGAAGGAGGCAGAAAGTACAAGGCAGCCAGATCAACAGTGGGAAGAATGAAGCTTCTAACATCCCCTCCAACAAACTGGTTGTATATACTATATATCCTGGGCTATATATTGCCCGTGCACATTAAAGTACCGTACCAAAATGCACTCTGCATTTTGCCAGGCTGTTGAGAGTGCACTGGAGCACTAGCTGAATCTTTGGCTTCTTTTGCCATGCCCATCTGCTTCTCTCGACCTCTCATGGTGTTCTCAGCAATTGGGAGGAAGCGCATACACCCTGCACACCACCCCCACCAGCTTAGAGACCCAGTGAGACTATGGGCGTACGTGCAGTAAATCTTGAAGATCTATCTCCATTCAGACACAGGGTGCTATAGTACACCAGGTTACGAGATGCATAATTAGAGCTCATTCGGCTGACAGATTAATGGGGGTGTAGCAGAGGCCAGATAGCAGTGAATGAGGCAGCTAAACACAGCAATCTCTGGAGTAACGTCAGCACCAAATTTGCACATCTTTTGCAGTGCCTTGGCCACTTCTACTAGCTTCTTAAGCGTGTGTCTGTTTTATGAGGTGTTTTCTTTTTAAGGAACCTCAGCATAAATACTTTTATGGAGAGTTTAGCCTACTGGTATTCACCACTCCACTGCCCTAACTACTTCAGAATCACCTACTTAATTATATGTAATATATTGTCATGGCCTATTATTGGATGAACAGCCAGATGTATCAGTAACAGCAATGACTTTTTAGTAGGACTTAGAAATAAATAGTCTCACTAGGGGCACCTGAGTGGTTCAGTCAGTTAAGTGTCTAACTCTTGGTTTTAGCTCAGGTCATCTCAGGGTCATGATCTCGGGGTCATGAGATCGAGCCCCACATAAGGCTTTGCGCTCAGCAAGGAGTCTCCTTGAGATTCTCTGTCTCCCTCTCCCTCTGCCTCTCCCCTCTCTCTTGCACTTTCTCTCTCTAAAAATAATAATAATAATAAAGAAATACTCTAACTAGCTAAAAACAAAAAACTAGCAAGCTCAGGATATTTGTACATATGTTTTGATTACCTGATTCTCTTAAAGTAAAATTTAATGGGAAGGAAGTGAAATTCCAGAATGTTCTTCTGATGGATAAAAACAAATAAACTTGAGTAGTATAGGCATATTTCTCTCTAGATAAAAAAAAACAGACAGCTCCTAAGATCACACAAATGTCAGACAAATTCAACCCCAAGCACATGAAGCTCTATCCCACCATCTCCTAATTCTTACTACCTTTTTTCCAACTCCTCTTAGATTTCTGCAATTTTGAGAGTATTTTTCTAACCCCAGGCTCCCTTTTGTCTATTAATGAGTTTCTCCTCATCTTTCTCTAAGAGACACAGAGAGAGAGGCAGAGGGAGAAGGAGGCTCCCCATGGGGAGCCCAATGTGGGGCTCCATTCTAGGACCCCAGGATCACTATCTGAGCTGAAGGCAGACACTCAACCACCAATGCAGTTCTCACTGTCAGTTTCATCAGCCAAGTCAGACTCACTTTCTCACAAAGAAATTATAAGTTCATTTATCAGCTCAAATAAGTGTGTTAACACGTGTCCCTATGACAACTAATTCATTTCTGAATTAGCATTCTAATAGATGGTGAGTGGGGAGATAGAGTATCATGGCAGATTCATACATAAGCACATAGATACTTGCCATGAGTTTGTCATGGGATGAAATAGAGCTCTGCCCCCTTCCAGTATTTCTCCTGAAAGTTCTCCTTCCTCTGTTCTACTGGGCACTCTTTCTTGGGAAAAATGCCTTCTCAAAATATTTCATTACTCAGAGACCCAGAGGATATTTAGACCTTGGGACAATGCTCTATAGTGAGATTGAAATGCTGAGTGAATGCCTTTTATTTTAAAAGTGTGAGAGGGTCGATTGTAAAGGGATGATAGGAAAGGAAAACCAGAAGTGTATTCTCAGACTGGTGAGCTCTAGAAAGGAGTGCAGTGGAAGTTGAGAATCTGAAAATCAACTCTGTGAAAGCCATATGTATCTGCATAACCCCTCAAAAATCTTCAAGTACCCCCAGAAAGAAGCAAACCACGGTGTGAAGGTGGCTGTTCTTGATTGAGCACACAAGATGGGGATCATTCTGGGGCAAGCAGCAAGAAGCATCTGCTGTACCACCCTCTGCCCCTGCTACTCCAGCTGTCACAAGCAAGAGGTATCACCTCTTCACTTAGTTATTTATTCATTCAACAAACATCTTCTTTGTGTGAGGTACAGTGCTTTGTATGTCCTCTTGGCACCGTGTCCCAGGGATCCTCTTGAACAATCATTATCAACAAAATACAGAGACTCCTCTCTGCCCACAACCAAGATAAGTTTGCATCATGGACGAAACCAGGGTGTGTGTCGAGAGCAACCAGTTACCCGGTTAGAAAAATCTGCCTGCAGTATTTCCAAACACGTGAGCCCACTAGATTCCAGATCCAAAATAAATTAAAATAAAATAAATAAAATAAAATAAAAAATAAAATAAAATAAAATAAAATAAAATAAAATAAAATAAAATAAAATAAATAGCTGGGAGGGGCGCCTGAGGGAAGAAGTCATATTCTAAACTCATTGTTAACTTGCTAGGAAGTGTGAGTGATGAAAATGGCCAGAAAATATGATCCTTCGGTGAATTGGGAACTCACTAATGTTTAATTGGGCCTCCTGTGAGACATTTAAATCTATGGCCAGCTATCAGGGGTGAGAATTCTACTCTAGTGGCCCCCAAATGATTTCACCTTCACTTTCATTTTAGTGGTGGAGGGAAGCCAGGACATTTGCCAAAATATTTGAACTGTGGGTGTGTGCGTCAGCCTGTATGTGTGTGGTAGTCACCACTGAAGAAACTCAGAGCTCCGTAATCTCTTTCAGCGTGTCGCTTACCAAAGACCAGGGCAGCCACCCTGGAGGTCTGGTCGCTTCTAGGGACCCTGGATTTCTCAGTTTCCCCACACAGAGTTTTGTTCAAGAAGCGTGGCTTAAAAATGACTGTCTTCAAATTTTCAGCAACTATTTACAAACCTCCTTAAGGCTGACACCTGGGTGTCTCCAAATAAACAAAAACAGTTTGCAAAGTACTCCTTAGTTTCTTTACCCCAAACCCATTCAAAATAAACAAAAAAGTGAAATGTTGGTGTTTTTTCTTTTTCTTTTAAAATTCCACCTCACATCACAGGTATGGGGATTGGAGACAAGTGGGAAGACATGGATAGGAGGCAGGGAAGTGGAAGTTCCTGGCTCAGCTCAGTGAAGGGACTTCCGGGGTGGGGAGGCTGTGAGTCCTGGCCCCACACTTCCTTGCCCTGTGCTCTGGGCTATGGTACTTAACCACTGGCTGCCTTGGTTTCCTCCCCTGCAGAAGGAGGAGCCTCACCGTGGGTGTCGTGGGTGTCGAGGATGCAAGCAGATGGGGGCACAGGGAGTGCATAGCCCAGTGCCCCCATCTGGGCACAGAACAGGAGCTCAACCATGTTTGTAATCACTGTTGGTGGCACCGGGCAAGTCCCTTAGTTTCTCTAGGCCTCCAGGCTCTCTCTTTCTGCCAAGGTGGGAAAAATGAAGCACATTTGATGGCTTTTTCTAAGGGCAAATTTAACTGAAAAGCAGTTGGATCAAAGAGCAGTTTCTCTCTCCATTCAATAGCAAATGTCTTGAAGTCTAGGAGCAGGCTCTTGTTTTTGTGCGTGTGTGTGTGTTTTAATTTTCTTAAATTTTATTTATTTATTTGAGAGAGAGCATGAGCAGAGGGGGAGGGGCAGAGGGAGAAGCAGACCCCCTGCTGAGCAGGGAGCCTGATGTGGGACTCGATCTGAGGACCCGGGGATCATGACCTGAGCCTAAGGCAGACGGTTAACTGCTGAGCCACCCAGGCGCCCGTTTTTGTGTTTCACCCAAGCTCCCAAGCCCCCTCGATTGCCTAACAGGACCTTAGACACAGGAGGCATCAATAAATGTTTATTGAGTCGAATTATCTTGAAGGTTCACTTTATGATAAGGGAGTAAATGAGGGAGGCCGTTTATGTGGGGGTGTGAAAGCGAGCCTGGGAGAGTCTGTCTGAGGGAGAGTAGGTGTGATCATTAGTGATTTAGAGAGGCAAGGGGACGACTACGCCTGAGTACAAACATTTCTATAATTACTGAGCCTGCTTTAACTGACCCAAAGCCTTTACCGGAACATAAATCTCCATCTGGCAGGTAGAAATGCCGTTATTAAAACTTAAAAATAATAAAGATGTACGTTTTTGCTCTCAAATGAATCAGATTTTGATAATGATCTTCCAAAGATAAAGTGTGTGTGGGGAGAAAATGAGTTGCGTGTTTTCCATCTTTGCCCTTCCTTGCCTTTGTTTATCAAAAACATCATCTAGAGGGTTTTTTCACTGCAGAAAACAATGAAAATCAGCCCCTCGCTTCTCTAGGGGCTTCCATTCACCTCCCCTGTAAATAATACCAAGTACAGAGGAAGCCCTTTGAGACTTGCCTGGGTATCCAATACTCTACTTCAGAAACTTGAAATTAAAAACAAATCTAACAGTGGATGTTAATTTATTTTTTATTTTTAAATAAAGGAAAGGGGAAAAAAAACCCACCAAACGTTTCACCTGGCATGTGCATTTGTGATGACTCACTTCAAGAAAATTCTGAGGGGGAAAAAAACCCACCTGACTCTTACCTCTAGGAAATTCCCTTTTCATGGGAATGAAAATCCTGGCTCCCACGCTCTCAGATCTGGGGACCTTGGCGTGGGGAAGTGGGCCTGTCTTCCTGCCTTGAAGCTACAGGCCCAGGGCAAGTAGTGCTTTCTCTCTTAACCAGATCATATTTTTCGATCTGAACGATTTTATGGTGGGGGCTTAAGCGACTTCCTACATTCCCGTTGTTGCTCTTAATTTCTCCTACTTGGAGTGAAACCCCTACAGGGAAGCTATAAAGAAAATAAAACAAAGAAAGAAGGAAGAAAATGTTTCTCTTCTCTTTCCTCCCTAAAACCCCCTCATAAACATCCCACCCCGTGTCACAAAATGTATGGCGCGCGTTAAGCTTTGGCAGTATTTTGACACGGTGCGAGGTCCCTTCCTCCTCCCCTATTCCTTTGAGGTTCATCTTGCAGCCCAGGGCTCTGTTCCCCTGCCAACTTGGTGGGAGTGTTTAGTGACTGGAAGGCTGTGGCCTGCTCTCCCCAGAACTTCACACTTCATTTTTCCATATCCCTGGGAGCAGCAGCAAATATCTCACCAGCCTGGTTTGCTGGCTACTGCCATAAATCAGACTTAGCCCTCAAAAAAAATATCCAGGCCTGTCAAGGCATTAAGCTTTTATTTTCTGACTCGATCCAGTGGTAAATGAGAGCTTGTATTTTCCTTTAAAACTGTAAAGGGATTTTTAAGGATTGTCGCTGGATGACTGCCAGCTCCGAAAGATACAATACAGAGGGTAACTGGTTAGGAGAGATTTGGAAAAGTCTTAAGTATGAAAAATGGCTTTTCTTAAAGGTTTTTCAATGAAATGAGAAACGGAGCTTACATTTCATAAAGGGTTTTTTTTCTTTTCTTTTCTTTTTTTTTTTTTTTTGTGTTCTCTGAGAGACCCGAACTATTCACGAGGAAAGCATTAGGAAATGAAGAGCCACTCTCATAGAGAAATAGGAGTTCTATTTGTGATGCGTGCCCCCTGGTTTCCTCTATGTACACAGATAGTGGGGCCGGTTCATTAGTCAGTTCCTGCCATCAGTGCTGACCATATGACAGCAAGAACAAACAGACCGGACAGTTTTATGTGCTGTATATTAACTGCTTCATAATTTCGGCCTGCAAACCAGGACAGTCAGGGAAGTCTAACTAAAAAAACAAAAACAAAAACAAAAACAAAAACAAAACAATCAAAAACACACACACACAAAACAAACAAACAACAATAACAACAATAACCCTGTTCAAAATTCTAAGCAAGCTCACAAAGGTGCAAATCTTGCCTGTGAGATCGCTTCTTAACATCTCCCCTGGTTGAGCAATCAAATCTCAAACTCCGAATGCTGGAAGCCTTCTTGCAGTTGGGAGAGCAACAAAGTTAAAGCAGGCAGGTGTTGCACCCCAAACACCACGTCAAGGAAATCTGGAAAAAGGTGCAGGGAATCAGGCTGAGATTGGGCACTCTGTAGAAAAACAATCTGCTTGGATTTTGTGATGTGTCATGTTTCATGAAGGTACACATTTAATTTCAGTGAAGTGTAATGAAATGAGAATAAACATAATCTTTCCTCTGCCTGGTGCAGGTCATCACATACACTTACAGTCCGGGGTCACAGGGGGTATGGGAAGGCAGGGGAGAAATAACCAAGGGAGAGTGAAGTCCCTTTAGGAGGGTTTCTAAGTAGCACTTACATCAAGATGAGACTGAGCAAGAAGGGAACAAGCCCATGCAGACAATGTGCTCTGGTTTTATAATCAGGGAAAGTAGGGGTGAGGTGACTGGGATGGACGAGAACCCGGCAAGCAGTGGGCCTGGGACATGGAGATGACAGGCGCCTACTGAGGAGTGTCCTAAGAACAGTGGGGAAGACATACCCTGGGCAGATTTTGCAAGGATCCCACAGACTGTCCACCCTGCTTGTGTCAGGATTTATGGACCCCTCTTCCATCCAACCCCAGGGTGAGCTAGTTGCATTAAATCTTGGGTGTTCCCAAGGTGAGGCATTGTCTTCTTGAGAGAGTGCAGAAAAACCTGAAAGCAGACTTTCTGGCCTATAGCAGTTGGAGCAATGAGTTGAGTCTTGGCAACCATTGGATCCCTGAATGAATCCTCTCCCAAAGCTCTTTCCAGCTGATCTCACTCCACTACTTCAAACCCTTCAGTGGCACATGGAGCCCAGCTGTCCATGGCGGAAGCTTCTACAGCCGCATCCTTCACCTCCCACTCCCACTCGGTGATCCATAAGAACCTTCTGTCAGTTGTTTGGATTTGCCGAGCTTTCTCTTTACCCTCTGAAAACTGAGGAAGAGATATAAAATTCAGATTTCAATGCCCATAAGATAAAGTTTTATTGGGGCACGGCCATGTTCATTGGCTATGACATGGTATAATAGTACCAGTGAGTGGTCAGGACAGAGATCATGCAACCCACAAATATTTGCCATCTGGACCTTTACAGAAGACGTGTGTGCTGATGTCTGCAGTATTTGCCCTCATCAAGCATACACACACCCGCAATGAGCCTGGCCAGCCCCATCTCTTCCTTCAGATCATCCTAAGAACTAATTGCTCCTTTCTTGTACACCCTGCACTTCTTGCATAGTAAATATTTTGTATATTGAATTCACTTCTAAATGTTCTTTCTTTCAAAGTACAAAATGGCAAAACTATTTGATGTAAAAATTAAAAAGCTGTCAAGCAATCATAAAAAAATACTCCAATTGAAATCTGGGATAATACATCCAAAATGGGATGCCTGGGTGGCTCAGCGGTTGAGCCTTTGGCCCAGGGCGTGATCATGGAGACCTGGGATCGGGTCCCGCGTCGAGCTCCCTACACGGAGCCTGCTTATCTTTCTGCCTGTATCACTGCCTCTGTGTGTGTGTGTGTGTCTCTCATGAATAAATGGATGAAATCTTTTAAAAAAAACTAATATATATATGTATATATATATATACACACACCCAAAATGTTCATATAAGTTATCCATAAGTAGTAGAATTATATTATATACCTTTCCAAATTTTCTCTCTAATGCACATGTTCTACATGTTTACAATGAATAGATGTTATTTTTAATGAAAATTTTACAAAAATATGTATTCAGCATCTTTTACATGAAAGGCCCTGAGTTAAGGACCATGGAGGATATAAAAATATACAAGAAATAATCCTTGCCCTCAAGGAAATCTAAAATTGGTAGTTTAAAAATAAGGACATGCATAATGATAGTGACAATATGCACATTTTGCCTACTTTGGTTGAGTATTCAAGAAAGCAGCTATTATTTGCTGAGGAAATGTGTTTAAGTGTTGTTGGATAATATACATGTGTCTATGTCTGTCATCCCCTATGTCATGCCCTCCCCCTATGGACACCCACTTATTTACTATAAGACCTGGAATATGTCTATATGATTTTTTTAAATGGAGTATAAGTGTTTTAGTTTACATTAAAAATATTCTGGTATAGTATCACTCTTTAATTTGCATTCTTTCAAAGAGCAATTAGAATTTCCCAAAAAGGTTTTTGGGCAATCCTCAGTTAGGTTAATTCCCAGATGTGCTGTGGGCTTAGCTGCCACGGCAAATAGGATCTCATTTTCTATCACCTTTTCTAGTTGGTTGCTGCTGATGGATAATGAATCTTGACTATGGCAACCTTGCTGGGGAAGGGGAAAGTAAGTGAAACAACAGAGGCTCTTGCAGACCACTGTGCCACCAAGCGTGGAGTTCAAGTCTGCCCCTGAGGTTGAAGAGCCTGGGGTGGGGCGGGGTGGGGCAGGTGGGCAGGGGTGGGGAGCCATCTCTTATCTGTGCCACTGATCAGTGTGCTTCATGCTCTTCATAACCAAGACCCCTGAAGGCCTGCTTCTTGTGTCCCTGGTATTTCCTGACCCCATACCACTGCCACACTCACTACCCAATCTCACCACACAATCACACCTGCCAAGGAAACCTTTCTTTCTTTAAAAACCCACCTGAAGAGTCTCACTGAGGCTCTAAGCCCGCAATCTCTATTATAAATCTGTTGGCAAGGAACAGCTCCGGCGGTCTCCTCTCTCCCTGTGAGTTGCACTGGTGCCCTCCTGACAGGCTGAAGATGCCCTCCAGTATCGTATGGGGTAGGGCTTATTATTTTAGGGCATACCTACTGGTTCAACAGCATCTGGAGGGATCTAGCACCAGAGGTTTCAGGTCTTGGCTGGTCCCCCGCTTACCACCACCACCTGAGCTAAATCATGTCACTGGTGTCATAACCCCCTGGTTCTCCCAGAGGTTTGCTGAAAGGACCATTTTTGGTGGGAGTAAAGTGAGCTGGACCCTTTGTCCACATCTACAAAATGTTGGGAATAAGCATTTGAGAGGCGTGTCAAAAGACTGTATAGATAATCAAACCATCATTTATGCAGGAATGAGCAATACTACCTCTCACAATGGCCAGGCCCAGCTCTTCCCCAACACTTGCCTTCTCAAGCACAGTTATCATCTGCTTCTTTCCATAACTAGAGAGGTGGCTCTTGATTACAATCACCTGGGAGCTTTTAACAAATGCCAGTACCTAGGCCCCACCCCAGAGAAACTGAATCAGAATTTCCTCATCTGCGATGCCAAGAACATCAAGTTGGGTCTCTGAGACCAAGTAGGACACCTCTGTGTGTGAGGGAGAGGTGAAGCAGTGGGGTGGAGAGCTTGTCCTCTGCCCCACCCCTCTGTAACCACATCTAAGTCAAAACCACAAAACCAAGTAAACAGGCAAGTGAGGGTTGGTGCAGTGATTGGAAGGGAGGGTGAGGGGTGCAGTAGGGAGGATAGATGAGGAAGAGAGGCCATATTTTACTGACAGAGCCTTCCTCAAGTTCAGAACTCACAGGCCACGAGGGAGGGGATCCTCGATTGCCCAGGAGAAGGATGGGCCCACCAGTGCCCCGGCTGCAGAAGGAGCTCCAGCTTGGGCCAGGCCTTATTCCCATTCCTCCCTGCAGCTTGAGCATGCTCCTCCAAGGGCCCGACTCACATTCACGTCATCATGGCCGCTGCTCAGGCCTGGGCTTCTTGGGTGTCCTCCTGGCTGCCGTGTGAGGGAATTGATTTCCTAAAATGCCACAGCCTCAATCCACCATTTCGGGACTGGGAAGCAGGGTGGGCCATGTGGCTCAGGAGGATGTGTTAGAGCCAACAGTTAGAGATACGGAAGACTCGTTCTGGGAGTGTTGGGGTAGGACAATTTGCTCACCAGGGGTGTTGCGAAGAAACAGAGGAAATCAGCACTCTGAAGCCTCATCTAACACTTCCACCAAAATCACAAAGAAACAGAAATGCCTTTGCTTCCATCTCTGTCTTCTTCTTAAAATGACCTCTTTTTTCCCAGCCCAGGCCCTCTTTGCTTCCTCTCTGTAACAATAAATACCTTTTACTCAATACTGGCTAGTGCTAAGATCATCGTGCTAAATGCTACCTTCTGTAGTATTCTGTTCACAGAAGAAGAAATTGGGGCTTGAGGAAATTAGGTGGCTTGCCTCAAATCTCCTGTCCAGTAGTTGGTGGAAGACAATTTGGACTCAGGCCTGTCTGAGGCCAAAGTTAGTGCCTCTGATCACCACACCATGCTGACAGCTTTGTAGGCCAGAGTTGTCAGTAAAGTCAGACTTGGTGCTTGAAGGCCTGACCATCATCCACCAAATTCACCAGAATGCAGGGCTACTTGGACAAATCTGGTGGGAACAGTTTCAACTCAAGTTGGAAGCCCCCACAGGCTTTGGAATCAAACAATTACTTGATTATCCAAGCTTCAATGTCCTCATCTGTAAGATAGGACAATAGTATTTACTTCATAGGATTATTGAGGAAAATCAAATAATACAGGGGAAATATTTACTACAAGGTCAGGCATAGCATAAGGGCTCCATGACAAAGCTGTTTTATTACTAATGGTATTAGTATCAGAAATATAACCATCCAGATATTTACTTGCTCATTCAGTGAATATTTATGGAGTGCCCTGGACCAGTCCTGAGGTACATGGGTGAACCAAAGCTAGAACACTGGTCTCAGTTGACTGGTTCATTCTCCCTCCAGCTAGAAAGTTGGCTATGGAAAGCAAGTTGCCATTGGAAGGCTGCCTGAATTTATGGAATCCTCGGACAGTAATGGTGAGTGCCTTTAAGTTGTGACAGCTTAAAGTGCTCATTTCTCTTCAAGCATCTTTGAATACTGAAACAGAGCTCAGGACTGCCTGTCCCATGGGCAGGAGAAATGCGGAGAGAAGGGACCAAGCCTTACTGAGCACTTTCTGGGTGTCAGGCACCATGTACCTTGCTTTTATGCAGGGCAACATCTCCTCATGTATAATATGCCTCTAACTCATGACACAAGAAATGCTTTTAGGCAGCACTTAAGATGCTCTTGGACATCATGAAGTCTCAGCATTAAATAACACTGACTCACCAAGTAAGGGAAGAAAGACCCTGTGGTGACAGACTCTAGTTCTGGATACAAATCACTTTGGTCTCTGTTGTGTCTATACCCCCCAGCTAGCTGTGTGCTCTCAGCAAGTGATTTATTCTCTCTCAGCCCTGGTGCCTTTAGCCGGAAAAGGGATGTAAATAAGAAGAGTACCTGTCTCTTCTGATTGTGGAGGTGTCAGTGGCAATACACATAAAGAGGGACTCAACAAATTTTACCCATTATTGCTATTCCCTGGCAGTCTTCTTCATGACACCAAGAAGACAGTCTCAGTAGGAGGCACTGGTAAATCTAATAATCTCTAATAGGAGAGAAACCTCAGGCTCAGAGAATTCCATGGGTGGTAGTACCTGGCTATGACTTAACACCATTTTGTTTTCACTGTGGGGTGTGCATGTGTGGTTAACGTGGAATTGTGACATGTGATACTGGTTTTCCATTTCTGGTAGCAACAGAAAGCTTTCTTTTAAAACAAACACTTCACTAAAAAAAGAAAACAACTTCAGTGCAAATATGAGGAAATAACAGGAGAGGTGGCAGGTGAATATAGCAACCATCCTGATGTGGCATTCCAATGACTGAAATTTGGGAAACGATGACAGGGCAGCCCTATATCATGGCTTCCAGCCTCCAGTTAGAGATGAGGCTCCCTAAGCTTAAGAGCAGTAAAGCCAAGTTCTGAACCTAGTTCCTCCTCCCTCCAGTACCTATGCTCTTTCCCAGTACATGCTATCCACACCCATTGCAGCCACCCATTTTTGAGACTCCAAAGACACACCACTGTGCTTCAGCCACCTTCCCTTTAGCAGGTCTTGCACCATTGCTGTAGTGTGTCACTTCCTGGAGTGACATCTAGTCTTAGGGAGAAGTCCCAGTCCCCTGTTGTTTGAAGTATTCTTAAAACACAGCTATAGACTGTCTCTAGGTGTGGCCTACTTTTGCACATGGCTAACCTCACTCACAGGGCATCCGTTCCAACTACTTCCTTCCTTAGATGGCAATTGTGGCACCTTGCTGTAGCTCCTCATGTTCCAACCACACATCCGAAACAGATGAGCATCTCAAGAAGCAGGAGAGGCCAAAGCCACATGAAGGATTCTGTTTCTACTGTGGCTCTGATTTCTGTGTCTCACAGCAGAAAAAGGGGGCCTCCAGGCAGACATTGTCAGATAAGCAGTATTCTTTAGCACAGGTATGGTGGTAGCTCTAAGAATTTGGTGAACTAGGGAGCTCACGGGATATGGTTTGGGAAGAGATGAGAATCATAGAATTTGAGATGTAGAAGCCCCCTAAAACTACACAGCCCCACTAGTCTGCTTCATACGCAAGAGGAATAGAGGCTAAGAGGTTACATGACCTGCCAAGGTCACGTGCATCCCAGTCAGAGCACTACCATGTTTCCCTTTGGGCTTCCGAACCCAATTTGACCTTGGGTCTCATTAAAAATTCTTGCCATGTCTTCTTTCTTCAATGGATCATTTAAAATAGAAATAATAATAAATATAACACCTCGTTGTATATGTGTAGCACCTTTCTTCCAATAAATGGTGTTCTTTCAGCTTGCCCACCCACGCTGCACAGTGCGGAAGTGTTCACTGTGGACTCTGACACTGGTTATTGACTGGAGCCCAGCCTCTAGCCCACACACGTACCCCTATTGAAGGTATAGCTCAGAGGACAGGGCTCAAGTCCTACAGGGAGATCTGCTATTAGCTACCTCAGGGAAGTGTTAAAGAAAAAAAAAAGCCCTCACACATAATATATATGAGAAATACATTTAGAAAGCTCAATTTCTACCTGTTTTTAAAATCAACTATTTCTCTTTCAACGATCTAATTCTTTGATTCTTCAAGGAATAATAGGCCCTTTCTTGTATTTAGTAGTAATTGTTGTTGTACTATTAGTAGAAATAGAATAGTGGCAAGTTACAGTAATGACTATCATCTATTAAACTTCTACACAGAAGTATGTCCAGTATCTTATTTAATCCTCACAAAGAATCTTAACCATGGAGGTATTACTACTTCACAAACTAAACTCAATGAAACAAACTAAAACTCAGAGCCTTTTCTTTCTGACAATAGGACAGACTAGATTTTCAGAGAATTTTTGAGTGCACTAGGTAAAGTACAAAAACATTTTTCTAATGTATAACAGATTTGGCTAGAAAGTGAAGTAATTCCTCGGGCCCCACAAATGATCAGAAAGCCCAAATCCAAAGGAGTCATTAAGTGCTTGAATCAGCATTTCCCACACACGAGGGACAAAACCTGAAGCCCAAGATGAATAAAATGTCTAATCAGGGACCCATAGGTAAAGCCAAAAATAATGAAGGGCAACGCTCTCAGTGAGTGAACTGAAAAACCCTCATGCCATAGAACAAGAAGATAAAGATACACACTCAGCGTGGCCTTAGCTCTGAGTGGAACAGTAAAAGAAAAGGAAAAAAATATCCCCTCTCTGTTTCTAATTTCAGATCTGGACGTCCATGGGTTTGGAGCTTAAATATACATAACCATTACGGCTGAAAGAAAACTCTGAAAATTTGGTTTAAATTGGTTCTAACTTGGCAATATCATCAGCACCTGGCAGAAGCAAACTCTAATCTTCTTTGGAGGAAGATATGTTTAAAAGATATGTCAAATGTCAAAATGAATTCTTACACAGTAAGTTACAAGGGAAATGAACTCTTTTTTTAATTTTTATTTTTATCATTAAGCACACATAGAAATCAACTACCTTGAGTGAGAGTCAACTGAAACAAGAAACTCTAGAATCAGATCTAGGGAGACCACAAATACTAGAACTAATCAAACACAGAACATGAAATTAGTATAATTAAACGTTTTTAAAATATCAGACAAGGTTGAAAGTATAGCAAAGAAAAAAAAGAAACTATCATAACTAGCCAGATCTGAAAAATGACTGACTAGAATTTCTAGAAATGAAAACTATGATCAATGAAATTAGAATTTCAATGATGAGACTACAAGAGAAAACAGATGAACTAGGATGTTGGAAGATTACACAGATTTGTAGTAGAGAAGGAAACAGCAATGGAAAACATGAAAATATTTAAGAAACTCGGAAAATAAGATGAGAGAATTCTATAGGAAACAAGAAAGAAAACAGAAACTAGCAATGTTAAAAGAACTAATGACTGGGAATTCTCCAGAATTAATGAAAGCACCAGTGCATGAATAAAGAATGCCCAGATAATCCCAAACAGTATGAGAAAAAAGAAAGCCATTCCTAAACATATCATAGTGAAAGTGCAGAACAACAACAAAGAGAAGATCTTAAAAGCAATCAGAGAGAATGAGCAGATTGGTAAGGAAAATCAAATGCATTAATATGAAATAACTAGCAATCTAGAATTCTATTTTCTTATTTTGCAATCTAGAATTCTAAACAAGGAGAGCTATTTTTTTAAAATGGGGTGGCTCAACGGTTGAGCATCTGCCTTTGGCTCAGAGCTTGACCCCGGGATCTGGGATCGAGTCCCACATCTGGCTCCCTGTGAGGAGTCTGCTTCTCCCTCTGCCTGTGTCCCTGCCTCTCTGTCTCCCTTGGTGTCTCTCATGAATAAAGAAATAAATCTTAAAAAAAAAAATGGGTGGTGGTCAGTGGCAAAGTAGCAATCTCAAACTATCACAAACGTAGAATTTACTACCAGAACATCTCATTGTAAGGACTTTTAAACGATATGCATTTTAGAAAAAAAAAAAAAAAGATTTCAGAAGGTAGGTCTGAAATGTAAGAGGATCAGTGCACAAAGATTTAATTTAAGGTAAACATGATTAAATATAAATAGAAATTGGTGGTATAAGATAAAATCAAGAGTTTTGAAAAATCAAGAATTCTTTGGATATTTAAAAAGGGGTGGCTGGGTGGCACAGTCAGTTGGGCATCCAGTTCTTGGTTTCGGCTCAGGTCATGATCTTGGGGTTGTGAGATCGAGCCCTGTGTCAGGGTCCACACTCAATGCAGAGCCTGCTGTAGATTCTCTCTCTCTCTCTTTCTCCTTCTGCCCTTCCCTGCACACCTGCTCTCTCTCTCTTTCTCTTCTGTCTCTCTCGCTCTCGCTCTCTCTCAAATAAATAAATATATTTTTAAAAAATCAAGAGATTAAAATCAAGACAACTGCATATAAAATTTGAAAGTGAATAATCAGAATTCAAGAGCTCTTTGCTTTTTTATTGTTCAGAAAGAACTTAAACATACTGATGAACTTAATTCTGTTAAACATGCATATGTTTCTTTTAGGGTGGCCCCTAAAAGAACTGGAATGCAGAGTAAACACCAGAATTGGGGGTGAGGGAATGAAACCAATGAATTCAGAACAAGGAAGCAATGAAGAAAAAAAGCAAACAAACAAACAAACAAAAAAAAAAAAAAAACCCAGAAAAATCAGGATGACTATTACTAGAAACTGCAGAATAGGATGGTAAAAATGAATGAAAATAGTTATTACAAATAGTGTAAATGGGATAAACTCTCCAGTTAAAAGGCAAACTATCAGAGTAGAGCCTAACCTAGAGGGAGTAGTTGGTCCAAATTGAAGAGGAGTGGAAATAAGGTTTAGAAAGTAAACCCAACAGCACCATGTCACATAGAACTTGAAAAGCTTAGCTTAGTTACTTTGATTCAACAGGCTCAGCTGGTGAGAAGTATGCAGCAGGAGTCTGCTATTTTTCATTTTTTTGTTTTGTTTTTATTGAAGTTTGATTTGCTAACATATAGTATTACACCCAGTGTGCTATTTTTCAATATGAATTCTATTACTAGTCGAATGAATTTTTGTATGCGCATAGATTATGTTGAGAAACATTTTAAAGATAAGAAGGAACAATTTCAAAATAAATAATAAGCCTCTAGTTTGAAGATAAGTAGAAAAATAAATAGCTACTTTTCCTTTATGAGCTCCTGTATTATTTGAATTTGGAAACATACGTATGATTTTTATGATTAAAAAACTCAAAAATAGGCAATGGGGTACTGCAGAATTTTGAGTCTGAAGGGACTTAAAAATATTATTTGGAGAGTAGACTGCAAGGTGAATTGAGGGATCAAGAAACAAAGACTAGAATCAGAGAATTATGTTGGAACAACTAAAATGATTGTCTGAGCCAGTGTAATCAATGTGGAATGAAAGGAAAGGATAAACCCAAAAAGAAAGAAGTGATAGAATTTGTTGACTGTTCTTGTTCCTGCAGGTCCAGGGTAGTAAGAGCAATTGAGTACTTAAAGATGAAGGTAGAAGCAAAAATTACTTAATGAATGATGATGATAATGCCTGTTCTAGTCTGTTCCTGCAGGAGGATTCATTTCCAGAAGGAGCCAGCTTCAGGGAATCTCTGATTCAGAGAGGAAAAGACTCATTGGACATTCGGGAGGGTTATACAGAATAGTGACCCCTCCTTGATACCTTTCCCTGAAGTAAGTTGACATAGCAAAAGATGAAATACCACTATGGCCTTCAGAGCCTGGAAAACGCAAGCCAATTTGCTTAGAATGCAAACAATAAACAAAACTCTCATTTGCATGTTCTCCCAGGACCCTCCCTAATCCCAGTCCACAACACTGGAAGATGTGGAATGATAGTGGCTTTTCAAATATAATGTTGGAAGAAAGAGGGCAGTATACTGACCATACCATAGGCCTTTGCATGGGGCTGGCCGGTGCACCCTCTGTGCCTTGGATGAGGTTGGTTCTGGAACCATGCTGCCCAGCACTTACATATGAGATCTGAAGCCCACAAAGGTAAGGAACCAAGTCCCTGGAAATGGAGGCACCTTTCTCATCAATGTTGGTGCCTCCAGATGGTTTCCAAACTGGCCATTTCCCAGGCCTTCTAGAACTCCAACTGTGTGACCTGAGCACATTAGCTCACTTCTCTGAGCCCTAGCTTCCTCATTTGTAGATCAATGACAGCGACAACAGACTTCTAAAGGGTTGTTATGATGGCAGAATGAGGTGATGATACAGAAAATTACTTGACACAGTGCTTGGCCCATGTACTAACTTAATGCTTATTTTTAAAAATTAATTTTTTAAACGGGAGATACAGGGAGGAGGGAGAAACAGAGAGGAGGGAGAGAGGGGAGAAAGGACAAACTATAATCTTGTAAGGCAGGTGCCCCCTCCCAAAACAGGGACAGCAGTATTTGTGTGCCAAGGAGGGTGCCACTGTGGCATCTCTCACCAACATTTCAGATGGGATTCTGAACCTTGAGGCCCTTTGGACATTAAAATCCTTTCTGAGTAGCAACATTGCCCTTGAGCTTCATCCCCAGATTCTCATTAGCATTTCCTAAAGTCTGGAGCCCTGAGAAATGACCCAAGGGCTAGCAATGTGCTCAAAGAAATGTGGCCTTCCTTGGCTTTGCTGGTTCTAGGTACAAGGGCACATCCTAGCCTGAAGCTTTGGTGCCAGACTAGCTGCCACCACAAAGCCCATCTGCTCCCATGGTGTTAGCCTGCTCCTACCCTGGCTCTCATTACTGGTAAGTAATGTGGTTTTTAGAGAACATTGTACATGGAGTCAAGACATGGAAGGAGTTATTTATTTTCCCTGAAGACAGTTTGTTCTTTTGATAAACTATTTTATTTAATATTTTATTTTATTTTATTTTATTTTATTTTATTTTATTATTTTATTTTATTTTATTTTATTTTATTTTATTTTATTTTATTTTATTTTATTTTATTTTATTTTATTTTATTAATACCAATAGTGGATTGTGTTTTCTCATGATGAAGCTTCTCCATAGCCCTGCCCCCTGCCTCCCCATTTCAGACTTTGGCTATAAATAGGAGTTTCTTTGTTCTGTCTCCTCTGGGCAATAATTGGAAACATAAACGGGGAGACACCCTCATGTCTTTCCATGTCTCTTGGTTGTTTCTCCACAAGCAGACAGTTGCACAAACAAACAGTCTGCTTTGTTTGTGTTTTCTCTGCAGTCACAATTTCTTCCACCAAATGTTTATGCATCCAGCATCTCAAGAACTTCAGGACCAAGACGGATGGTATGTTAATATTCGTTTGAACATGTGCACTTAATGTGCTTGGTTAATTGGAGTAATTAGTAGTCTTTTCATTCCAAGGCCGTTGCTGAAATTAAAACAGGGCAGTTATTTCTGTTAATGGACTAACTGAAGAATTTTTATTTTGAAAGTGAATCAGGACTCACAGACATGAAATTCTGCTCTGCAACAGAGTAAGAAGGGACATACATCCTGAGGACCTGGGGGGCTTCTGGGAGAGTTCTCAGTCTCATTTAGACCCTCTGTATTTCCAACCATCAAAAATTACAATGTTCAGGGTGATACAGTTTACCACCCAAAGTATGACTTTGAAGACTGAAGTGGGGGTCCCATTAGTGATTTCATCAGCACAATAGTCCTAAACAGGAACTGTCCCAGGCAAACCAAGAGTATGGTCACCCAACCTCACAGCTCTTTACATGGGACATTCACTGCTTGATTCCATCTTCTCCTCACCCTCAGCCATGAAGGAATGGATCATTCTCACTGAACAGATTAAGTAACTGAGGCTGAAAAGCTAAGTGACTTGCCCCAGGCCTGCCAAGCAGTGAATACAGCCACACTCAACCTCAGTTCTTCTCCGGAGCCGAATTATTCATCCACCACACTGACCCACATTCCTCTGGCCAGCCAGGAATGGCCACGGGAGTAAGTAGTAGCATGTGAGCATGCGTGGCAGAGCCGGAAGCTGGATGGGAAGAGCAGAGTGGCAGAAGGAAGAACTGCATTAAGGAGCAGGCGGGGTGTCCTGGCCAGGAAGGCTCACAGGCAGTGGCTTGGATTTCTGAAAGAGGCTGACCTTCTCAAGGGGCCTCAGAGAAGGCTGCTCTGACGTTCTGGCCCAGCCTCCTGCTCCTTGGGCCTGGATGCGGCCCAAACAAGCTCCAGGGCTCCTGTGTGGCCAAGGGAGCTCTAATTATAAAGGCAACGGCTGTTGTGACAGTAGTTTTTAAGGAGATAATTTTTGACAAATTCCTAGACTGAAAGTGCTGGCCATAATGCCGTGTGGTCTGTGGGCTGTCACGGTGACTCTGGGTGTCATCCTCATCTGTGACTCATCTACCAGGCAGTGCCGATTCTCTCCTTCCTTCCTACCTGCTGCTTCTCGCCACCTCCCATCGCTCCTTCTCCTTTCATCTTTCCTGCTTGGTGAAGGCAAAGGTACCCTCCCTGCTCTGCTTGACTAATTCCCTCCGATACAGCACTTCTATCTTGACAATTAAGGCGTCCCTGTGAAGTTTCCCTTTGTACATTCCCCTGTTCCTGTGTTCCCAATATTCAGGTATCATCACTCAATAACCATTCGACAGCAGTAATGCTTTTCATATGGAAAGAATTGGTTTTTTATTGATGGCAAATGTTGTGATGAACTTTCATGCCCACTTGGAGCCAGAGGAGCTTTTTATTGGGTGAACCGCACTAAGATGTGGTTCCAAGAAATGTCTTTGGAGTGTGGACTGAGATGTACTTTTGGGAACAGGTCTTGTGGACAGGGGTGGGGGTGGAGGGCAGGGAGCCTTTCCCTTTATCAAAGTCTCATCAATCAAAATGTATAATAGCAACATTATTAATAACCCTATGGTTGCATTGCACTTGGTATTTTTCCAAGCACCTCCCTGGAACCCTAAAATGAAGATTTAGGCAGATATTATTATTTCCATGTTAGAAGTTAAGCAACATTGTAACAGGACTGACTGGCCTCATGAGTAAGGAGTCAATTGATAAACAGGTGAGTGTCACAGGAGAAGGAGAAGGATACTTTTAGCATGTGGAAAAGCTGTCCTTGGGCATCATAGATGCTCTCAGAAGATCAGGAGTCCTTTCCAGGCTAAATTCTTCTCTTTTTTTTTAAATTTTATTTATTTATTCATGAGAGACACAGAAAGAAAGAGGTAGAGACATAGGCAGAGGGAGAGGCAGGCTCCATGTGGGGAGCCCGATAAGGGACTTGATCCCAGGACCTCGGGATCATGCCCTGAGCTGAAGACAGATGCTCAACTGTTGAGCCACCCAGGTGTCCCTAGGCTAAAATTCTTCTAAAAGTCCTCTTTGCCTAGTCCGACTATAAGAGCATGACCACCACATCCAGGTATGGTGCTCCTCATCTCAATGCCACTTGCAATTCAGTTAAACATCCTGACATCTAACCCAGATGCAGTGGAAAACCACAGGGTATTTAACAAAGGACGCCATCTAGCATATTATGTGGCGGACAGAATATGAATGCCATGTAATCTCCAAAGGACCTAACAAAAGAAGGGCAAATACTGGAATATGGAGGTGGTGATGCTGGTGTATCCCATCCACGTTAGCCAATTGGCTACTTTGGACCACAGCCCAACCCTGCACTCCTCAAAAGCAAGCCTTGGCACTGGCTTTGATAAATTAAGAGAATCAGGGGACTAGACAGGAACTTGGAAACCACCTTGGGCCACCGCCACCACTATTTTATTAATATAGGAGCTAAAGCCCCAAGACCGTGAAGGGACTTGCCCTAGTTAGAATGGTTAGCCAGGGCAGAGGGGTGCTAAGAACCCAGGCCCTCCCAGAGAACGCAGCTCTTCATTCAGCCTCCCACACTGAATCAGTGGATCTTGTAGCTCACCCCGCCTGACTTTTCCTCTTCCTCCTTTATTACTTGTCAGCAGCTGGCGCTCAGAGACTCAGCAGTCTGAGTTAAGAAGAGGACATTTTGCTACACACTTGGTTTCTCCATGCTTCCCTCCACCTTCATGTCCACATACTTCACTACGAGGCAGCAAAATTCCCTAAACAGCAGGTTGTGCAGGAAGCATTGGCGGTGGTGTGAACCAGCAGGTCCTATAGCTCAGTGGGGAGGCATATGCTCAGTGGCCAGCCAGCACTTCTTGTGGGGTGTGCTAGGAGATGTGTCCTGACAGCTCAGCTTCAAGTCTTTCTGCATCCCAGACACCCTAGGTTACCTAGGACTGCCTTGGGAAGAAAGGTGTTTTTCTGTTTCTAGGCCACCAGCTACCATCATTCACGGATGTCCCTCACCAGGTCCACAGCCCCCTTGCTTGCGTTACTAATTGGCTCATAATGCAATAGTTGGATTCTTGGGAGCTCAGATTTTTTTTGTCCTTTATGACCTAACACTCCCTGGCTCATGTTTCAAGGGATGTTTTCCTGCTCACCCTTTTTGTCTTCCTCTACTTCTCTGTCTGCTCTTTCTGTTTTGCTTGGCTTAAGAAATGTCATATTTCATTCTAAGCCAAATGCAGCTCCTATGTCAATTCAACTTCAGTCACAGAATATCAAAGCCAGGGCCTAGACCATGATTAGCTTCTATAGACTCTAAAGTTGTAGGAAATTCCATCTAACGAAATCTCCAGCTGATTACCCATGCTGTATGCAATGTTCTTAATTTATATTTCACTTGGCAAACAAAACAATTTATAGGGATTCCACACCCCCCAACTTTCCCTCAAAAATCAACCATCCAGCACTACTACCATCACTGTTCGATTAATGAGGAAGCCAGAGCCACCAGCCAGAGAAGTGGTGACCAATAAGGCTCTGGTTTCACAGCTGTTATGGGCTCTCAGCTGCTGGACTGGCCACATGGTTCCACCCAGTCCTGTGTCCTTCCAGCATCTGTCACATCGGTCTTCCTCAATCCTTTTCCAGTTTGGAACCTCCCAGGTTCTCTGTATGAGGAGAGCTTTAGGGCTGTTTCTTGTACACCCATGGCCATTGCTGTTTCCATGGGAGGTATCATGAATAAAGTACCTATTCCATGCCGGACACCATGCTAGATACTGTGTATGTATTTTCATACCCAGTAAAGATCATGCACATTAGCTCATGTGACCTTTACCATGATCTTACACAGGAGATATGAACACTGAACTCAAAGAGGGTAATGATTACCCAAGGTCAATGAAGGATTCAAATCATAGTCACCTCATTTCAACACCTGTGTGCTATCCAGTATGCTACCAAGTTTTCTCAGGGAAATGATTTCTGCAAGTGGCCCTTACCAAGCACAAGAACTTTTACCATAAGCCAGGTTTTCTCCTTTACCATTGTATTGAGCTAATTCTTTTCATCATACTGCTAAAGCTTACAATCAGAGCTCTCCCTTCGGGAACACAGGCCTGATGACCATTTACAGTGGCAACCCAGCACGTGCATTTCAGCGAACAGATAGAGCTAGTGGTGGAATCATCAAACCTGAAATAACCAGCCCTCCAACTCCAGGAAAATAGCCCCAAAGTGCAAGCTGTTCCCGGGAATAGCCTAGAAAAAGCATTTCTAGTGGTTTCTACTTGCCCTCAAGAAGGACAAGGGGACCAGTACCTCCAGAGATCCCCGAAAGAAAAGGTGCACAGGCACTTTGCAGAGGCGGAAAGAAAGCATGCGCTGGGGTGGGAGACGGCCCACCCCAGCTCATGAGAGCCCACTGTGTGCATCAGTTCTCAGCTCTGGTTTTAGTGATGTCATGTTGGTAGCCTGAAGTTGGCCATGGTGGGAGTGTTTATGCCCTAACTAAAACAGTGTCCCCATCTACTTCATTACTCTCTATCCCTTTACTTTGCTCTTTGTTGTTGTTGTTTACACAAAACTCTTATCACACTTGAACTTAATTATCTATTTTATCTATTTATCTTAGTTATCTATTTTATTTCAGGTTTGCTGGTCATCTGCCTTGTTTATGATCTCTAGAGTGAAGAACAGCAAGATGGTACATATTTTTTTTTAGATGGTACATATTTTAAATGATATTTAAAAATGAGTGAAAATCAAACTGCCTTTTATATGTTAATTTGACACACATCATGCCTGACCCGGTATTGTTGGTTACCTTTTTTTTCTTTAGAGATTTTGTTTATTTCAGAAAAAAAGGGAGAGTGGGGGAGGGATGGGGAAAAAGGAGAGGGAGAGAGGATCTCAAGCAGACTCCCCGCTGAGCATGGAGCCTGACACGGGGCTTGATCTTATGACCCTGCAATCACGACGTGAGCCAAAACCAAGAGTGGGATACTCAACCAACCCCCTGTTGGTTGCCTTTCTATATATATGTATCTTCCATCACACCTACTTCTAGAAAGTCCCTTTTTTAAAATTGATTCTTTTTTATTTACCACTTGTCTAAGTGACCGTAAACATAATCATTCTCATTATAAACTAATTGAAAAAGATAATTTTCCAATTAATACATATACACCAATGTAAACTGTGTTCTCATGGTAAAATAATTATAGAAGTTGCCAACTACTTTGGAAAGAAAACAAAGGTATTTGTTAGTGGCAAGACCTAATGAAAAATCTGATGGTCTAAACAAGAAAAACTGACAAGCACAATTCGGCCCACAAGAACACTGGTAAATTACTTTTCACTTAATAATTTTGCCTAAGGATAATTTCAGGCATCATATACAGAAATTTCTCCCTGTGGAAAGCACACAATGAGAAAACCTATGTCGAAATTTTGGCTCTACCATCTACTGTTTATAGAACCTTGGCCAAGTTGCCCGACCTTTCTGAACCTTTGTTACTTTACCTGTAATGTCATTATCTACCATGCTCTGCAAGGCTGCTGCATTAAATGAGATCAAGAACGAGAATGTCATTTGTAAATTATAAAGTACTATACAAAATATAGTCTATTATTTTACTTCTGAGAAAAAAATTGGAAAAAATCAATACCTTAAGGACCATTAAAAAGTATTAGTAAAACTGGCAATGGTACCAGTTATAAAAATATGGTTCTTCCTCTACTTAGTCTCTAAAGGAGCACTGTCCAGTAGAACTGCCCACAATGATACAAATATGTTACCCCTTTGCCATCTCATACAGAAGCTGTTAGCCACCTGTGGCTCCGGAGCCCTTTAAATGTGGCTAGCATGACTGGGGAACTGCATTTTAAATTTATTTAATTTTATTAATTTTACTTAGTTTTATTTAAATAGTCATATGTGGCTGGAGGCAACTGTACTGGACAGCACAGCTCTAAGGCATTTCTTCAAATAGGTTTTGCAGAAAACTCCCTCTTGGCCCTAACCGTGAAGGGATTCAGTTTTGCAAGCATCAAGAAGCCTGGTGATGGAAATCTTGTGGTTTAGAGCAAAGGACAAATTGTGGAATGGAATGAAGACTGGAGGACAAAGAGAAGAGGATGGCTTCCTTGCCCCGTGGCCATGCTCATGCTCATTTTGAAAAAACAAACAGGCCCTGCCCTTTTGGGATTCCGGTGTCCCTTATTTGCTGTGTGACCTTAGAAAGATACCTAACTTCTCTGAGCCTCAGCCTTTTAACTCTAAAATAGGAACCAAAATGCCTACTTCATCTGAGTACTGTGAAAGTAAACGGAACAGGTTAATGATCCAAAGTGCCTAGCATAGTGCCAGCGCAGAGCAAGCTCTGAACTCTCAGGAGTGCAAGCGAACGGGCAGGGCGAGCAGCACACCGATTGGCATTTCTTGCCCAGAGCACACCACTGCTGGGCTGCCAGCCTCAAGCAGCCCCAGCTGGCGCACACCCAGCCTCCCTCCTTCCATTCAGGCTTCCTGAATGCCCTGACCTCACCCAGCACTTTGCTCTGAAGATCTCTGAGGGCTTCAAAGACTCCTTTTTGGATTCAATACAAACGATGTTCCTCCTGGGTATGTACACAGGTGGGGGGAAGGCTGGAGGGTGGGGCCCAACCAGCTCTCCAAGTAGGGAGACAATTCCCTCTGCTTGGCTCTCTGGGACATTTCCCTGCACTGGTGTTTCCTCTGCTGTTGGTGGAAAACAAGATTCAGAGTCTAGGTCATCCCCACACAGGCCCGGGGGTCAGTCCCACTCCAGCTGAAACCCAGTTGTGAGCCCACTTCTGGATGTGGCAAAATTAAAAGTTTAAGCGAACTGCTTTAAAAACATACTTGCCCCAGGATTAGCCAAGATAATCCCCTTTTGCATCAAATGTCCCAATCTCACCTCTTAAGACTCCCTTTCTCTTCTGGAAGCGGCCCCCCAATCCTTTTTTTTTTTTTTTTTTTTAAATCTTTTTTTTTTTTAATTTTTTTTTTTTTATTTATTTATGATAGCCACACACAGAGAGAGAGAGAGAGAGGCAGAGACACAGGCAGAGGGAGAAGCAGGCTCCATGCACCGGGAGCCCGATGTGGGATTCGATCCCGGGTCTCCAGGATCGCGCCCTGGGCCAAAGGCAGGCGCCAAACCACTGCGCCACCCAGGGATCCCCCCCCCAATCCTTTAGACTGGGGGCTGTCAGCATTCAGAAAGCATGATCATGGGATGTGAGGGTTGCCGATTCTTTGAGATTCCTCCCCTGAGAGTAGGGCCCCCTCTATGAATCCGGGTGGGCTCATGACCGCTTTGACCAATAGAATATGGTGAAGGTGACACAGTGTGACCTCTGAGGCTGTGCCACCAGCGGCCATGCAGCCCCCACCAGGTTGGCTGGGACACTTGCTCTTTGAGTCCAAGCAGCCACATTAGGAGCCTAACTACCCCGGGGCCACCGTGCAGCCTCCAGGAGACAATCCCAGCAAAGACCATCCTTCGTTCAGCCCTTCCAGACACCCGACATGTAAGCAAAGACACCCTCAGCCTTTCGAGTTTTCCCAGCCGAGGCCACAAACATTTACAGTGGAGACCAGCCATGCCTGCTGCGCCTGCTGCCCCTGCTCCACACAATCTGTGAGCATAATAAAATGTTTTTCTCTTGCACCACTGAGTTTTGGGGTGATATGTTGCTCAGTAATAGCTGATGGGGCTCCAGTACAGCATCTCATAGAACCCCAAGCTTCCTGATTCCCAGCTCCAGAAAAACAGTCCACAGACTGACATGTTCCGACTGGGGGTGGACCTATGCTGTTCTCACTGCTGCTCGTTGATGAAAGGGAGGCAAAGCTGGACAGGCACAAAAGTTGTCACAGTAGAACCAGTGCAGGAGGGGAGGCAGGCAGGAAGGAGAACATTTTATTTTTCATGCATTTTCATTCTGAACTCTGATCTTTAAAATAACCTTTTTTTTAAGATTTATTTATGTATTCATGAGAGACACACAAAGAGAGGCAGAGACACAGGCGAAGAAGAAGCAGGTGAAGAGCCCGGTGGAGGGCTAGATCCCAGAACCTCAGGATCACAACCTGAGCCACCCAGGTGCCCCCTAAAATAACTTTTTTAAATGAAAAAAAAAATAATAGAGGAGCAAGGACCTACTAATGTGATTTCAGTGGATGGCTTTATTTAAAGAATTTTGCATGGAATTTGCATGTGGTGTTGTTTGGTCTTGTTTTGTTGTAATGTGTTGCTAGCATTTTCTTTTCTGATCCCCCACCTCCATGTTCTTCAGGGTCACAGGGAGCACTCTACCCAAGAATAAAGGCAAAAGGTGGCCATTTTTAGTTGCAGTGTGGCCGTGAAGAAAAGTTCTCTCTGTCGTTGGAGGGACTTAGATGTCTGTGGGGCAGGAGGAAGAGCCCTGAGCTGAGGAGGACATAGGGATTCACAGACATGTTGCTTCTGCTTAGACAAATCACTTTAACATTTCCAGGCCTCAGTCAGATCATGAACAAATGGGATTCAATTATGTCTAAGTTCTGTTTTTTTTTTCTTTTAAGATTTCATATCTATTTAGAAAGAGAGCACAAGCAGGAGGAGCTGCAGACAGAGGGAGAAGCAGGCTCCCTGCTGAGCAAGGAGCCTGACATGGGACTCGATTCCAGGACCCTTGGATCATGACCTGAACTGAAGGAGATGCTTAACCAACTGAGCAACCCAGGTGCCCCTAAAATCCGTTTTCTAACATTGTGGAGAGAAAAAAGTTAAAATTTATCCAGTGCTTACCCTGTATCAAACAGCATAGGCCTTCTATTTATTTTATTTAATCCTCAATTTTCTTTTTTTCCTGAGAACCAGCCTCTCCATTTTGTACATGAGGAAAGCATGTGCATGAAGTTTTCAGGAGCCTGGAGGAGGAGGGTGCGATTCCAGAATCCACATGGCTGCCCCTCCAGAAAATTCTCACTCTCCTCTCTGCCCCCACAGTGTTTCCCACACCTTGTGCCCAGAGGCCGAGAGTCTGGCTCTTCAGTCTCTAATCCTCCACGGTTAGGAGGGAGGGTCCTCACCACATTCCTTTGTACTGTCATCAGCTGCTTCAAGTGGCAAGAAACAATAGCCTCTTTCTCTGCTTTCCTGGAAGGGTGGCTCTTGGACCCTGCTGAGTCTGAGTGGCAACCAGGGCAGCCCTCCCAGCCCGACTGCCCCCAGGTGCCCCGGGCAAGTCTGGAGGAATCCTGCCACCCAGCTCTCCCGTGCAGATCTTGAAACTGTTGAGTGGTGCGAGCTCCTATCTTCCCTTTAACAAGAGTCCCTCAACACTAGCTTATTTGGCACATACTCGACCCATCACAGGACTTGAGGAAGCATAGCACAACCCCTACTACAAAAGACGAAGGACTCATCTTGCCTTGCCAGACATGCACTTCCCTGGCACTGGGATGCCTCTTACCCTTGTGTTTTGATGAAGAGGGGTCTGCCTGTGTGGAAATGCCTCGCGCCCCAAATCTCTTCTCACACACCCGTTACCGATGCCTGAAACAACTGCCAAGGGTTGACTAAGTCCCCCTGCAACTGACACTGCGAAGGATATCTAAGAAGAATGACTACAGAGCAGATAAGATCCCAAGCTTCAAAGCCAGACAGGTTGGGTGTCAACTATACGTGGTAGTTGGAAGGTAACTGCAAATCCTTTGCCTCTTCTCTTAGTAAGAGTTGGGGGTCTATTTCCCCTCCCCTTGACTCTGGGCTGGCCCTGTGATGGCCTTTGGCCAACAGAACACAGCAGAAGCGACCTTGCCCATCTCCTCTTTCAAGGTAGACCTCCAGCGATGGGCAGCTTCTATTTTTGTGCCTCTTCTAAGAGCTTGAGGCAGAATCTGACCACCCTGGGACCACCACGCTGTGAGGAAGCCCAAGCAACCCTGCAGAATCACCCTGCTCAGGCCCCATCTGCATTCCTGACCCACAAAATCATGAGCAATAAAATGGCTATTGTCTCAACCACTAAGTTGTGGTGTAGTCTGTTTGGCAGAAACAGATAACTTAAGGGGGTTAGTGCACCCTCATGGTGCACACTGCCAATGCTACCCTGGCACAGCTGGGTCAGGATGGATGGTAAGGAAGTCCTCACAAGGAGGCGACCCCGAACTTTATCAGAGGCTACAGAGTTGCATGAGTGAAAGGGCAGGATGTGGGCAGAGAAGATTCTACAAGATTCAGCTATTCCTCAGGCCTCTGGAAAAATGCCCTGAACGCTGGCAGGACTTCTCAATTATTCTCACTACCACCACCTAAGTATAGGGAACAAACCCTAAATTTGACCCAGAGTAACCTACTACAAGTGGGAGATTTCTCAGAAGTCTTATTTCATCTCTACAACTCCAGTGACTTTTGTATCGCATTTCATAATCTCTTCACCTGCATTTTGATCTCAAAGAATGGTTGGAGTTACTTACCAGTTAAATGCCTTTGCTTCAGCCTACTCCAAACTCTTCAAGAAGACTAGACTATCCAGGAAGAGAGGTCACAATGAGATCTGAGACTGTGTAGCCCCAGAGCACATAGGCACCCTGACGGGATTATCAGCCTCATCCACCTGCTGAGGTGGAAGCCTTGGGGCTTTTCTTTCAGGTTCTAGTCTCACATCTTAGCAGCCAGATCTGACCTCTAGGTTCCCCTCTCCTACCCCATTCTCTGCTGTAAGCTGCCCCACCAGTCCCAGGGGACCCGACTTCAGGAGAGCCTGCAGCCTCCCTCCAGATGCAGATTAAAAACTTAAGTCACCTGACAATCTACTTCTTCCATCTCTGACCCACACTCCAGCTCAGCCTCCCACAATGTTTGGAAAGCCACCCGAGGCAATTCCCAGCCTTGCCCAGCATACTCAAATGCTCCCCAAACTTCTTTTTTTTCTTAGACAATTCACACACACACACACACACACACACACACACACATCTATAGCCTGTGTAGATACGTTGACACTTGGAAGCAAAATAGAGGAAAGCTTTTATTATTGTTTGCCATTTGAAAATGATTATCCCGCAGGATGATGTGTATTGAAGGAGACAGCTTGCAGTTAGCATCCCGGGGAGAGCTCCTTTTCTAGACCTGGGTGAGCCTCCACCACCTCCCAGCTTCCCGAGTGGGGACTGCCTGGTGCCAGACTTGGATGCCTACCAACACAAATTAAAGGAGTAAAATGCCTCCTAGACCGAGGCAGGCCAAGGGAGGGGGTGGTGGTGAGAATGCTGAGAATTTTAAAGGGATCATCACCTCAGCAGGAGACCAACAGTCAACCTCAGAAAGAGCAACTCCCCCCCACCAACAGATGCTCCAGTTCAGCAAGTCTCCGGTTCTGGGGGACCCTGTGCTTCCAGACACCGACTCTCCTGTTCCCCACCCGGATCTCAGTCCAGGCCTCAGCCCCTCCCTGCCAGGAACCCTCGCAGTCCTCTCCCCTCCAGATACACAGCCAAACCTTATTTAAAATTGTGAAGCCCTAAAATGACACTCTGTGGGAACTGAGCTAACCAACTTGTACTCAAACACGAGCCTGGAGGTGGGGATGGGGAGCAACCACTTAATGGGTACAAGGCTTCCGTCTGGGGTGATGACATGTAGCAGTTGTAAGACACTGAGAGTGTACAAAATGCCACCGGATGGTTCACTTTAAAATGGCTGATGTTACGTTACATGAATTTCACCTCTACTTAAAGAAAAAAATAAAGTTTCCCAAGAAAGAGTAAACCCTTCTAGAATCCTATCGACCAACACACGGTTGACTCTGGACCTCAGTCCCCTCATCTGCTAGTGGGAGGCTGTGGGGGAAGAAGCGGTTTTGCCATGTTATGGATTGTTCCAGCTCCCAGCAAGACAAGGACTTCAGAGGGTCCAAAGACAGAGACCAAGTAGGATCAGCAAGCTGCCCAGTAGGCTAGAATTAACTGATCTTCCACCATCTGGATTTGGCAAGTGACTGAGCTTCTCTTATGTTCCTCCTCTGTGAGCTCCTCTGTGAGCTTAGGAGATTCCTGAGTGGAGCCTATAAAAGTGATTATTATACTCAGGCCAAATCCGGGGAGTCATATATTTGAATCCTATAACTTCATTTCTTTCTCAGCCACCAGCTGGCAGTCTCCAGCAAGTCCCGACATCAGGCAATGCAGGGTTTTCCTAATATACGATTTTAATCTTCAACAGCCCTTGCCAATTCGAAATAAAGAGAAGAGAGAATTCTGGGAGCATGTGCCCTACAAATTTAAAAAGAAAACGAAAGTGGTCCCATCTTATACTTCAACAAGTTGATTTGATACTTAGAAAATGATCCTTTGGGCCAAAAAATATTTTTACTTTGTGTGTCTCTATAAATACTGCCCCCCCCCTTTTTAATAGAAAGCACATCACTAGTGTGTCTAAAACCAAACGTGGTTTTGATTGAACCAGACTTACATTTCTATCTGAAGCTCATTTGCTAACAATAGAACTGGCTTTCCCATTTGCCAACATCAATGTTGACCTGTTTTCACCTAAATTTTATAGATGTCAGAAAAAGAAACTGTTCACTACTCAGTGGCCTACCCTGGCCTTTTTCAGCCACACTTGCTTGCATTTTTGCAGCTCCTTTAAATTCCCCTTGTCACAAAAACTAACAATAAGGTCAAGTATTTCAGTAAGAAATATTGAATTATTATCCAATGTTGTCAAACAGCCAAGAGCCTACGAAAGCTAACCACGAACTGGAGAAGAGAGAGGCTTAACCTCAGGCCTCCCGGCCCTGCCTCCATTGCACAGGGAAGGATTTTTGGCACTGGGGGGCACCGGGAGGGCTGGGGAGGAAGGGGGGAGGGCGGACGGGTGGAATGGGAACTGGACGGCTCACAATCACGTCCAAGCTCCCGTCCCTTAGGAGTGTCTCGTTGCGCTCATTTGCTGCTGCCGAGAGCCAGCTCTGATTTTTCTTGGAGAGGGCTCCAGGCACCCTAACATCTCAGCCATGCCAACACCATGAGGCTGCTGACCTCTTCTGATCCCCTGGCCATATCCCTGTCCATCAAGGCTAATTTCTATGATAACATAAACTGCACTGTGTAGCCAATAAACTCAAACCCGATGGAAGCTGATGAGGCCAGGATGGAGAATGACAAACTGGCAAGATGTCAGGGCTGGAAATAGAACTCGTTTTGCCAGCCAGGGGCTCAGGATGGGTAGAGATGGATTTATGCGTGTGCGCGCGTGTGTTTTATTTGTCCTAATAACTCTAATAAAGGTTCCATGAATCAATAAACTGTCTCTTGCAGAGACAGAAATAAATGCAGGCCTCCTAAAGTGAGCTTCAGGTAGAACCAGAACACTTCTTCATTTCACTCTTACCTGTGGTGATTGAGGGCAGAAGAAACCCTCTGTTACCTCAAAGGGTCTGTCTGGGCAAGGTGCTTGGCCAAAAGAGAGAGAAAGAGAAAGGGAAGGCGGGAGGGAGGGGGAGAGAGAGAAGGAGGATTGGCTTTTAGCTGGGCAAGGAAGGCAGCAGTGCTTCCCCAGGACGGGATGTGTGGGATGTCAGAAAAGCATCCCAAGGAAGGTTCTTGCTCTTCGAACAGAATATGTGGCTTTGGAAGTGAGGTTTTAGTGGTTCCAGAAAACCTCCCTTGAAATGCAAATACACCGACTGCTCAAAAGGTGAGGGTCAAGGCAAGTTCATTTATAAAAGGGGAGACGCATAGCACTGGGTTAGTTGGTGTGGGCTTGGGGAGAGAGGCAGAGCCGAGGGCCGGCCTCTGAAGGAGATGTCTGGAGGTGTGGGTAGAGAAGACCCCAACATCCTGCTTTAAAGTTTTACTTAGGATCAGTCACAGGCATAGCTCTTACTCAGTTCTTTGAGTATGTGACATCCAGAGCATAAACTTAATCCCACTCATTTATACTTGTCCCCCTTCCCTACTGAAAGCCAAAGCGTCCCACATACCAAAGTAGCCCTCACTGTCTCATCCAGGCCCCAGTGCTCATGGCAGTAGGTATAGAAGCAGTTGGATAAAATGTACCTACTCTGAAAGTTTGATATTTTATGCTGTCACTTCTCAATATTTTTTAGAGGAGGGGGAGGGGCAGAGGGAGAAGTAGAGAGGGAATCCCAAGCAGGCTCTGGCCCAGCACAGAGCCTGACAGGGGCTCTATCTCACCACCCTGAGATGATGATCCGAGCTGAAACTAAGAGTCAGACACCTAACCAACTGAGGGGGTGTTGGGTGCCCCCTCTCAATATTTTTTATGTTGATGACCTCTTTTGTTAAACATTAAGATCTCACATTTTCCGTCATGTTACATATATCGATAGCATTGTATTGATAGCTGGTATTTCTTTTGTTTTTTAATCATCCTAACATTGAATATGGCTTTCTGAAGTATAGCTCATACCCCAAGAGGCTCTGACACCACTCACGCCAGCCCGTTACTCTATCTTCTTTTGGAATCCCTCTTGCTCATCCGATCAGTGGAGGTGTGATTTGGCATGCTGGCATTCTCTCCAGCAAAGGATAGGGTGAAACCACAAATTCTCCCTCTTCTCAGGCTTCACCTCCTTCTGCCCTGTACCTGGCTTGTACAATAAGGTTTTGTCTATCATGAAACAGGAGTCGGATGATAAACTACATTGTAAGTTTTGTCTAATAACACAACATCTGTATATTTGAGGCCTGTATATTCCATCATTGCCCCATTAGCAGAGGTTTCCTTTTGCAGATTTTAAATAGAAGAGATTTTGGTTGAAGGTAAGCAAATAAAAGATAAAACTGAGATGTAAAGTCTATCTTTTTTCAAGATTAGCTGCCATGTTTTCATTTGTTTAGGTGACTCGGATACCATGTTAAAGAGGTCAAGAATGTGGCTTCATCTCTACAGCCAGACCATGAAACAGCAAGTAGAAAGACCTTGACCACAACAAGGCCATGACAGCCATCCTTCGCAGTGAGGGCAAGGAGGCCTCTTGGCCACTAAAGGTTGGGTCATCTTTGTCCAGGAAGGATTGGTATTGATGCTCTTGGACAAAATGTCTCACTCAGTAAGTCAGGCCCAGTATGCAACTTTATTGGCTTTTTATAAAGTAGTATATAACAGGTCTTTTTCAATACTATTAGCTGGAGCATGGTATGGAATCGGTGTGCTGGAAGTTCATTTACATGAGTATAGGAAGTTTTTAACAGATTCAGCTTGCCTGAGTTTCTATGAAATGAAAATCGGCTCATAAAAACTAGAAAAATAATTAAGTCTAATTGCTTAACGAAGAGAAAAAGGGAAGATGCTATTATTACAAAGGAAGTAAGAGTCTTCCAGAGAATGAGAATGGGAAGTGCTTGGAAGGAGATGTCCAACCCTTGGCTTCCCCTCATCTATTTACACGGTGTGACCCTGCCTAAGTGATTTGACCTTTCTGGGAGTCCGTTTCTTCACCCTCTACAAAATGGCCATTTTTGCCAATTCTGTGAGAAACAATGGACCTCATTCTCTCTCTTAATGCTAGGCAGACTCTAACTGCACCTCTTAAAACTGCTCTTAATTTCTCTGTTCTAAAAAGCACTCCAAATCTATAGGTAAGAGTTACTACATGGACCCTTAACGTACCATCTAGCAGGTAATATATTATTGTCCACTATTAAGGAGGAGGTCAAGAGAGGTTAAGTGGCTTGTTCAAGGTCACACAGTTAGTTAGTAGGGGTTAAGGATCTGGAACCCAGATCTTTTTGCCACTCTCTGCATTCCCCTGTCAAAACACCCCTCAACCCCTCAATGCACAGTTGGCTGCATGGCTGTTGGTACAACCAGGAAGAGAAAATGGAAGAGCGGCCCCTCCCACTTCGACTATATGAAAATCACCCACTTTTTAAACACCAAGCCCCCCATATATTGTGGTGGAAATGAAAGGCTTGTACCACTAAATATAGATGCCAAGTCCTCATAAATACATGAGTATTTTCAGAAATGAGAAATGGGAAATGAAATTGTGGCTACAAGCAGAAATCAAAACTATTTAAATTCTCTCTAAAAACCAATTGCTAACTTTTTAATCTCTGTTGTTGGCAAGCTGAAGCACTCATGAATTTGTTTAAATAAAGATGCCACGACAAACATCTCTTATTGGGATGCATTAACTTAAACAGAGATGTCTTCCAATACGCTCTTTAGTGGTTGTGAGCCTGCCAGCACGTTGCTCTGCTCACAGTAGGTGTTCGATAAATATTTGCAAGAAGGAGGCAGAGTGGGTGACAGGAGAGAGGGCGTTTCTGTTCTCTGGGGTTTCAGTAAAATTCCGTATCAGGCGGACTTAAGGAAATACTCTGTAAAATGCTTTAAGAAAGTTGGAGAGAAGCCCTATCTATTCAGTTAAAGAGGTTTAAATGATTTAGGGCTGGGAACACGGATGCCCCCTTCCCAGGATTCTCCAGGCTGGACACAAGTGTGCAGAACTGGGCACACACACCAGCATCCCATCTCAGGCTGCAGCTAGGTTTCCTTAGGCCTTGGGCCTCCGATCAGCCACCTGCACCACACAGCACTGCCTCTCAGTGATGCCAATTCAGATATGGGGGCCCTGGGTGCTGCCCCCTTGCCAGGTAGTGAGAAGGACCCCTTTCCTCCTGGAAAGAGTCAAAGTTGACAGAAATTTCTTGGCTCAGGTCTTTCTCCCATTAGGTAAGGCCAATACTGCCAAATTAAGTTTGATAATACCTTTTATCAGTAGCAACGTTCACACAAAACTCAACACACCCAGTTTGGAAAATCTTGAAAGAGATTACAGATTAAGGACTGAGGTCCCATAGGGTCAACATTTCTGTTCTGAATGTGTCAATGTATTTTATGTTTATGGTTTATGTGATGTAATGTCTCTGAGTTCCTTTAGGGAAGGAGCCCATGTTAAGCCCATTGCCAAACTTAGCCATGAGGTCCAATAGAAAAAGCTTATAAAATATACAGAAAAATATTACTTTCAAAGAGCAACATTTTCAGGGGGCGCCTGGGTGGCTCAGACTGTTAAGTGTCCAACTCTTGATGTTGGCTTAGGTCACGATCTCAGGATCATGAGATGGAGCCCCACTCAGTGTGGAGTCTGCTTACAACTCTCTCTCTCTCCCTCTGCCCGACCGCCTCCCTCATGCTCTCTCTCTCCTTAAAAAGTTTTTTACTCTCTCAAAGAGTGACATTTTTAAACTGTTAAATAATAGGGTTTTTAAAAAGATTTGTATTTATTTATTTGAGAGAGAGAATACGTGTGAGGAGTGGCAGACAGAGGAAGAAGCAGACTGCCCACTGAGCAGGGAGCCCGATGCAGGGCTCAATCTAGGACCCGGAGATCCTGACCTGAGCCAGAGGCAGACATTTAACTGATTGAATCATCCAGGGACTGCTAAAATACAACTTCTTAAAAAGGGGGGCGTGATCCAGGAATCCTGGATCAAGTCCCACATTGGCCTCCCCGTGGGGAGCCTGCTTCTCTCTCTGCCTCTCTCTGTGTGTTTCTCATGAATAAATGAAAGCTCTTTAAAAATAAATAAATAAAAATAAAAACAACTTCCTAAAAAAAGTTGTTCCACTTGGGGCTCCAGCTCTATTGTGTTTCAAACTATTTGAAAATTTTATTTACACCTTTAAAAATAAGCATCTTAGTGATTGAGTAATAACAATAGGTACCATCTATTTGATATCTATTATGTGCTAAGCATTTTCCTATCTCATTAACTCATTTGGTTCTCATTATGTAGATAATCAAGGCGATTGTGTCTAAAGTTGTAGCTTAGGAACATAGCCTTTGGAATCAGACAGACTGAGGCTTGAGTCTTAAGGGCTGTATAACCTTGGGCGAGTCTGATCCTCAGTTTCCTCATTAGAAACATAGGTATGAAAACAGTACTAACTTCCTCCCAGGCTGCTGGGAATACTGACCTAAGGCACGTGAAATAATTAAGCAGAGCCCCAGGCTCGTAGTCCAGTGTGCAGTGAAAATTAAATATTAAGTCTTACTGTCATTACTTGATCATGCCACCAGTACCAAATACGACTTTCCCTCAAAAGGACATTAAAACAATGGCCTTCAGTGCCATCCTAAGGGGGAAGGAGGTAAATCATCTTCCCGTCTCCATTCCTTTCTCCACAGATGTTCATCCCAGGGAGACCAGGGACAAGTGAACCTCAAGGACAGCTAGAGAAGAACATCGTGAGAAACAGGTAGCTAGCATTGCCCTCGGTGGATCACAGGGGAGGGCCCAGGAGGATGATGCCAAGAGGAAAGGTCACCCAAGGGACTTTCTGGAACTCCAGTGCACCTCTCTACCTGTTCCCCACAGCCCCCTCTGCTCTCTCCCTCACTCTTCCTGCAGGCCTGGGAGCAAAGCCCCAAGGAGAGATGATCAGAGGACCTGTTGATCAGAGATGAACAGAGCACCCCTGCTCTTGGGGATGCCACCCTGGGTTGGCACGCTGAGATGGCCTGAGCGACAGCAGCCACCCTGATCACTGTCTGCTTTGGTCAGCGGGCCGCCCCCCAAAAAACACACACACAACCCAGAGCCCCCACAGCACCTCTGGCTCTGGCAGTTCCCTGGGAGAGAAGGAAGCAGCATCGTACATGTGTGGCATATTCTAAAACAAAATAATAACCGAGAGGTTTTATAGACTCTGACAGGGGGAAGAAGGGAGTGAAAAAAGATGGAACAAAGATGCCATTTTAAAGTTATTGGCTCGTGTTCAGGATTTCACTATTTTCTATGGCAAGGAGTGAGTAAAAAAAATTCCTCCTATTGATGAGTATTTTTCTACAGTCATTGAAAGCCAGAGGGCTCGGGGCTTCCGACTTTCCCCCTCGGGGCACCTGCGAGCCAGCCCTCTGGCCAAGTCAGGCAAGGGCTGGCGGGCGAAGGCCGGAGGCCCAGGGGCCCCCAGCAAGCGGCTCCGAGGAGGACCGGGTGCAGGAGGACACACTGTGTTTTCAGCCCAGATTCTGTGATCTCTCTGCCAAACAGGGGTTTACAAAGCAAAAACCTCCAGAGACTGCTCATACTTTCTGGCTTATTCTCCTGGTGTTCATCTTAACAGGAATCAGCTGTTTGCCTTCTCACTTATACAGCACGTTGCCGAGGAGAATTTAGCATCTGGTCTGGCTATTATTAAAAACAAGAACATCCTGCTCTGTTGGGAGAACAGCACCACTGGCAATAAAAGGACAGAGATCATTTGCATTCAGGATTCCAGGGATGTATTTCAGTTCAATATCTGCTCCCCCCCCCCAATCCCCCCACCCCACCTCCGACGGCTTGCATTTCAAAATCTCCCCGTTGCATCCATCATTTGCATCGCGATCTCTCCCTTTGCTGAACCTGAGACCCAGAGCGGGCTCCTTCCTTTCACTGGGAGGCTCGCAGCACTGGACTGGTGCAAACGCCGATCCGCTCCTGCTCCTGCCGTGTGATAAAATTGAACCACCAGAGGAATTTTTTTTTTTTTTACAACTACGGAAATGAAAAAGTAAACAAGACTGGGACACGGCACTGGTATTTAGGCTCCAGCTTTTTTTGTTGTTGTTTTCGCCTTTTTCTTTTTTTAAGCATCGGGGCTGGGAGCCTGAAGGAACCATATAATATGAAAAACCCTGGGAAGTTTTATTAGCCAATAAAAAAAAAACTGAGTTCCTATTAACCACTTAACTCCTTGAGAAAGTTCCACACTTGCCTCCCTCCCCGGGGTCCTTCTCTCCCTCTCTGTGCCCAGGAGGCGGGAAGGTGGGCTCAGCAGTCGTGCCCCGCACCACCGGAGCGCACAGGGTATGTTCCAGATGTTGAGAAATACGCTCAGCGGGTGGAGAAATACGCTCAGCGATCATCTCTGCACTTCTGGGTTTTTAAAAAAATGTTTATTTATTCATGAGAGACACACAGAGAGGGAGGCAGAGACACAGGCAGAGGGAGAAGCAGGCTCCATGCAGGGAGCCCGATGCGGGACTCGATCCCAACACCCTGGGATCATGCCCGGAGTCGAAGGCAGATGCTCAACCACTGAAGCCACCTGGGCGCCCCCATCTCTGCTTCTCATCTGTGAAACCACCAATAAAATCTCGATAAGGAGGCAAACTTTCGGTGCCCCCAAATCCACACGCAAAAGGCTCTTGAAAGCCCATATGGCCGACGAGGAGAAAGGTCCCTGTGACTTTCCAGCTTTAAATATGAAATGAGTGTTGGAGAAGGCAGAATGGGGCCGAGGCGTTCCAGGAAGATGTAATGATGCCACAGAAGGCTCTTCGCTTTGGGGGGCAGAAGAATTCAGAGAAACTCAGAAACAGAAAGTGAAACTTGCCTGAGCTGCTGCTCTGTCAGAGGTGGATGGAATTATGAAAAAAAAATAATAATAATAATAAATGACCTAACGTAGGAAGGAAATGATGTCAGAGGAGATTTAAGACATAAAACCGCTGTATTAATTCTGCCACAATTATGCGCATCGCGCGGTTTTTTTGTTTGCTTTTCTGCTTATTTTTAAGGAAGAAATTCGCACATTCACCTCGACCCGTCATCCAGCTGGAGCTCCTGGTTCTCCCAGGTCTCAGAGCCCGCTGGAGCTCTGCCGCCACACTCTGTACCACTAATCCCACCCAGCCTGCTGTATCCTACTCCCATTTTCCGCATCCCAGCTAACTCTGGTACCCGCGGTTCTCCAGGAGAAATGTCTCACATGGCCTGGGTACAATTTTGTGTTCTGGTCTCAGGGTTGGGCAGACAAGACTGCTTCGGGAGGGGCTTGTGTGGAAGAACTTTTGCTTGCTGCCCCAGACCCCTGCCTCCTTGTTTTTCTTTTAGCATTTTGCTCTATGGTTTCAATGTCTTTATAAGGATGACAGGTGAGGAGAAATTCTTCTCTTTCTATTGGCTCTAGAGTGGCATAGAATGGCCTTGGGTGAAAAAAAAAAAAAAAGAGCCATCAAGCTGTGAGCTGCATTGGCCATGCTAAAAACAGAAAACAGGTCTTCAGAAAACCCCACTAAGTGGCCAGACATCACTGCAACAAAACAAGAAAACAAAATAAAATAAGTTTTAAGTATAAGTTAAGTGGGTTTCCAGAAACTTGATCCTTCTGCTTTCCAACTCATTGTGCATGTCTGAACAGAGGGGCCAGTTGAGTCACAAAAAACTCACAAATAAAAGCTTTACAAAAATAATAACCCCTTCTTAAATGTCAGCTTCACCGTGCTCCTGACATCTCAGGGAGCACCCAGTGTCCCCTGTCCCCTTTAAATAAGCTACATGAAGAAGAAGCATTGCTTCTTCACTTGTGGAATGAAGGCGGTACTCTTTTGTAGGATTTGCAAGAAAAAGAAACACCTGAGACAAATAAGTGCTGTGTCAAGGAGCATATATGTACACGCACGCATGTGTGTGTGTACATTCATGCACACATGTGCACACTACAGCTTTCCCTGAATGGCTGCTCAGGTACTCCTTCCCATTCCTCTACCTCCTCGCTCCCTCCCTTTAGGCATATGCACAGGCGTACACATGGACACACACACACACCCCTTAGTGTAGTTCCCTTTGCATCTCCAGTGGATCCTTTTCTTTGCTAAATTCGTAAGTAAATTCATAGCTTTTTAAAAACTTCCCCTCCAAAGCCTCCCAACTGAATACCCTACTGTTGGGAAGTCACAGAGAGACTTATCGCGGTGCACAGCACAGGCATGGAGGTAAGATAGGGAGAGATTCCCTTGCTTTTGCTCAGAGCTCAGGATTCAGACAGAGAGCATCAGCTTTCTGTGTACTGGTGCCTACTGGCCTTACTTTCTTAACACCTTCTGCAGGCCCAGGGGGAGAGCCAATAAAGGAAGAGAAGAGGTGGGGAGAGAAGGAAATGGAGTGAGCTGTTGTACCCAGCCCTGTTGGGCAGGCCCGCTGTCTCACCACCTGCCTGTTCTCGGAACCAACACCCGGACAGCTCTGATAAGAAGGCATCTTTCCCAGCCCCTGTGGAGTTTGCCTGCGATCTCACAAGTGAACTGGCCCAGGCTCACCGAAACTGTGGCAGGCCGTTGAGGTGTCCCCAGAAAGACTTCGAGCCTTTACAACACAATCATCTTCTCTCAGGCCTCCTACCTTTGTAGATGCCCCCCACACATTGTTTGCTAGAACTGTTCTCTAAAATGATTTCCAAATAATTGGGACGGAGAAGCCAGCTGACTGGATTGTCCAGTTTACCTGATACTCAGGGCAGGGTTGTTTGCTTAAAACAGTCAAGTCAGTGCCTCCGTTTCTGCTGTGGCTTTTGGCTGTGACATGTTACCCACCGGTTTCCTGAGGGAACGAGAAATCGGCTCATGAAGATCTGTAGGCCCTGCTCTCTCTCACTGATTTTGAAGGAGGCCTTCCCCTACCTCCTCCCTTGCCTTTTCAGACTGTTTTCAAATCCCATAAATATAAACATGTGGCTCTTCAACCCCATCTGTAGATAATAACTTCAGGGGGCTTCCTGTTTACATGGCAATACCCATTTCCCAGCCAAATAAACTCTGCAACAGAGAGCTGAGGTGTTTATTGGGCCAGTGTCGGCTGGGATTGAGTTAACAGGAAACACCCACTCTCAAAGCAACGTCTGATGATTAAATATTTGGGGGGCAGGAGGCACAAGGGGTCAGTCACACTGGAGAAACGTCTTTCTTCCTCCTCCCGTCATTTCCAGTGAGAACAGAAGCAGCCATGATAAACATGGTCAAGCCGTCCAGGTCTCACAAAGCCCTACAGCTGTGCTGTTCCCTGGCGGCACAGCCCAGGACGTGAGGAGGAGGAGAGATATGCAGACAGGAAAGCCAGGAGCCCCCTCACAACGCATCCCAACCTCAGGGTGGTGTCAGGTGAAGGGATGGAAAAGGTTGATGTGTGTCCATCTCTGGGAAGCCCCATAGCCTTCTGCCTGGCTATCCTGTTTTGATGAGCAATGAATTCTCACATCAGTTCTGTCAAGGAGGCCTGACCAAAGAATTTAAAGAGAGCCTCTAGCCCACAGTTCTCAATTGAGGACAATTTTTCCTCCCAGGGGACATTCTGGAGACATTTTTCATTGTCATGAGAGGGGCGGTGCTATTGGTGTCTAGTAGGTAGAAGCCAGTGCTGCTGCTAAACTTCCTACAACACGTAGGATGGCACTCCCTACACACACACACACACACACACACACCCCAAAGAACTGTCCAGGCTGAGATGTCAATAGTGCCAAGGTCTAGCCCAATGCCTCTCCATAAGCCATAAAAACTGAGACCCAGAGAAGTAAAAGCAATTTGCCCAACAACCATGCGGCTGGACAAAGCTGGAGAGAGAGAAACAGCCACTCGGCCCAGCCCCCATGAAATGCCTTTTAAAAACACACTGATGTCTAATATAAAAGGATAAATAAATATATATCTTCAAAGAGCTACAAACAAGTTCTCTGGCCTAGGTTTCATCCAAGTGCTTTCAGGATGTCTCTTAGTCTTAGAAATTAGCTGTCTCCACAATTTCTCAATGCCAACGGGGTAAGAATGAGCAGATCTCAAAGGAGGCCTCTACCTCTTAGTGTCATGTGGGCCACTGGCCAGGGCCTGAGCATCTCTGCACCACAGTTTCTGGTCCTTGTTTTAGAACTGTGGTAAGCCAAGGTGGACAGACAGTACAGGACATAAAGAAAGCAACCACTCTACCCCAGGCCCTCAACCTTTTCAAAGGGGAGGGACTTACCAAAAATGCACAATGGCCCATAAGAAAAAACAAAACAAAAACAAAAAAAACCCAAAAAACTCCAAACTACAGTTATTCACTAGTAGAATTTTTCTGAGGCTACAGCTCTCCAGGCCAAGGTGGTCCGTTTTTACTTACCCTTGAGCTTCAATTGACTTGCTTTTTAAGAACCCCAAAGAGATGTGGGAAGGAAAACAGACTATCCCCTATGGCCGGGCTGCCTGAGATCTTCTGACCACGGCCAGGAGTTCACTTGGCAGCCCCTACTCAGGTGCCCAGAGATGAGAACCACGGGACCACGGGGAACGTGGTCTTTATATCTGGACTGGCCCCTCAGTCAGAATAAGGGGCTTTACCCAAGGATGGGGTGAGCACTCTTTCCTTCAGACACAAGCTGATAAGGAAGTGGTTCACTGCTAGATCCTTCACCCACGCCTCTGGAGGAGTAGGACAAAACAAGGCAGCAGCGCTCACAGAAACATTTTAACCTCTCCCCGGTAATAGAGACCTCTGTTCTCATCCGGCCCTGGCAAGTCCTAGGGCCAAGAAGTGCCCAGGTGGAGGCAGGAGTAGGCGTCAGACTAGAGGAGAAAACGCGGCTGAGAAAAGACCCAATGTACACACGTAACAAAACCAAAAAAGCCATTTTATTGAAAATTAAATTCAAACTTCAAATTAATATTACAATCATGAGAAAAATGCCAAATAATTCCATTTACAGTTGCAACATACAATACAAATAGTCCCTTTGAAGTCGAAAGTAAACTCATCCACAATCATGGCCTATGGCACAATGCAGAATTTGTACAATATGTGCAGGGAAAGCAGATCTTGGGCAACAGCAATTGGAAAAAAATAAAAATGAAAAGCTTGTATTTACACAAAATGCTACAAACATTTTTGTTCCACAGAAATCTAAGAATGGTAAAGCATATCCAAAAAAGAAAATGGAATTTTTATTCAGAATACCTAAAAAATTACTGTAACTTAATGGTTTTGGCTGATATATTTCAAAGTATGGCATTAAAAAGCAAACAGTTATTTGTAAACATGAAGTAAACAGACATCTAAAAAATTCTCACACAGAAAATATTTCTTAAACGCATTTGTCTTTTTAAGAACAACAAATTCAAGGTTTGGAAGAGTCGTCTTTATTTGTGATTGTTCTCCCGGATGTCATAGAAGTAATTATTGTCTTCACTCATGCTTTGTGTTTCCATGTATTAACCTAGATTCTGTGTCAGTCCCTTTCCTGGGAATGGAGGGAACTCTAAGTCAGCACACACATCTCCTGCCCTCCGAGTTTGCAAGGGATGGTCCCTAAGAGTGTGGATTTCTCTGCTCATGTTTAAAAGGCTGAGACTGTCTACGGAGCAAACCACAGCTCATCTGTTGAGTCTCTCAGTTCCAGGCTGGATGAGGTCACTTCACTCATCTAAAACCAACACTGTGCTAGCTGTTCTGGAACCCCGACAGAGGTCACAATTCGTGAGACACCTGAACAGATAAGAAGTGGCTGTGTTGGTCATGCTGTAAACTCCAGCGACGTCTGTGCTACATAAAGAACCATGCTCTTTGAACCTGAAGCAAATAGAGTGTTGGCTAGTACATGGCTCCATGGTAGTAGTAGTAAGGCTTTGGTTTGGTCTTCGAAATCACAGATCATACACACGACCCAGTGCAAATTAAGGGTTCAATTAAAAAAGAAAGGGGGAGGGGGAGGGGGGCGAGAAAAATTTAATCCCCAGGCAGAAAAAAGGGCAGAATTCTGATCTAAGAAATATGACTTACCCCCTTTGGAGTGGTTGGAGTGAGGGTGGAAGGAAGAAGTGCTTGAATTTTTCCCAAGGAAAAAAAACTTTTAAAGTGTTTCTGGGTTGCTGCCTGCAGCCACTATAATAACATTTCAACACAAAAGCATCCCTAAAGTCACTTAGTATGTGTACTGTAAACTTAAAAAAGCCCTTTTAACATTAAAAAATAATGTACAAATATAGTACCTTTTTTTTTATTAAATAGGGTACAGCTGGCACTGGCGGGAACATTTTTATGTCAATTAATTAAAATTGAAATGTGTAACCAGACACTGGCTTTTTTAAGTGCTGCTGAAACAAACACACATATTTTACACTTACAAATAAATGGACAGTGGCATGCTTCAAGCTACCACACACAAACAATAAATAGTATCAATTACTACTTCCATCTTAGTTAAGTAATAGAAAAGTGGCTTATTTATCTAAGCATACTTGGTATACGACCTTTAGAAGGCAAAGTGTTTTGTTTTCTTTTGTTTTGCCCTTGATTTTTGTTGGGGGGAGTCAGGGTAATTGCAAGGGAGGCCCCCAGCAAGCAGCACAGGTCCAGCTGCCCCACACACCATCCTGCGAGGCTCGGCAGCTATAGAGCGGGCTCTTCCGAATGACTACAGAGGAAGGGTCTCTGGGGGCTAGAGGCAAATCTCTACAAAGTTCTGCTTAGTTGGGGGCACAGAATTGAAAAGAAAGGGGCCCAGACCTGTGGGGGAGCCAGCAGGGATTTGCTGGGTGGTGTCATTAAGTGATCCTTGCTTGGATTAAAGGATTCACGCTTGAGAATTTGCCATGTGGTTGTCAGGAGTGGTCAAAGTGCATCCTACAGGAGGGCTTCTGCTCAAATCCATACACAGTAGTAGACACCAAACTCCACACGGCCTTCCCTTTGCCCAAAAGGGTTGGATATGGGTCCCCACAGCCCATATGTTCCCTCAGGTCAGCGATCTGCTGGAACTTGCCTGCTACTTCAGATGACCCGGCTCCCAGAAGACAATGACTTAATCTGCTCCTCTAAATGCAGATTCAGTGGAGAGCTGCCAGTGGGGCCTTGGGTAAGGCAAATTCGGGTTCTCCTGACTTACTGTTTGGTAAGGCGGGTTGGTTAAGAATCCCTGGTGCAATTTGGCTTTGCTGTACTATGTGTATCATGATTGATCCTTTAACCACATGTGTGGCTTTAAGCTATGTCTTCACTATGAAGCCTGGCGATTTAGAGTTTTGCTTTAACTACGAAACCACAGAACATTTTTCTGCAGTTCCATGATTCACTTGTGCTTGTCTTCTTAATGTGACAAGAGTCATCGTTATTCGAAAGAAATTAGGAAACCACATCACTCCAGCATTTCATGCTGATAAAGGGCAACATGAGTGATAGGGGGCTAAGAGTTGGCTTTTAAATCCCTAATTATTGCTTTAAAAGGCAAAGCTGTGTTAGAGGCAATCAAAGATCTGAAAGAACTAAACATAACATTTCCTTCATACATCACACAAACAAGCTACATCTAAAATATTTGGAGATGGACGTATTTTTGAAAATCACATTGTGCCTGGATGAACTGAAATTGCTTAGCAATATTTCAGATATGGCTCTAGCCTACTGAAGAAATTTGTTACTTAATAAAGAGGACTTTTAGAGACCGAAGTCAACATATCAGTACACTAAGAAATGTTTCAAGGGTCCAAATGTCATTAAATAATTATAAATATATCTTTAAAGTTATATGACCATTCACGTTAGCAAGTTACCTCAGATTTTACACATATTCATAATTTAAAAAAAAAAAAGAAAACACACAGCCAAACGCAAACACTATCTATCTATACCATTATGGCTATAATAAGGTATTGCCATTTTGAGTTTTGCATAAAAGGAGAAAGGTGGGGGATAGGGATGGGGGTAGAACGATGGGATTTCTTTTTGGTTAAATGGGTAAAGGAAACAAAAAAAGTATAAAAAAGTAAAATAAAATCATCTATCCTGATCAGTATTTTTTGAAGTCACTTTCTTAAAGTAGGAAAAAACCAAAAGCGAATAAAAACAGAAAAAAAAAAAAAAAAAAAAAAAAAACTGAACCAAACAGTTCAAATGAGAACTTATGGCAAAAGTCTGAAAGCAAAGTTTGGAACAGTTATTCTGAATGGATCAAACTGTAAAGGAAGCATCCATTCTAACTCTTTGCCCTTTACGTGCACCTCGACTGGCTTTGTAAGCTGGTCTGCAGAGTGCACGGGTCCATACACAGCTGCAACCGTGAGGGCGTGTGGTTTCAAAGCACAGAGAGGAAGCGGCTTTGCTCTTCTTCCTCTTGAACCTGGAGTCCACCTCTCTGAATTGGCATAGGAACAGGTTATTTGTGATAACAGGCCAAACAACAACACAAGAACAAAAATACCTTTTTCCTTTGTTTGTAAGAGTACATTTAAAGTAGAAAACAATCTGAAACCTAAATATGATTGTCTCTCTCTTGGGCCTTTCGCTTCTCAAGATCTACCCTCTCGTGGTTGCAAGATCATGACTGAGTGAGTGAATGAAAAATCTTCTAAAAAATAGGCACTTTGTAGATAGCTAATTGATATACATATATATGCACTCTCTCTATATATGTATATGTTGATACATTTGGGACATGGCTCCCGGATACCGCTGGGCCACTGCTGAGGAATTTCAATATGGTCGCCAAACAGATTCATCCATTCTGCCACTAGAATTCAAAACAGTTGGGGAACTGCTGTGGCTTCCATCAGCGTCAACACCATCATTCTGGTTAGGCAAATTTGGATTTAATAGCGTGCTGCCATTCGAGGTGGTGGTGCATGGCGGAAGCATTCTGGAAGGAGACCGATCTCCCCCCGGCACCATGGGGAACTGATAGGATCCTGACGAAGTGCCATAGTAGAGATATGGAGTGCTGCTGGTCTGGAAGGGTCCACTCTGGCTTTGGGAAGAGCCGGGGTAGGGTGGTGGCAGGTAGGTGTGGTAGTGGGTGGTGGCGGACATACCGAGGGACATGCCTGAGGTGACTGGCGGGGTGTAAGTAAAGGTGGCTGGATAGTGCATTCGTGGGTTGGAGAAGCGGCTCTCAGTGAGGGATGAAATGCTTGGGAACTGCCTGGGATCTGAAAAAGGGCCCAGTTCTGAAGCACCTAAAAAATTATAACAGAAGATGGGGGGGAAAAATCTGTAAATATCAATTAAAATAATGAGAAAATTTTTACAAGAAAAAAAAAAAAAACTTTAGCTTCCCAAAAAGGAACAGCAAGCCACAAATAGACCTTCAAATGCACCGGTCACTACACAGTCTTTTTCTTTTTTTTTTCTCCCACTTTACAGTCCTTACATTCTGCACCCCCAGAAAATCTAAAAGGGCTTTAAAAACCCAAACTTATGCTAGGTCTTCTGTGTAAACCAACCCAACACTGATCGTATAGATTCACTCACCAGACGTTAAGACTGAATCCTCATTGACTTTTTTTCTCTCTTTTTGTTTCTCGTTGCACCTCAGATATTCGAAAGTGATGTTTTTACTAAGTAGAACAAGTTTCTTTTTCTCAACTCAATATAAAGACATCCCCCAGTGATTAACTTTGTTATTGGTACTCTTGGCAGGGCCCCTTCATCAATGAAGGGACTTCAAAAAGATACCCTAAAATGTTCCTATCACTTCTTTGCCACTCTTAAAATCATCTAGAATCTTGTTTGATTCTTTATCTTAGTAACAGATGTCAAAACAATCAAACCAGATTGAAATCAAACCAGATTTCAATGTTTTCTGGAACTACATTACTCTTCTGGGGAGCACAGAGGGAGAGTCTAGCCCTTAGGAATTCTCCCGAGGGGCATAAACTAAATAACTAGGTTTTAAAAGTGGAGGTCGGGGGAAGGCTTAGTACCTAAGAATCACTGCCTTGCGAGTCTCCATGGGTGACCTGGGACTTATGCAGGCCAGGTGCCAACAGTAGCTTCTGTGAGGCTCCATGCCCAGCAGCACCAAGTAAGGGAGTGCCTCAGCGTCCATTCACCAGGCTCCTCTGCCACTTCCTACAGAATTAGCTCTATGCTAATTCCAAGTGGCACCTGGAGGCAAAGCTGGGTTTGCCCTCAAATGTAAGGTCCCTTAACTTCTAAAGCTAACAGTATGCCTCCTTAGTAGGTATTTCTGGTGCTTAAACTTATAAAACCACAGTCATAAACCACTGCACATGGAAATCAGTTTTCTGAAATGCCTAAAAACTTCAGAGTTGTGCTCTTTAAAGACTGGGTTATGATTTTCTAAAATTATGACAAGACCTTTTATGATACCAGTGTTCTTAAGATTTTGTCACATCTAAAATCTTCCAATTCTTTGCCTCTTACATGTTTGCTTTTCCTACAGTTTTTATCCGTGTGGGAAAGCACTTGGTACGTCTTCAAGGCCCTGGTCAGGAGGTACTTCTGCAGCCCCATTTCTATTTAGCCTAGCCCTTGCTGGATACTACCGTATTTATTAAAGGAATAATCCTAATGCTTTTCTCCAAAGGTGCTGATTGAGAGTTGTTGATTTCTGTGAACATGCACACTGCCTGTGATCTTCGTAAGTGCCATGATGTGCATTTGTAATCAAAGGTGACTACTTAAAAGCAATATATAGTTAACAGAAGTTGTTTGTTTGTTTTTTCTCAAAAATCGGACAGTACCAATCAGACAGCCCCGCCCAGCCCAGCCCAGCAATCGTGAAAAGTCTCACCTGCCTGGCTCTTCTTACTGAGAGTGGAAGGCCAGAGGCAGAAGTCAGAGGTGGCAGTGTCATCATCTGTAAAATGAGGGGGACGAGCTCTAAGTTCCCTTCCAGCTCTAACCATTCTATCACCGCCGTGAACTCCAAGACAGGAAGAGAAGCAACAGCCTTAAGGGGAGGGGGAGGCAGACAAGTTCCCACCCCTCATTGGTATTTTCCCCGGAATCCGCAGGCCCATAAAAAGAGGGTAAAAAGCTAGTGAGCAGCTTCTAATACCAGAAGCAAACACTTTCAAGATGACAAACCAAAACTAACACAGTCTGGGCAGTTACTCTCTGCTTTTTATAAAGTCTCCCATCTTCGGCCGGCCGCTACCTAAAACCCCTCCCAAATACAAAACTCTAACCAGCTCAACTGTTAGAATGTGGAAGCAGTGATGGTGACAGGATGCAATCGGGAGCAGATGAGATACAAGATCTCTGGCGCCCCGTGCTTAATCCACAACCAGAGGACATACAGGCACGATGTGGAGGCCACAGATGTTCCTCCGCCAGCCTTTTTGTTGCAGAGCAGCTAGGTGAACTGGGGTTGGCAGAGCTAATAGTTATAGGCAGGCCACTTCTGTACAGATTAAGTTCAATGCTCAGATCATGTGAGAGAAACCAGAATAATGTGAAGAATTTCAAACAGAAAAAAGTCACACTTAAAACTTCAACGTTTTGCGCCCCCCCCCCCCCAAGCACAGAGCTCACGCAGATAGGCTTGTCAATGTAAAAAAAAAAAAGAAAAAAAGAAAAGAAAAAGATCCTTGTGGGTATTTGTACTTAAAAATATGCTGTAGTCATAATTAAAATTCCATGTGGTTTCCCTTATTTTGATGCAGAAGCCTCATTAAAACCCTTGATGTGGGGCCCTGCCAGTAAACTCCAATATGGTTTTGAATTCATTTCTACACCCCCTCACCTTCTCTATTTTACCTGATACATTTTGCTGATGTTTTTATTACCCATCACATGCCAGAATCACTGTATTTTTTTGGCTTACAGATGCCAGCTAATGGAAATTGACATTCATTTTTCAATTAATGAGCTCTGGTTGTGGTTTATTGAAAACAATGCAACAAATTTCTGCTAGGCTTACAGAATTCTGACCAATCACTTCTAGTCATCTGAGACTGTAATGTCTTGAGGATTAACTCCTTCTGGGCAAAGAGAGCTAATGTGGACTTTAAAGGGATTATACAGTCATTTTTATAACTTACAAAAAATAGAATTTTATGGAATTTCCTTAACCATTTTGTGTTACCAAGAAATGTTTCTGAAACATACTGCAATGTGTTCTGTATAAAGAAATATTAACAACTCGTTACAGGTTCACAGGAGATCCCTTATTTAACAATCCAAGATGAAGAGATGGGATTCTAAACTTAGAAAGACAAAAATAAAGCCCTTCCTAATCTTCAGTTTGTTTATGATAATTGTTGCAGAGGCAAATGATATAATTAAATTTTCTTTCATTGAACGAGGTTATATCTACAAGTTTTAATCTCCGTTTTGTACATGAACTCAGGTACCCTTTTAGATGGACTTCTTGGGTAATCTTAACATTGTGTATTAAACTATGCATACTTGCATAAGTAGCCACGTTACAACTACAATCTTAAAAAAAAAACAGACTTAGACATTCTATCAACTAAAGTAAACAAAATGTATTACCTATTTATAAAAAAGGTCAAGATAAAAGCCTGGAGAGTTAAAGTATTATCACTTCAAGCTAATTTTATAAATGTGAAAAAACAAAACTCAGTAACTGCCCCAGTGATGTGCCTGGTAGCACAGAGCTCCCCTGAGCCAGTTTAAAAACTCCTGACTATATCGTACTGATTTAAATAAAGCCAGTACTGCCAGGAGTTACTTGACGCCCAAGATAAACATGGTGCATCTTCCCAAAGGTCTGGTTTTACTCAACTTGGACACAGGGGATATGGTATAATAATATGATATTATATGGAAGAGAATACAACACTCGGATGAATTTTTATGTAAACAAACAAAAAGTGACTTTAACAAAATTTTGCACTTATAAAGTTTTAGACTATGTCCCTCAGATTCCCTACAGCACCCATTTACCCTGCTTCTGCTGGCTGGGGTATCTGAAAGAAAGGCCCAAATTCCTCATTCGCCACTTAGATAATCAATTCTAATTTAAAGCATTAACAGGAGAGCTGAGATCCAGAAAAGGGGAGCCATGTATACTACAAAATCACGCAGCCTGCAAGATGCAGAGCCATGACTTCTGACCTCTTTGCAATCTTAGTTACTCTTAAGGAATTTGGTTGACACAATTCCAGGTACATGTATTTCTTGCCTTAAAAATCTAACTTTGTCTAAAAATATTTAAGTAGGCTCTTCTGGTGCCTATGTGTTGCCTGGTGAGAATGACTATCTTTGGGATATACTGACAACTCTTTGAGGTCTTGTTGGATCTAATATGCTAAATCATGGGCAATTAGTTCAGTTACTCATGGCATAATGTGAATGAGATCTAGGTGAAGGGTTTGATTCCCTGAGGACCTGCTGGTTTCCTATAGACGCATTTCATTCCGGATCTGCTATCTGTACCTCTGGCCACAGTCAGATAGCATGCAAAGGATCGCAGCTCTCCTAAAGAGAGCTGTCAGAACGTTGCTCATTAACACAGCAGCAGCAAAACCTAATATATACAGGGAGAATATATCAATAAAATGTCCATGAAGCTCAAATATAAATAGAATCAATATTAAAAGTAAAAAAAAAATCTGGTCTCTTCCTCCCAAGGTCTATGGGGAAAAAGGAAACAGCCTCTGTTTACCCACCGGGTTTCCTGGATCTTCAGAGCAAGTAGAAAGCGTGGTGGAAGGAGTGGAACCAAAAAAGATAAGGGGGAAATAAAAGAGAACCTCTGATTTTTCAGGTCCTGTGGCCTGCAATCCCCCACTGGCATCTCTTACACACTGTTTTCTAGCATTAGTGAGCTTGGGTCATGTTTGGTTAACTAAAGAATGGGCTGCTGAGGGTAGAGATTTGTCTAATCATTGATCTGTCCCCCCTCTAGTCCTTAATCACAACACTACTTGACACCTTTACCTAGCACTTTCACATACATCTTCTCAGTAAGTAGGCCCTTAGGAAATCAAGATTGGTAGAGAATGGGCAAGGCGATCTCTAGAATGAGAGAAAGCAGGAGTTTGGGAGTAATAAAACACTGGGTACTTGGTATTTGGGGCGGTCAGCTGGGAAACACTGGACCCACGCATCGTCCCCTCTCCGCAGCGGGATTTACACATCCCAGCTGAGGAGGCAGGTCAGCCACAGCAAAGGAAGACGGGCCCCGAGGCCAGGTGGAACTGTGCTGGCACACACAGAGTCCCCTGCCCCACTCTGTAATGTGAGGGCATATATGTACAGAATGAAAAGCCATCATACCTCTCCCCAATGAGGTGTTAACTTCAAAGCTTCATTGGGACCTTTTAAATGGTAAGAGTTATTGCTTCGACAAAATCTCAAATAAAGCCCAAGAATTTTTTATTGACCCATTCACGGCATTCCTTCTATGGGGAACGTATAATAACTCAAGATCACCACAGAGCTGCCTTCCTTAAAGAATCTTCTTTCCCTTCCACAACAGCATTGGCTGCCCTGCCCCAACTGCTCTATATGTAATTTCCTATTTCTCTCTTGTTCCAATAGCATTTTCTTTCCATTATCTATTGGGCCCTTAAAAGTCACTGCTTTACTGAATTATTAGCTGTTTCTTAGCCTGTTACCTCCCAACTATAAAGTGAGCTTTGGGTGGTAAAGGTCACTGATTTCTTTTCCTCCCATAGCCCTTCTACACCGTAGGAGCTTAAGTTCTTTGGGTTTTGCTTTTTAGTGTACATAAATGAATGAATGGATAAAATGAATGAAAAAGAAAATTAGTCTAGGGGTCAGGAATTCGGTATGATAGTTGGTACATTTTTGACACATTAAAAAAATAGAATAAGCATTAAAGCAATGATGACATCAAACCTAACATGTATTCCAGTACCACTCCAAACTACATACATATCCTTGTAAAACTCTTTAAAGAGTGCTCAAAGCTCTCCCCAAGCATCATTACATCACTTGACCTCACATTTCAGACAATCACCACTAGTGAACAGATACCTCTGTTTTGCCACTGGTATTGTTCCCAGTATCCTTAGAGCCAATATTTGTGTATAAGTCCACGATGGGAGCCATGTGGAGAAGAAGGCGCAAGAGGGCCAGGCCACAAATGCATGGCCTGCGGGAAGGTGAGTTACCACACTCGTCTTCCATAGGATCCCAGGTCAACTGCTGCCACTAAAATGGTGTTATTTATTTAGAGAAGGTAGTAAAGGGCAGCCCGGGTGGCTCAGCAGTTTAGCGCCTGCCTTCAGCCCAGGGCATGATCCTGGAGACCTGGGATCGAGTCTGTCGGGCTCCCTGCATGGAGCCTGTTTCTGTCTCTGCCTCTCTGTGTGTGTCTCTCATGAATAAATAAATAAAATCTTAAAAAAAAAAAATAGAGAAGGTAGTAAAGGTAACAGAAGGTAAAACGCAAACTCTGTCTGAATTTCTGGCCTAGTATAGAGAGCAAGTACGTGACAGTCATCAAGAATCAGAGATGTCCTTTATAGATGGAAGAAATGGGAAGCCTGCAGACTAGGTAGAGATGAGTGACATCACGAAATTAAAAGGTAGTGCTTCTGCTTCCGCTGCCCTGACACAGCATGCTGGTGGGAAACTGCACAGGCTCTGCCTTGAGTTGTCTCAGATCTGCATTCTGTGGAAACACAGCAGGACAGGGAAAAATCTCCCGCTTACACACCACCGTTTCAGGCCACGTAGGGGGTAGAGCCCTAAAACCAGAGGCTGCCATCCCCACCCAGGCACAGGTCAGCCGCTTTCCACAAGATATGACTGAGCACCTCTGCCATGAAGGGGGGGGAAACGAGGAGGAGGCCACTGGCTTATAGGCAGCGTCATCTGTTCTCCTTTTCCAAGGTCATGTCTCCCTGCTCCTCAGTAGGAGCCCTCCTCTTCGTGGCAGAACATACACTCAGGACCCTCCCTGGAGCTTTGCTCAGGCTCTCCCCAGACTCTTGGCCACCTCTCTTCTCTCTGCCAGACCAAGGTGGGGCATGCCCTCTCTTTAAAGCTCACCAATACACGGAAATTCCCACTCTACAAATCCTCATTATCTTTTCTTTATCATAAACGTCTTGAACATTTTTGTATGTGAATTTTACTCCCAAGAATTTTAAAGTATAATCATTGCTTCTAGAGAAGTATTTTCACTTTCCAACTAAAAGTAAAGCAAATTAAGAATAAGAACCATGGGGCACCTGGGGGGCTCAGGGTTTGAGCATCTGCCTTCAGTCCAGGGCCTGATCCTGGAATCCCAAGACTGAGTCCCACATTGGGCTCCCTACATGGAGCCTGCTTCTCCCTCTGCCTGTGTCTCTGCATCTCTCTCTCTCTCTCTCTCTCTCTCTGTCTCCCATGAATAAATAAAATCTTTAAAAAAAAAAAAAAGAATAAAAACCATGTATCCTTTTAGATCCTAACTAGCACATATTACGGTGCTGAGAAAAGATGGGTACTTCCCCAAAACGTGCTACACAGATGAATTACTAGCATAGTCTCAAACAGGCAACATGACAGAAGCAGGAATGTTATGTAAATATTATCCAAAAATGAGTTTTAGGCTATATGCAGAATAGTACTTTGCATTTTCCACATTGAGGTTTTAAGGGATCTTCACATTAATTTTCTTAATTTCCCTGAATTTGTCCCCTCACACTAAAATGACCAAGTCTTTATCACTAAATTAGTTTTACTTAGAATCACATTAGATAATAATAGGAAAAATATACCCTCTATGGGAGAAGTGTAATGGATCATACCGATAGAGAAGAAACAACCAGCAAAAAAGAGAATGTGAAACCAATTTTTTTAAGATAATGAAAGGTCAGACTAGCAAACTCCATAGTTTTGCAAAAGAGAGGAAAAGTGCCTCAACTATCCAGGATAAATATTTATTTTCCGTGTTGTAATGAATTGTACTTTTCCACTGCATGCTCACAAATTCTCAAAGACCAGCTGATCCTAAGTCTAAGAAAGTATGCTATGCCGAAGGAAAGAGAGAGGGGAAAAAAAAAAAAACAACAACCTGGCAGTTTCCAGAAACTCCAACCATTCCTTAAACCCACCCAAATTTTGAGGATATTGTTGGAATAATGTATTTCCTCTTTTGAAGGGAAAGAAGGCAGGCGGTGGGAGATGTGGGAGTGGACGCGTATGCACATAGGGAGGGAGAGTAAGGAACCAGAGGGTTGGGGGGGAGAGGAACGGAGGAAAAATGAGAGAGATCTTCTTGCTAGGCCTTGATTAAGAACTTTTTAAGGGCTAGGAAGGGTGGGTAGTCTTTGAAACCAGATCCGCTGCAGGAAGGAGGCCAGCACCCAGGACACCGTGTCTTTCAGAAGGGGCCACCCACGGTGCCGTGGCGGTCATATGACTGCTCTGTCACATCCTGAAGCCATTTCCAGCCCATGCACACGTCTGTGCTCCCATTTAGAGAGGATGGGATATATTGGGAACACACATATGGAAACACTTTCAGAGAATCAGTTTCCATGAAATTCATAATGAGCCAAGTGGCTTCAGATGTGGTTGCGTTCCTCCGATTAGCCAGAAAAAAAAAAAAAAAATGGGAAGGAAAAAAGGGACAAATCCACCCTTTCAGACCTTATTTCAGTTTCAGAGAAATTAAAAACCACTAATGACTTATGGCTACCAAAACATGGAGCCACAATTAAGAGAGGACAAACTAGGAAAAAAGAGGGAAAGAGGTTTAAAAGCAGCAAGTCTTCCCCTCCTAAAAATAACAGCTTCGATATCAGTAATCTTATCTCCAATCAGGGGGAGGCTTTCCTGTGATGGGATCTGCCTAGAGTGGCATAATTCAGGACATCCTGGCAGGATGCGGTGCGCATGCGCACGCGGAGGGGGGGTTGGGGGGGCGATGGGGAGGGAGGCAGAGGCTCCACGACCAGCTCTTATTTGATAACATATGTGGCCAATTAAGATTATTTTAAAAATTGCAACTAAATGATAAATTGTTCCTAAGTAAATCTTTCAAAAAAGCCTGAATGCAGAGGGGACGGCCTGGTATTTTCCTGTGGCCTGTGCTAGTGGTAACTCAGACTATATTAAAAGCAGAAATTTATGAACTGGTTGAGATGTTATATATTAGACACCAAAGCCCGGCTGATAGGAGGGCATGAAATACAAGAAGGGAACAAATGGGGGAGGGTTTTTAAAGAGGGGACATATAACTGACATCAGTAAGTTAAAAACTTATTTTTATACTGAAACAACGACAAAAAAGAAAACAGGCGTATTATGGAGTAGAATTCACATGAAATTTTAAGATAAAACAAGAGACCTGAAAATGCTCTCCTTGCAGGAGCTGGGGTTGTTTGGGGTTATGTCAATAGACTGGGGGAGAGCAGGAGCAGTCAAGGTGCCCTGGAGTTTCCTTTGACTTTGGGGTACTTCAGTGGAAAAATCTGAGGAGCGTTTTTCTGGAGTTTTGGGAGCAAGCCTGAACCCATTGTGTAGGAATGCTGTGACTCCAGGATCCTTGATGATGGGCTGGGAACCCACACTGGTTGTTGCTCACCAGAGCAGTCTTTGCTCGCTCCAACCAGAGGAATCCTATAAGCAACTGAATATTCATGGTATCCCTTGCTGCTGCCAGTTTTACTAAGAGGAAAGACTGGCTAACCAGACAAGGAGAGGAGACGGCTCTGACCTGCAGAGGATGTTCATTGAAGTGCGTCTACCTGCATGATGGCACTGAATCCTCCCAAAGGCCCTGAGAGGTAGACAATGTCACCGACTCCATACTTGCAGATGACCAGCTGAAGCTCAGAGAAGGGAAGTGATTTCCTCAAAGTGACAGACCACTACTGGGTGGCCGGGACCTGGCCCCAGACCCATGGGGCTCAGGTGCCCCGGCCTCCTCCACATGCAGGGAATCAGTGTCCCTTTTGTGCCAATCCTAACTGCTTGGCCGTGCCCGCCTGATGGGCTGTCATGAAAAGGGGCCTGATCAATGATCAAAGAGAGCCCTGGGGATGAGGATGGGGATAGGGATGGAGATGGGGATGAGGATGCAGATGGGAGGTGAAATGGGGAGCCGGATGTGTGCCACCTATTTGCCGCACTTGACTCAGCCCCCAGGTTCTCATGTTGTCTTTGCCACTGATGTTCTAAGAAATCTTGGGCCAATCGCGTTTTCTGTTCATCGGGTACTCTCATCAGTTAAGACTCTTGTCAGTGACAACTGGCAAAAGGACACAGCAAGTAGCAAACATCTCCATCTCAGAAGGGCATTCCTTCCTACCAGTACCATGTGAACTAGTGGGGCCAGAGGGGGAAAACATTGAAAAGACTGGGTTCAAACTAGAAAAGACATGAGTTGAGGATCATTATCTCAAAGTCCCCTTGTATCCAACCCCAACCCCCACCTCCGGGCCAACTGAACTCTTCTGTAAAAAAGCAAGGACAGCAAATCACAGCCTCAAGGACCACATTCCACCACGCCCCCAAATGCACATGCTGTCCTATCAGCTTGAGCTTCAATTCTCAGCCTTCTAAAGTAGGAAGAGCTCCGCTCCCCTCAATCTAGCACTGATCCAGTCCAGGGGGAGCCAGAGAGGCCCAGGAGAAGGGTCAGCCCCAGGCAATATCACTTAAAACCTGAGAAGCTTGGAGCTCCAGTTTTTTCAAATAGAATTCCTCTCCTGGGGCACCTGAGTGGCTCAGTAGTTGAGCATTTGCCTTTGGCCCAGGGCCTGATCCAGGGATCCTGGGATGGAGTCCTGAATCAGGGTCCCCACAGGGAGCCTGCTTCTCCCTCATCCTATGCCTCTGCCTCTCTCCCTCTGTGTCTCTCATGGAAAGAATTCCCCTCCAAAGGCTTGGCACCCTGCTATGTCCCAACAGCCCTGAGGTTACCCTGGACCTTAAAGCACCTAACTCAAAACACCCAATGCCTCAAGACCCAGAGTTTGAACCAGATCACCGAAGTACTATTCAGTCTGTGTTAGCTCCAAGGGGTACAGCTATGACGGGCCTGACACAATCCATATTAGTATCAAGGATCAAAGCCACAGGCTTGAGCCTCCAACTGTATCCTAGCCTCTGTTTGCCCTCTCTCCCTCTACAGTGAGATCTACACACTGACCTGCTTTCCGGAGCAGGCCTGGGCTGGTCATACCCTGGGATGGGTTCCTGCCCCAGGAGGAAAATACAAGGTGGCTTCCTGGCTGGGACAGAAGGTTGCTTTAGAGTCAAGACTCACAATTGTGTATGTGTTGGATCTTCTGCCCACATGGCTTATCTAGGTTCCTGAATCCTTATCTTGTCCAACTTACTGGTCCCACGGGATCTTCCTTGCTCACTGCTGCCTACCTGTTCTGCGAGTTCGTGCCATGCTTCTTACTCATTTCTAGATCTCTGTCCACATTTCTAGATCTCTCTAGACACATGATAAAACATCTGCTGGAATGACAGTCTTGGCCCAACTTACCTTTCTGGTCTTGTCTCTCACTCCACTTCTTCATCAACTCTACAATCCAGGCAAACTGGATGTTCTTCCATTTTCTGGACTACCCCCCACCCCCCACATTTCCCTCACGTCCTGGGTTTACATGATTCCCTCAGGCCTCAGTATCCCCACCCCCACCCTAACTCAGGCCCTTGAAATTCTAAGCAGCCTTTAAAGTCTACCTCACAATCCCCCTCTGCTTCAAAGATTCTGCTCATGTCCCTGCTTTAGCCCACTGGGACCTCTCTCTCCTTCTTCTGCCCTGACTTCTCCACTCATATCTCTCTTAAAGCTGGCACAAGAAGAGGAGCTACCACTACTTTATCACTGCCACTAGCCCATAAATTCCTTGAGAACAGGCTCTGTCCTGCTTATCTGGAAATGCACCGTGGCTCTTCTCAGAGTGACACACAGAGTGTTTAAGTGCATGTGTGAGGAAAATGAGATGGTGACCAATTCTCTAATTGTGGGCTGTGTACGCCTTCTGATTTCTGCTCGTCCATCTTTAGCCAACTGCTTTTCCTGACCTACCATCCCTGTGCTTACTGGGACCCCAAGGCCTTAAGGTTGTTCGTTCCAGATCCATAACTTTGCCAGGCCACCAGTTTTGGGGTGTCCCTCTTGTTCTAACCTGTTCCCGGTTTGTTCCCCTATCCTAAAAAACAAAAACTCTTTTTTGCTTTTTTTCGGCCCAAACAGACTATCTTGTGCCATATCAACAGTGACTCTCAAAAGTAATAAATACAAAAGAACGTCTCAAATTCACATACTGCTTTTAAGTTGTCCCTGCTTTTACGTACCTCTGGTTTTACCTCCTGTGAGGTAGCCTGACAGATACCAACTGATAATGAAGCTCAGGCAAAAAAGAACATACCAAGGATGTAGTCATTTAGTGCCACGGCCTCAATGAAGTTGTTGGGTTTCCCAATCTGTGTCCCTTTTCCCCACCGGGCTTGTCTCATTAGCATCTAAAGATTTTTCATCCTAATAGAAATCCTGATGGGGAAAGGATGGTATTTCTTTAACAACAGGGGAACATCTCAATTGAATTTTTTTTATAAAGTGATGACAGGCATGCCTTCTCACGTTGGAGGTTTAGATCCAGATCCAGTAATATCATAAAACCAACTACCAACTTTTATTTAACTTCAAAACGGATTCACTTCGAAAAGTTTCTTTTGCTTTGTTTCTAGAGTTTAGCCTAAAACCACGCACAAGAGACTCCATACTGTCCTGAGACAATGCTCCTCATAGAACTTCCGAATCCAAATGTAGTGCTAACAGTAACTCATTCCTCTGACTGTCTCAGAGTTTTTCTACTCAAGCCTTGCACACAGAATTAACTCAAAACTTCTGCAAGAAAAACGTCCTTTTTAGAGTTTGATTTGGCATCAGTTTCAAAGAGCTGTTTGTATATTTTAGAATATGTAGAATTTTCCTTTGATTGAAACCTCTCTTTTAACAATGGACAAGAGATGATTTCTCTTCTGAGTGATTTAAACAAAAACAAACACATCTTAGTTACATAGAGCCTTGTTCTCAAAGCGGTTTTTTTGAGAAAAATCAAACCCTACAGATTGTTAAGCATTTGGCAAAAGCCTTCAAACAGCCAAAGCCAAATAGTGAACTTTTCCTTGTTGTCGGAGATAAACAAATACTAGAGCAAATAGAAAAAAAAAAAAAAAATAGGACCTCCTTTCACTTTCTACTCTGCCCGATAACATTCTCCTCTCAATACACACACCCACCCCTTCAGAGGGGTTTCATCCTCAATGTTTACTTCTGGTGCTATAGTAATAAACTCGCCACAAATGGACATTTTCAACATCTGTTTGTGGCTGCTCCCAGATTCCCAGTATTGCTTTAGGACATGAAGCCCTCTGTCTCCCAAGTGTAAACAGACACACCTAATTATGTATTAAGGTGTCTGAGAAGAGCTACTTGTTTTGATGACCAAAAAAAAAAAGAGAGAGAGAGAGAGAGAGTAAGCCCAGTCCTCTCAGTGTGCTGCAAGACAAGTAGTATAGTCCAGTGGCAGCTCCTCCTCAAACAGTGGAAGTTCTCTGCCTGCCACGGACAAAACCCCAGTCCTGTTATTCCCAGCCTGGGAATATAGTCTACTGAGTCTACTCCAGATGTGGACCAAAAGAGCTGATGACTGGTCAAGAGAGATGGTGCTGTCACAGATCCAGGGCAAAAATCTATTCAGTCTCTTCATAAGGATTTAATTTTAGGGTAAAAGAGGAAAGAGCAAAGGAGGAGGAGATAATTGGAGGGTAGCATTTTTCTTCTTCAGATCACAAGGGCCATGTACAGCAATAACAGATAAAAAAAAAAAATGTCAGCTCTATTGGCAGCGTAGCAGGAGAAAACGATTCTAGAGCATTGGACTATCAGCCAGGGATGTGAGTTCTGGTCAACAGCACTGTCCTGAGTGAGCAGGGCAACCACATGGAGTCCCTTCCTCTCCCTGGCCCCCACATTCCTGGTCAGTAAAATGACACAATTTAACTAAGTCTTCTCCATGGATTTCCAGCTCCAAAATTCTGATTCTGCTACACATGAGGCAAACTTGAAAATTCCAAAATATCTTTAACAATTCTATTAGAGGGACGCCTGGGTGGCTCAGTGGTTGAGCGTCTCTGCCTTCAGCTCAGGTCATGATCTCGGGGTCCTGGAATCAAGTCTCGCATCAGGATCCCTGCTAGGAGCCTGCTTTTGCCTCTGCCTGTGTCTCTGCCTCTCTGTGTGTCTCTCATGAATAAACAAAATCTATAAAAAATTTTACTAGAAATACTGTTCCTCTAAAGAAAGGTGCCCATTCATTAAAACATAATACTACATTTTTTTTTAAAATGGGTATATGCACTGTGCAAGAAATACCCAGGCTTCCTCTCCAGATACTAATGTCAATTAGAAAATCTAGAATATTTTTCCAAAAAATAAAAAAATATAATTGTTAACAACAGTTTGGAATAGATGCCAAAAGAAAATGAGAACACTATTAGCTTTGTATGAAAGCCTTCCATTATTACATTGAGCAGTAAAGAGGGTTAAAAATTAGCTTTAGGCTCACACATTCGATGAGAAGTATGATGGGAGCTCTTTCTCTTTTCTCTTTGTTCTTGGTTTCTCAAGTAAATTGTTTTGACCTGAACTATCTGAAGTTAAAATAAATCACATTTGACATCAACCTTTCCAACTCTGGCAAGATAGGACGTATTGTTAGGCATCATTCAAGCAGCCTCGGTTTCCCTGTCCCACATGTAAAAATACGTACTTTAAGGTTTTAAGATTTTATTAATATGCACATTTTTAATCTCTAGAATAAAATTCAGATTTAAAATCCCTACAATAAAATTTGGATTTACAAAAGTAGGAGGGGGACTGTTTCCACTGTTATTTCTGGCAGGAACTTCACTTTATTTTCGGCACTCTGACCTTTATAAAGCATGAACATTGGCTATTTAGTAAGGATTGCTGGTGTTCTGTCCCCCATGTGTCGCCTGGAAAGACCAAAGTGATAAAACTCCCTCCGAGGATGATATCCAGCAGGCTCTATAGCAAAGTCTGTTTCTGATATGGGGAGACTCCTATGACAAAAGCATAGTGAGGAAAGCACATGTGGAACTGAAAGACTTGAGGCTGAGGGTTGACTCTCCTGCTCTTTCACTCTGTGACTTAGGTCAAGTCTCTAAAGGTCTCTGAGCCCTGATTTTCTCCTGGCAAAACAGAAGCTATCGTGGCATCTATACTCCAATAAGCTGTCATGGAGATTAAATGAGATAATGTCTATGAAAGTTCTTTCTCTGTATTTAAAATTCTATCTAGTGGTGCCTGGGTAGTTCAACAGGTTAAGCATCTGACTCTTGATTTTGGCTTAAGTCATGATCTCAGGGTGGTGGGATCGAGCCCCACATCTGCTCCATGCTCAGGGGGTAGTCTGCTTGAGATTCTCTCTCCCTCTGCCCCTCCCCCCCCTTCTCATGCTCTCTCTCTCTGAAATAAATGAATCTTTAAAAAATACTATCTAAATATTATCCTTATTAATGCCTGGTTTTTACTATCAGTTTTGGACTTAGCTGTGATAGCTGCCCATTTTCCTCAACACTGAATTTATCTGAGAATACATGGTGTCATTGTCTGTAAGCTTTCATTTCTGCCATCAGAAAAGCTACTGTTATGGATGACAGGAGTGTGTCCTGAGTCTTTTCGATTTCCTCGATCTCCGGAGCTCTGGAATTAGTAGAAGTATTCAAGCTTCCCCACAAGGAGGCTTCCTCCCTCCTGATGGTACCTTCAGTTTTTCTCCACATGCTCTGAGCATCTGCCTGAGTCTCCATCTCTCCTGGCTGACCCAGCCTTCAGGCCAGCATCCTCTGGGACAGTAGCCTGACCTGCAATTATAACCCACTTGTCACCTAGCTGTACCGGGCCATGCACCTCCTCACACGTAGTATGATGCTGTGGGGGAATCCACAGCCCTGACTCTCAGAACAATCGGTACAGATCTCGTCATTCATCCCTCAGTGCTAGCCCATTTGTTATATATGTATTAGAGCCCTCGTGCCACCTCTATGGGTAGTTGAGTTGTACCTCAATGTGAATGGCTCCAATCTGCCTTCTACATAGCCTAAGTGGTACTGCTTATTTGATTTTTATAAACTATTAGAAAGATCTGTTTCAAACTTTGAACTGGAAGTTCTACTATTTATAGTTTGAGATGCTACTTTTTTTATTAAAATGTTGGCAGGAAGACCCTTGGGTGAGGTTCACTTTGGTGAAACAGTTTTTCTTTTTTAGGCACCAGGCAACATGGCAAAGATAGAGCAGGGTAAAGCAGCATAGCCATCTACAGGGACCCACCCGGGGCTGGGGCTGGGGCTCTGGAAGTCCAAGGCTGCCACTTGAAATACTAGCTTGGGAAGTCTACATGGGGCTGAGACATAACCACAGCTCTGGCTTTCTAGTCCTAAAGTCCTAGCTTTATCTGGTTACCACTTCTGTGATGATTTTCAATATGATACTCCTGGGTGGTAGCAAAAAAAAGAACAGTACCCAAGGCCTAAACATGAGCATGATCAAACCACCCTTCATCTGAAGAGGAAGGAAATTAATTATACACATTTGTACACTGAGATTCAGAACTCCTGGGCTCCTGAGGAGAAAACACCCCTCTTTCAAATTAGTACAGCACACACTGTCTTTACATTTTAATCCTTTCACAAGTGGCTTTTTTTTCCTCTCTCTCTTCAGTGGCTTGTTACCTGCTGTTTCTCAATCGAGTTTTGTCTCTACCTTACACTGAATCTTTGACCTCTATTCTCCATTACTGTCCTATTCTAAAGGGCAAAGCCAGGGAGAAAGGTTAAAACTAGGTTTGACAGCCAACCTCTGACCAAGAATTCTGATCTGTAAAGTTTTCACAGCCATTGGAATTATTCTGGATTTCCCATCATAAAAGAGGATGATACTCTTTGAATTGTATCTTATTTTGCATCCTACGAGCTTCTAAAACTCAAAATAAATTTTAAGTTGATTAGGTCACTGCTCCCAAGACGCTGATTTTACTGCTTTCCTTCTTTTCTTTAAAAATGGTTATACCGGGCAACCCGCGTGGCTCAGCGGTTTAGTGCCACCTTCAGCCCAGAGCCTGATCCTGGAGACCCGGATGGAGTCCCTACATGGAGCCTGCTTCTCCCTCTGCCTGTGTCTCTGCCTCTGTGTGTGTGTGTGTGTGTGTCTCATGAATAAATAAATAAAATCTTAAAAAATAAATGGTTATACCAGTTTTCAGCATATACCTCTGAACCTTGGGATTCCAGGAAGAAGAGGAAGCCTATGCCCATGGAGAGTAGGACTTTTGTGACTTTTCAAACAGGAAATGTTAAGAAGTGCTCATATATTCTCAAGATCTTGAAGCTAATTCCTAGAGAAACTAACTGAAGGTTGGGGTGGGGAGGAGATCTCTTTTTAAGGCCCAGAGTTTGGAAAGAATCTGAGATGGGAGTGATAGCTGACTACAACACTTATTCTAATCATCTCAGCTTTTTAAAGCTTCCTCCTCTACCCTTAGTCTGTTTTTACAACATTCTACTTAGAACAAGTTCCTCCTCCCTTATCAATTCAAGTTCTTTCCAATTTCAAATATGCCCCCATTTCTCAATCCTCTGGGAAGAAGTGGTTCTGGGTGGTTCCTCCATTCACAGGGAGGGCAAATGCTGATGCCTCACATAGCCCTACTTTGTTCAAATGCAAAATATTAGTTTGCAAGCCTGAGGTAACTAACCACAAACCCCTTGCTCAGGGGTCTCTTCTTTTCAGGGCCTTCGCCACACACTTCTCGGTATGAGCACCTGCAGAGGCAGCTCAGTCACACCCATGTGGCGATTTTCATTTCATTCCATCTTAAAAGCAATAAAAGGAACTGGTATGTATAAAGGCTATGAAATATCTAAAAATATACTCCCTAATATTTGAAGAGGGTGAGGGGAACATACCATGCGGGTCAGTCCCCCAAATTAATCTCATCATTGTGCTTCAACTGCACTGAAATCTGTGTTTGCACAGTGCCAAGGAAGGGGAGCTCCTGGAAATAATCAGATTAATGTGTCAATGAAAACAACCAAACCAAGCATTTCAGCTCTCGAAATGGATTTCTCGCCTGAATTTTCCAGGTTGGTGGTTCTGTATTCACCCAATAAATCAAGTAATTCCTGAATTACAGCTTCACTATGGGGTGTATAAACAATGTCTAAAGGTTAGCTAAAATCTTATAAGATATAATATTATTCTTTTTAAAGCAGACTGACGATTGGGGGAAAGCACTGCTAAAACGTTTTGATGACTGAGGGAAAATACTTGCGCCAGTCCAGAGCGTCCCCGTCCCCACTGCTTTCAGGCGAGTATTAGCCACCATCCTCCTACGGGGTGACTACCACAGCCTCCCCGACACACTCTTGCTTCCTCTCTCATCCTCTTACACAATTCTCCCCCAAACAGCCAGAGAGGGACCTTCTGAAACTAGCAATCCATTTATATCACGACTTTGCTTAAAATCTGTCCATGGCTTCTCACTACGTGGACCAGGAAACCCAAACTTCTGCTTCTGAGCAGCAGAGGCCCGGCATTCCCTGGAGCAGCGATCTCTCTGACTCCACCTCATTTTCTACACACTCCAAAACACAGCCATTCCTCTTCCCACTCCAGGGCCTTTGCACCAGCCTTCCCTGCTGCCTGCAATGAGCTTCACAGGGCTGACTCTTTCTTGTAAATTTAGATTTCAGCTTCCTCATAACATCACCCTATTTTGTTTTCCTCACAGTACATAGCCCTAGATAATACTTTCTTATTCGGTTGCCTACTTTTACCCTTTTACAGCTAACATTTATTACCAGGTATTATTCCAAGAGCTTTACATACTTAATTCTTTTGTCCTCATAATGACCATTTGAGGTTGGTGGTATTATTATTATTAGCCCATTTCACAGATGAAGAAATTGTGGTACAGACAAACTAAGTAATATTCCCAAGATCACATAGCAAGTGAGTCAAAAAGCCTAGATTTAAACCCAGAGAGTCTGGCTCCAAAGACTGATTGTTTAAATCACTAAATCATATGCCCCAGAAAAAGCTCCCTGAGCTTTTCTTACTCACCATTGTACCTCCGGTGACTAGAACAGAGTCAATTAATGAGTATATTTAATGTCAACAATAATTTGTATTAATAAAGACATTTATCATGTGGTCTAAAATACTATGATAGCAATGTTTCACTAAAAGGAACTTTATTATAATTCTGTTTTATGAATTATAAATGAATAATCCCATTTATTCTGTTATTAATAGAATTCACCTGTTCTTTTGTTGTTATAACCTTTAGCTTACAAGATTCTCAACTCTCCCAGAAGATAAATTAGTCTTTATTATAGCCATTCTCAGATAGAGTGTATAAGTTACATAAAACCATGCTAGGGTATGTAAAATGTCAATAAAACAAAGTTTTTTCTTCATTTTAATAAAGCCGTGGTTTCAAACTGCCTGCAGACTTGGACAAACATGCACATATATGACGCTTCACCTTGAACAGAAGTTTGGCTGTGGTCAAGTGTCAAGATCTGAAAGTACAGATTTTTGCCACCAATTAACCTGATCCTAGATTGCTCCTTATCAGAATCAACTGAAGCACAAAACAAAGCGATTCTTGACATCTATAGTAGGTCTCCCTACGAATTTAATTAAGAAATGAAATACTATGCTAGCTTTTATTTTTATTATTGGTGGCGATATTTAGATTTCTGGTGTGCTGGTCGCTCAATGTTTCTGAGAGAAACAAGCCTTATTTAGCAACCTAGCCATTCAAAATGATGGACCTTGGAGAAGATCTAGCCCAATTTATTTCACACATAAGGAACCTAAGGCCCATAGAAGTTAAGTGAGCTTCTCAAGAACTCAGAAGCTCATCTAAAAATAGATCGCAGGTTCCTCAATTCCCATCCAAGTGCTGTTTCTAGCATGCTGCCGACGAGGCTGTGAGTCTTTAATCACTGTGCTGCATGCCTGTGCCTTAGAAGGAACATTCTTCTAATTAACCAAAACAATGCAACACCATTTTATTGAGCAACTACTATTTCATTGGTGTTAGGTTCAATTGTCTTTGGGGATGCAGGTCCCATTTAAATGCTTCAATCATCTGCTCAGTTAAACAGGTCACCTGAGTAAGTTTTAATAACCCTTCAAAGGTTAATCCAACTATATTGCTAATCCAACTATTCATCCAACTATATCAATAATCCACCAAACATCAATGATCTAAATGCCCCATTTAAGATGGAGATTGTTAAAATGGATCAAAAAACAGGACCCAACTGTATGTTACCTACAGGAAACCCACTTGAAATATAAATGCACACAGAGATCACATAGAGCAACAGGAACTTGCATTCATGGCTGTTTGGAATGCAACATGGCACAGCCACTTTCGGAAACAGTTTGGCAGTTTCTTACAAAGGTAAATATACTCTTACCATGTGACCCAGCAATTGCACTCCACAGCATTTACCCAGAGAAGTTGAAAAGTTATGTCCACATAAAACGTACACACAGATGTTTATAGGTTCTAAGGTACTCAAGCTATCCATGAAGTGCTACAGTGTTACTGAAGGTAGACTTGGGAGTAGTGGTAAATATATATTGCAAATCTGGGGAACCACTAAAAGAAGGTAAAAAGGGAAGTATAACTCAATGACAGGATAAGAACAGAGGGAAAGTAGAATCACATAAAATGTTCAACTAAAACCATGAAAGGAGGAAAAAGAGTGGAAGACAAACAATGAAAAGAAGATAAAGAACAGGGGCAATAAATAAAAAACAGTAACGAATATGGTAGATATTAATCCAACTATATCAATAACTACTCTGAATGTCAATGGTCTAAAATGTGCCTTTTAAAAGACAGAGATTGTCAGAGTGAAACAAAAACCAAGACCCAACCAATGCTTCAAAGGTACAATACCTGTGACACCTACCAATTTCTAAGGTAAAAAAAAAAAAAAAAAAAAAACCTTCAACTTTCTCTGTGAACTGTCCAGAGGGCCAAACTCTTTCCTTTTTGGAATCTTTCCGGTCAACTCTCCACTGTACGTTTAAGTAACACTGACACTGACACTGTATTGTTTTCCTCCCATGTAGTTGGCGAGTTTGTGGGTTTGTTGTTGTTTTGTTTTTTTTTAATGATGAGTACCACAACTCTATTATCAGACTTTTTCCTCTTTTCCAAGTCTGTTTTTATTTCCTTGGTGGTTTTTATTTAGAAAGGGTTCTTCTTAATTAGGTATGGATTTATTGTAACCACATCAATGGGTTTATTATTGATTTATCGTGAATCACTGCTCTCCTTGGCACAGAGTGGAGTGTTTATAACCATCATTATATTTGTTATTATTATTCCATTAACTATAGCATTATTACTAATTACAACAGGGAGCTGGAATGGTGACCATTTTGATTAGAGAGAGAGCGGTAAACTCTGGATATAGGAACATCCATCTTGTTCCAGTCTACTATGCTGGACTGTATTTCTAAGTTTATCGCTTAAAGCCAAAGTGTCTCTGGAAAAGATGACACCTTCCTGGAAAAGATGACACCTCTGAGATATTCAGGGACACTGGTGCCTGAGAAGCATTTTATTTACGTGACTTTCATGGATTTGAGATTCGTGAATTTCTTGAGAGTCACATTAAAAAAAAAAATTAGACGTATAGTCAAATGGGATCCTAGGTTTGCCTCAAACCAAGTCTCTTAAATTCTGTTAAATACCCAATTTAATAATATATGCCTTCCTATACATTTTTTGAGAAAACAATCCAAAAAGGAGTCTGAACAGGACTTTGAACTGTTCAAAATAAAATGTTGTCCAAAAATGACTTTGAATAATTCAAATTAAAGTGCTGTTATTTGTATCTTATCATATAGGATTTTAATTATATGGAAACTTTTTACTTGTTCAGTTACCCCTTTCAATTATATCTTTCCTTTCTCCTTTACAACTATTTCTATGTATTAACAGATCTAAAAGCAAACTTAAAATAATCATCAGTGTCTCTTTCCCCTTTCTACCAGCAGAGACAATTAATATTTCCTGAGAAATCGATGCTCATTAAAGTAACAAAATAATACAAAAACACAGAGGGTTTCAAAGAGTCCTGTTTTTCCAGAAAAATGTTAAAGTAGTAGCTGGCTGATACTAACATCTCAAATAATAGGCCTATCAGGAATATTTATATGTATATTCACTTTAAATGTACTGAACAGGTGATACATGCATATATGCATATATATGTAATGGCATAGAGCTAACAGTGTTGCTTCACTCTAAAAGAGATAGTAAAAAATTCTATCATGTAAATAGGGCCATATTTGTGCATATGCAATATGAAATTAAGCAAATGGCAATCGTCATTAGTCTCCTGTACAGCCCCACTTCTAGATGTGTTAGCAATTCCTAACAATATTTCCAGCATAAGGGACCCAAAAGCAGGCAGCACTATTGGATAGACTTTTCTGTCGTGAGCAAGTACTTCCCATGAGCATCTACTTACAGAGCATAAAACTAGGACTCAGAGACACTGCAGAGGGTTAGTAGGCTAGTCCTTGGCCCAAGGGAACTTTCCATCTAGGTGGGAAAAGACAGATTTTCTCTATGTTCTTGTCCTATCTTAAGAAACATTATGAAACCACACATGCCAACAAGTGGAACTTTTGTTTTGCAGTCGAAAATATAATTGTTGAAGTAACTCAGAATAAAAATATAATCTAGCAGAATGGAGCTGATTTTAATTTCCTAAGGAGAAGGCTTTAAGTTGCTTCGGCAGGAGGGCAAGAGATCACTTCTCACTAACATTCTGAGCATTGTTTGTACATTCCAGCATCTACACGTCTGGCATCACAGGGTAACTGTGTCATATTTGCTTATGTCCTCTCCTAAGTAACACTGAAAGCTTCCTGAAGGCACAGACGAGATCTTCGATTTTGGTTTTTGTTTGCTGCCTGCCTATACACATTATAATTATGTGCCACGTAGTTGCTGAGCTGACTTGATATGATTGAAGTAAGCTAAGAAAAGACTTCCCAGGTAGGAGGGAATGCAAGAGGCTACTACTATATTGGATGAGGCTATAAAACTCCAAGAAGTTCCTGACAGGCAGGAACTATTACTTGAAGTAAATAAGATAAAACCAAATGGGAATAACTGTAAATGATCATACTTGGATCTGAAAAAAATAACTGTAAAAGTGAAAAAAAATTCAGCTTGCCAAAAAATGGCAAACATGAGGAGACAGAGTGTAGTATGGTCACCAGAGCACTAAAGCCACCACAGTCTCCTCGAACAGAGGCCAAGAATACGGGAATTTGGTTCTGGGCACCAGGCGTGAAGAGGTATACTAAGAAACCGTGGTGTGCCAGGCAACCATGGACCCAGAGACCACGGACCCGGACAAGGAGTGGCAGGAAGCCCTATCATACAGCAAGGGTTTAAAAGAGTGGAGAGGATTGGGGAGAACAAGGAACGTTCAGTGTGGAGAAGGTAAGACGGTCAAAAATGTCAAAACCAGAGTCTTTCCTTTGTTTTAGAGGCATCGTTTTGCTTCCATTTACAGCTTAGTTAATATAATTTCTATTATTTTCCCAAAAAAAGACTTTGACACTTTATTACATGATGGCTATAATTAATGTCAGACCCTAAATTAGAAATCAAAAATTCTATTTGATCATTTGGTTTCAAGCTGGAACTAAAGTATGTTTTGGCATTATTACCAACTGTTAGCAAGTTCTGGAAACAGATGCAGTCTTGCTATGTGTTCTAAATATGAAACACATTGCAGAGAGGCTCGGAGATAAAAATATATACTGCTTATGCACACTCATACTGTGCTATTTCCTGTCCTTATCAGCAATCAAAGTTCCTCCTGTTTTGTCCTTTCTTTGTTGTTCCAGGTGAACAAAATCGTCTCTCTCCTTTTTCCTTTTCTTCTCCCCTTTTCTTCTACATGCCTACCATCTTCTATTTTCC